>NC_137685.1:27844991-27887491 GCF_963989245.1 Nansenia antarctica | reverse complement strand
AGACAAGAAGAGAGCGCACACAGCAGACAATTTAAGCGAGGTGCTGGCAATGGAAAAAATCAAATTAAAAGAAGTAGAAGCCACACACTCAAGTTCCAGATGCAACAACATGTGGTTTAATAGGGCAACGGTTTCGGACGTAGCCTTTGTCAAGTCTTAAATACCATGTGTGCTGGTGTTTAACAGTGTAGCTGAGAGCCAGACCAACACTAGCTAGGCCTAATCCTTATCTCCATTCGTTCATGTGTTGACAGGTACGCACATGTGTGTGTGTGTGTGTGTGTGTGTGTGTGTGTGTGTGTGTGTGTGGGGGTGTGTGTGTGTTTGTGCGTGTATGTGTATGTGTGTGTGCATGTGTGTGGAGGGACTGGTTCTCCTCCACGTGTTGACAGGTACGCGTGTATGTGTGTGTGTGTGTGTGTGTGTGTGTGTGTGTGTGTGTGCAAGGCACGTGAGAGTGTGCACACGCGTGTATGTGTGGAGGAACTGGTTCTCCTTGAGACAGTATTGACATTGGCAGTTTAGACGCCAGTGATGGATGTCTGTTTACCATGTCATCTCTCAGCACACACCAGGTTATTAGCGTATTGTAAAATAAAGTGTTCTCTTCGTACGTTTTAGTCCAGGGCAGACGCACCGTAGCACTCGGACAAACCACCATCTGTCTCGCCTTTCGCTGCACAACAGCAGCTCTCTCTGACACCCATTCTCTCACTCAAGCCAATCCATTTCAGCCAAAAAGGTCAAAGGGTCAACACCTTTATTCCGCTCCATCCGAACCGTCTCCTGCATGCTTATCCGACTGACGACTCAGCCCTCAGAAACACCTGGTCTAGAAACCATCCCTCCGTTTATCTGTTCACATATCCCAAAAATGTCTCCGGCCTGTACCAGACTGTGTCAATCACAACAACCATTGTCTCTCTTCCGCTCTTCCTCTCTCTCTCTCTCTAACACGAGTCTCACGCCCTTTTTGTCTTGTTTATCTGCTTCTTCCTCCTCGTTTGGCCTGCGCTCTCCGCTAGAGAGATACACACATGGAGAACTCTGAGCGTGGGGTATTGTATGTTTACTTTTAGCTCCGCATCTTGAGACCGTGCCTCGCCATTCTTCGCTTTTTTCTTTGGACCCATCTGTGCAGAACCAGTACCTGTACTCCATCTCCATGTTTGACATGTGCACGACCGTCAACGAGGCCCATCACGTTTCTTACGATACTCTCCGAATCCTCCCTGTTGATTGAATCACTTGAATATATGTCGATTTTGTCAGTATCACTGTGATTTTGATCAAGTTAACATCACAATTTAATGTCAGTCCTTTTTATTTACGTATTTACTTTCTTTTCTTTCTTGCCTCTTATGCATTGTCAGTAGAGTATTAGATATGTTGTCTGCAATGATACACTATCAAGGGGTACAACTGACCCAGCTGTAAGATGAATTAATTACCAATTTAATGGGCCGAATATTTCAGTGTGAATATTATGTAACATAAAAGAATTACACCTTTGAATAACAAAGAACAGCTACAGCTGGTGTATTAATATTATATTAATATTATTAGCAGCAGTTGTGGTGGAATAATGAAGGCTGTAGCTGGTCTTTGTATACTTTAATTGCACTTAGCCTAGCCAGTGAGGCGTGCTTCAAACTGCACCATACACACTCCAGGTCAGATTTCACAGTAAAAATACCAAACAGCCTGATTGCCTAGTTCTAATTCATTAGAATCAGCCTTCAATACCGCAGCACGCTCCTCCAGTGAGTGGGTGATTTGTTCATCACTCCCAGCACACACACTACACGCACACACTCACACACACACACACTCACGCACGCACACACACTCACAAACCTGTGGGCAGGTTTCTCTATTGAAGTGGATCAGATGACGACTAAATATGAAAATATTCCTAAATCCCAGTCCAGTGAGTGATATAAGGCCAATATAGATGAAGGCTTCAATTCATTTCAATAATCATAATAATAATAATAATAATAATCAGTCACTAAACTGTCAGATAAGGATATATTAGCCATCTATGGTGCATATAGGAAGCCATATAGAATATAATAACAACATAGAAGAGGCATAAAAGAGAAAAGAAAAACATATTAAAAATGGGATAAAAGGATTGAAATCTATACATCAAGAACATTGATTCATGTATTCAGATGAAGCCTACAAGTCTAGGGTGAGATACCTTTCAGAACATTAGACATAACAGTAACCAAAGACAGTTAGTAGTGTGTTGACGACTCAGGGGCAGGGGCGGGATGGACTCCTCCCTGCAAGGCCTTGCGCTCCCAGGCGGAGGGAGTTAAGTGTCCATTCAGTCCCCTCCGGTCCCAGTCCATTAGCCACACATCGGCCATTCATACAGGGTAGTAGCATGTAGAACTGGTACTGACCCTGCCCTTGTCTACTGACACCACGCCAAGCCCCCCCCACCCCACCCCCCTCTCAGCTGTGACATTATGGGCCCCTTTGTAAAGAATGGACAAACTGAGATGAACGTTTGATGGCCGTTATGCCCTAATGGTTGTCAGCATGAGGACAGAGGGACACCACTCATAGACACGCACACCCACACACACACACACACACACACACACACACACGTCCTCAACCCCTCAAGTCTTGTAAGGACACGCAGCTGTTGTCCTCCAGGGGGTCGATGCGAGAGATCTTAGCCTTGGCTGTGTCTGTGTGTGTGTGTGTGTGTGTGCGTGTGTGCGTGTGTGTGTGTGTGTGTGTGTGTGCGTGCGTGCGTGCATGAGTGCGTGGTGTGCGTGTGTGTGCGTGCGTGTGTGTGTGTGTGTGTGTGTGTGTGTGTGTGTGTGTGTGTGCGTGCGTGCGTGTGTGTGTCCATGCAGGGAGAATGACATCCCTCCAGAAGGGAATATGAGAGTTGGAGTGTTCGCACAGATGGATGGTCAGGCCATAGGGAGAGATAATAGCCCAGTCCAGACAGAGGTCATTCACATCCCTAACGTTCAATTAGTATAGTATCATAGCCACACTAATGGAAATCCCATAGTCAACCAATGACATCTAATTCAAATGGAGCCAAGCAGCAGTCTACAGTGTTTCCCCTAGGTTTGCTGCATTGGGGAGGTGGCATGGACGGTGGCATGGATCCCCCCCCCCCCCCTCTGTGAAGATAATACCAATCCAATAACTCAGGGTTCCTGCAGGTTTCAACATGTCAGATTTAAGACTTTTTAAGACCACTTTTAATAGAAATTTAGACCTATTTCACGGCCATAAAAAAAGTATGAAGGAAAGAAGAAATAAGTCCCAGAATTACTTACAAAGTAAATGTATTCACGTTCAACATAAGAACGAACATAACAATAAACAGAACTGGGGTCCCATTGACATAAGGTTTGGCAGAGTTGTGTAATGTGTGGAGTCCACAGCTACAAGCTGAGCACCTCCATAGTGTCCTGCATGCTCTTGCTGGAGAAGTTCAAAGAAGTTCTCATTTCCATTGGACCCATCCATGGAGATGGACACCAGGCTCCTCAGTTCAAGTTGGTCCACACACTACTGAAAAAAACAAACAGAATAGATCACATTTTTCAATAGCATTGAACATGAAAAAAAACTAAGCAGGCCTAGTTTAAACAATGAAATAAACATGGAATGATCAATAATCTATTGATTAGTTCAGGGGTCGGCAACCCTAAATGTTGAAAGAGCGATATTGGACCAAAAAAAACAAAAACAAATCTGTCTGGAGCCGCAAAAAATTAAAAGCCTTATATAAGCCTTATAATGAAGGCAGCACATGCTGTAAGTGTCTATATAAGCTATATTAGCCTACTATCAAAATTACTAAGTAGGCTACAAATACATAAGCCGTAGCACATATGCATACAACCGAATGCAAACGTATTGTGCTTTACAAAAGTGAAACACTAGGATAGCGTAAAGGGGGTCTGGGGGGTTCCCCCCCAAACATTTAGTTAACAGAGAAGATGCAATTTCGTGTATTCTGGTGCCTTTTAACAGGTGGGTTGATACTTTTATCTGGCTATACTAGCATGAGAAAAAATATGGATAAGTTTGTAATTTCATCCGGAGGAAGTGAGCAAACCAAGACAAGACATCGTCAGCCAAAAAATAGACACATCTACAGACTGTAGACTCCAGTACCAAATGAAAACTAGCCTCCCTCGTCCTCTTTTCACTATTTTAAGTTAAAAGACCCACAGGAGCGCCGGCGCTCCCAAATATCATACGTTCTTTAGAAGTTCATAATTCGGAAACGGTTTGAGCTAAAGACAAGCCGCTTTTTGCATTTAAAAGTAGGCAAATAGCGTTCACCAGGAAGCTCCCGTTCATCGATGTGCGTCGTTAATAAATCTAGCCACAAAGTTGTAGACAATGTGGATAGTTTCTTTCTTTGCCTGCCGGAGTACTTCGTCAATCCCTGTGGATATAGGTCTACTCTTGAAAAAAAAACTTCACATCCAGTCTCATGTTGGGTCCAGTCAAAATGTATAATACTAGTCATGTGCCAACATATCCGAATCCTATTGGCCCTCGTACAACATTACAGCGTAAGCAGGGAGATGTAGTTCAAGGAGAGAGACCGCGGCAACGTAAAAAATAAATAATCGTTGTTAATTTCCATATAATTTGTGGTCAAAGCCACCGGGAGCCACTGAAGATGGGCAAAAGAGCCGCATGCGGTTCCGGAGCCGCGGGTTGCCGACCCCTGGATTAGTTACTTTGACATAGTAGCCTATTGCTAGTGAAAAGTATCAATGAATTTGACAGTAAAAATTAAGTTATACTTGCTAATAAATAAACATTAACTCAAGTTGGTCCACACACTCCTGAGAAATAATTCTGTTATTAGCGCCCACAACACCTCCGCTAGCTCAAGCTTGGCTGTGTTGGAGATGGCATACTAGCATACTATTCATACTAGGTATGACGTAGATTTTGAGTATGCAGTGCATTCACACTGTATAGTACGTGACATTTTAGTATGCGAGAAATCTAGTGTGCATACTAGATTATCCAGAATGTCTGAGTATGCGTCGAGAGCATACTATTCCTACTCAATTTCCCCATAATGCATTGCGCGTCTCTTCTGTGTCGTCAAACTGCGTCATACAAACTCGTCATACAGCTGTTGTTTACATGGGCCGAGAGCCTGGGGACCGAAAACTCGCAATAAACAAAACATTTTGTACAGATTTGAATAAGTCTGATCACGGATGAGCGGTGCTATTTTCAATATATTGGGAATTTACATGGTGAAATGCATGTCTACGTTGTCATGATTACAAAGATGCCACTTGAAATGCATAAAATCCAAGTGTATTTGTGTCTTACACACACACACACACACACACACACACACGTTCACAAATAGTCCCAGTATTGTAGCTTCAGAGGGAACAAGTATTTTTTTTATTGTGCTTGCAGTAGCAAGCCGCACTATATGTTATTGCTCATATATTTTATTCCTGTTCTTTTACTAATTGCTAAGACAACAGTAGGCTATAGTAAGATAGTTACTTTAGCTAGCTAAAGATATTGGCCCCCATGTTCCGACAGTTCTGTTGAAGTAGTAAAGGTATCTACGGTAACTAAGGTAACATAGCTAGTGAACAGAAGTGGGGAAAAAAGTGGGTTATTTTTATAAACTGGCCACATTTTGGGAATATACATAATTACTTTCTCGCCTGAAAACATCTTAAACGTAATAAAATGACATGTTAACACTTGTAGGGCCCCAGATTTTAGCCCATGGAGGTAAAAATTTTTTTAGAGCTTTAAAATCCGGTGCGAAAGGCATTCAGGGATACTGAGATGCATACTTCAGTGTGAACGATCGGCTGGTATTGGCATACTTATTATGAATTGAATAGGCAATATGCAGTATATACTCTTTGAGACATGTATGTTTGAATATGTGACACGTTCTAGTGTTTTGGTCCGCATGTCAGCAACCAATCAAAATGTTCAGACTTTCATTTTGAAACACAGAACTACGTTTCAACGTTGTTGAGAATCACAACACAAACTCGCTAGCCAAGCCAAAATACTGCAACGCAATGAATGCTGCAACGCTCACAAAACAAGCTGTGTTAATTGACTAGCGAGTGTGTCATTGATTTTAACACTGAAATGTGTACACATTTTTCTAAAGAAAAGTCAGAACATTAAATCGGATGAGGACATGCGACCAAAACGAGGACGAGGACAAATAGCTGTTTACAGCATCGTATGGTGTTCGTCGAATATTTAATTAAAATGATTGTAAGTGTGGTTCCACTTTGTTGTTTTGTATCATCATCTTTTATAGCATTTTATACATGCACCTGTAAATACGTACAGTATGTGCATGTCTTGAATCTACAAGCATGTATTTGCATGTGTACGATGATGTATGTGCTTGTGAGGTAATGTGTGCGGAGCCACAGTCATTTCATGTAATGAGAATGCATGTTTCTGTGTGTGTGTGTGTGTGTGTGTGTGTGTGTGTGTGTGTGTGTGTGTGTGTGTGTGTGTGTGTGTGTGTGTGTGTGTATGAACGGGCGGGCGGGCAGGCATGCATGCGTGTGTGCGTGCGTGTGAAAGCATATGATGTGGGTGAGAGTGTGCTTGTTTGTGCTATAATATGTGTGTTTATACAGCAATAATATTTCACTGTCATGTTCAGAGGTATAACCTTTAGAGTAGTTAAATTATGCTCCCACATGACAGTAACTACTGTTCATATAGACCGAATGATATATTACCACGTATGCAATGTAATGTATTACAACACACTGTGTGTATTACATAAATAAGCCATAATTCCGTAATGTTAACCTTTACTACGGAGGCACTTTTTGCGTATCAATATATCGCATATATACATCTCAATATATATCATAACTTTCTCTAGATGGGTAGGGGTTAGAGCAATATCATCAGAGATATCAATATCAGATTCTGTCATGCACTTACATTACACAGTGATGGCCAAGTACATAATATATATTTTACTGTAGAGACCATAACTAATGCAGAGATGTCGTGAGGTAGGAGCGCCTCACTATCGAGCAGTTTTACTGCATTAATGTTTATAACATACCTTTGACTGCCATAGCTACAGCTCTCACTTCTCTTTATTAATATCATAAGAACAATGTCAGCATCTCTTTTAAAAGGCTGGTGAAATAAAAACAATAATAAAAAACCTGGAGGTGTCTAAGGTGCCTGGCTGCCGTCCTGGAGGTATATATACGCTGGCTGGCAGTATTGACTGCTCCCAAAGTGGCTGACTTTAGCTGTGTCAGCCATGCTCTGTATTCCAGCTATCTTATTAAATCACCATTTTATGACTATGGCACATAGAAGCCAGACAGCATCCATCTGTATTTCCATTTCTTCACAGTCAGGGCGAAAGAATAAAAACGAGACAGTGTTATTTATTTCACACATTTCATACTTCTAAATGGTACTAAATGTACCAAATGGGAGTAGAACTGGTAGTGATTTTTTCTCCAGAAGTTTTGTTTTATTTGGGTTTACCAAAGGTCAGAACAGTTTGACTAGTGATATCTGAGTCAAGTGAAAATCTCCATGAGGGAAACGTCTCTGGGTCAGAAATATCTGGACCACCACACTTGGATCATATATCCCCAGTTGTGGATGGATGCTATATCTGAAATCTCTAAATAGGAGATGGGGAGATACATTTTTTTCTCAGCTCTACTCGTATTCGTCTGTAATTCAGCCTCCTGTTCTCGTGTTGTACGAGATCTCCAACTCTCCACCTCCCTGGTGAGCCGATAGTGCAACATCAGGGGAAACGATGCCAACAAGCCATTACAGAGATGGGTAAACAGATACACACTCATAGATGAACGAGCTAAGATATTTGGCTGCAGTAGAGAGATAGGACTGTCATAGAGAGGGCAAATCTGAAGGGCAACTCTGCATTGAATCATACATCATCTAGAAACTGTATATCTGGGTCCAGCCTGTACAGGTCCGTATGTTCGATCGAACTGTTGTTGAACAAAGAGGTAGTTCACCTTAAAGTCTAAATGTGTCAGAAGGTCTCATAACCTTAACACTAGAACAGACATGCCTTTTTTACCTACTAAAAGAGCCGCCTCTTTACAATGCTCAAGCTGCTATTTACACACAACGACCACTAGTTGGCCGCTTGTCAATTTGCCTGCTTCCTACACAGAACAACGGAAAAATAGCTTTATACTAACTTATCCTGATGTGATTTTGAAAATGTTAGGATACTGGGAGGTAGAACGCACAGATCTAGAAGTCATGAAAGGAGGGTCCTGAAATTTGATCGAGTGCAAAGATAGAACATTTTTCTTAACTCACTCATGGCTGTTCTAGTGTTAAAGGTAAACTGTCAGTACTCAAGTTGTAAAAGAAAATCAGGGGGGATGGTGGATTTTATCATATGGGGACAATTAGCATTAACAATTTAGCATCCCCACAGTGTCAGTGACTTCAGTGTCAGTGACTTGGTAAAAATGTCATTGCATGTGTGCGTGCCCCCTCGCCCGCAGTATTTTACTCAAAACTAAATGTTGAAATAGCAGTAATTCCACGTTCATTGATAAAATGACATAAGGGATGGAAAGGGGGGATGGCAGTTTTAGAAGGGGGATGATTTTGACCGTTTGATGTGTACATGCCTGGTGTGTACATCCTGCTATAGGCAACTGTACTTGCGGTATATCGGCATGCCTCAATTTCTAATTTTACCAGCGACATCTGCACAAACATATCTAGCAGCTCAGTATCTATCACAGCTGTACCCCCCCCCCCCCCTCATAATAATCCAAACACTGTAGACCGTAACTACAGTAGTCGATTTGCATCAAGGGCTATACTAAACTCATTAGTGTTCGTCAAGGAGAGATTCAAGGGAAATGATGTAGAGGTTTGTCACACACACTTACTGCTTTGGTGTGCTGGATGTCAACGCGTTGAAGGACTTAGCTACATAACCTCACCACAGAACAACAGATCCCATCTGCTTCTCAGTTCTCATCTCTGCTGCTAACTCCATCAGCGCTCGTTGCATGTCACCGTGAATGCACTGCCTCTCAGACGAAACCCTTCTGTACATCAGCAACAGAGACATCAAACACACCGCAGCACGTACACACCCACAGACACACAGACACACAGACACACACACACACACACACACACACACACACACACACAGTGATTTCAACACACAGGCTCGACAGCATTCCTAAAGCATTCAGAGTACTACAGCATTGCTGTCTTTCTCCATCTCACAAAACAGAATGGCAGAACAGTATGTCATTAAAACACCCAATCCTGGCCTCCCTCCCTCCCTCTTACTCCCACACTCCCATTCCCCTCTCTTCTCTTCTCTCTCATCTCTCTGTCCTCCAACCCCTCACTGTCTACTCAGACATTTCCATCTCATTCAAGGAGCTTTAACTTGATGGGGAGCCAGATGTGCTATTTCTTTCTTTTTAAATGCTGGTCAAATATGCTTTTTCTTTTTTTTTCCTACTATATGGCTGCAGGGTTCCGACTAGAGCCTAGACCTAGAGAGTAGTGGGAGTCAGAGACTATAGGGACATCCTACACTTAATGTAGGGTGGTTCACATACAGATAGACAGATACATACACCTGGACAGACAGACAGACAGACTGATGGATGGACGGACAGACAGACGGAGGAGGGCCGGACAGACAGACAGACAGACAGACAGACAGACACAGGCAGGAAAATGGACAGGTAGATTGATGGACGAATGGACAGGTAGACAGACAGACAGAAAGGTAGACAGACAGACAGACAGACAGACAGACAGACAGGCTGCCAGGCAGGTAGGCAGACATACACGTAGACAGACAGGCATGTAGGTAGACAGACAAGTAGGCAGACAGACAGACAGACAGACAGGCAGGTAGGCAGACAGACAGACAGGCAGACAGACAGACAGATAGGCAGACAGACAAGCTGGCAGGCAGACAGACATGCAGACAGACAGGCAGACAGGCAGACAGACGGACAGGCAGGAGACATACAGGCAGACAGACAGGTAGGCAGACAGACAGACAGACAGACAGGCAGACAGGCAGACAGACGGACAGGCAGGAGACATACAGGCAGACAGACAGACAGGTAGGCAGACAGACAGACAGACAGACAGACAGGCAGACAGACAGGTAGGCAGGCAGGCAGACAGACAGACAGGCAGACAAGCAAGCAGACAGACAGGCAGACAGACAGACAGACAGACAGGCAGACAGACAGGTAGGCAGACAGACAGACAGGTAGGCAGACAGACAGACAGACAGGCAGACAGACAGACAGGCAGGCAGGCAGACAGACAGGCAGACAGACAGACAAGCAGGAGACAGGCAGACAGACAGGCAGACAGACAGACAGGCAGACAGACAGACAGGTAGGCAGACAGACAGACAGACAGACAGGCAGGAGACAGACAGGCAGACAGACAGACAGACAGACAGACAGACAGACAGGAGACAGACAGGCAGACAGCCAGACAGACAGACAGGCAGACAGGCAGACAGGCAGGCAGACAGGCAGGAGACAGACAGGCAGACAGACAGACAGACAGGCAGACAGTAAGGCAGACAGACAGATAGGCAGACAGACAGACAGGCAGACAGACAGGCAGGAGACAGGCAGACAGACAGACAGGCAGACAGGCAGACAGGCAGACAGACAGGCAGACAGGCAGGAGACAGACAGACAGGCAGACAGACAGACAGACAGGCAGACAGACAGGCAGACAGACAGGCAGACAGACAGACAGACAGGCAGGCAGACAGACAGACAGACATGCAGACAGACAGACAGGCAGACAGACAGACAGACAGACAGACATGCAGACAGACAGACAGACAGGCAGACAGACAGACAGACAGACAGGCAGACAGACAGACAGACAGACAGACAGGCAGACAGACAGGCAGGCAGACAGACAGACAGGCAGGCAGATAGGCAGACAGACAGACAGACAGGCAGACAGTAAGGCAGACAGACAGATAGGCAGACAGACAGACAGACAGGCAGACAGACAGACAGGCAGACAGACAGGCAGGCAGACAGACAGACAGACAGACAGATAGGCAGACAGACAGGCAGGCAGACAGACAGACAGGCAGGCAGACAGACAGACAGACAGGCAGACAGGCAGGCAGACAGACAGGCAGACAGGCAGACAGACAGACAGACAGATAGGCAGACAGACAGACAGGCAGACAGACAGACAGACAGGCAGACAGACAGACAGACAGGCAGACAGGCAGGCAGACAGACAGACAGGCAGGCAGACAGACAGACAGACAGGCAGACAGGCAGGCAGACAGGCAGGCAGACAGACAGACAGACAGGCAGACAGGCAGACAGACAGACAGGCAGACAGGCAGGCAGACAGACAGGCAGGCAGACAGGCAGGCAGACAGGCAGACAGACAGACAGACAGGCAGACAGACAGACAGGCAGACAGACAGGCAGACAGGCAGACAGACAGACAGGCAGACAGGCAGGCAGACAGACAGGCAGACAGACAGACAGACAGACAGGCAGACAGGCAGGCAGACAGACAGGCAGACAGACAGGCAGACAGGAGACAGACAGACAGGAGACAGACAGGCAGACAGGAGACAGACAGACAGACAGACAGACAGACAGACAGACAGACAGATAGGCAGACAGACAGATAGGCAGACAGACAGACAGGCAGACAGGCAGGCAGACAGACAGACAGACAGACAGACAGATAGGCAGACAGACAGATAGGCAGACAGACAGACAGACAGACAGACAGACAGGCAGACAGTAAGGCAGACAGACAGACAGACAGACAGGCAGACAGACAGACAGACAGGCAGACAGTAAGGCAGACAGACAGGCAGACAGGCAGACAGACAGACAGACAGACAGGCAGACAGACAGGCAGACAGACAGGCAGGCAGACAGGCAGACAGACAGACAGACAGGCAGACAGACAGGCAGACAGACAGGCAGACAGACAGACAGGCAGACAGACAGACAGACAGGCAGACAGACAGACAGGCAGACAGACAGACAGACAGACAGGCAGACAGGCAGACAGACAGACAGACAGACAGACAGACAGGCAGACAGGCAGGCAGACAGGCAGACAGACAGACAGGCAGACAGACAGGCAGACAGACAGACAGACAGACAGATAGGCAGACAGACAGATAGGCAGACAGACAAGCCCAGGCCAGCAGCACTTCAATGTGTTTTTAACCGTTCTTGACATTTCCTCCATCAGCTCCTCCTGACGCGGGTGCTAAAGATAACTAACTAATGAAATCTGTTTGTCCTTTTTTTGGGTGCTCAATTTTGTCCCACTGGCCTACCTTCATGCTTCAGAAGAAATGCATATTCCTACTCTTATTACCTGTAAGTAGCATTAATGAAAGACCTTTTCCCAATTTGATATTTATTATATTTTCATTATCCGGTATATTTTGTTTATTGTTTTTCATCTTCTTGTATTCCCAAACCATTCAGCCCTCATCTGAAGCCCTTACGATGTTAAACTGCCCCATTACTGTTTATGCTCCAAAAAGGGAACATCCATACATACTCTGTACAGTGATAATATTGCATTGGCAAAATACATTTTCTGTATTAGATCATTTTTCCAGGTTAGTTGTGCTTAAGTATACTGTAGAACATAATGCAATGCAATGCGGTTTAGACTGAACCAACTAAGCCATGGTGGATGAAGCATCACAGCACCTACAAACAGAACATCTATAGCCGTGTCTAGCGTTACATGTATTGGAACCTCTCTCTTCAGACAGTACTGCAAAACATGGTGTCTTTGTGAAGAAGCTGCAGAAACATTGATCTTTATTGCTACCACCATGCTTTTTTTTTTCAGCCTATCATGTTCATTACTTCGCTGATAACATGCAGGGAACTTTTCCTGGATACATGGTGTACAGGTTTTTGGCCCTTGCTTGCTTGCTATGCGCCGGTGGTCCTCGGGCCTCTCCTCGGGGGCCCCCGGCCGCCCCGTGTGCTTGGTCTGTTCCGCCGCTGGGGCACCTGCTTGGCTAGCCTGGTGCGGGGCTATTATGGTCTGTGCTTGCTTGGCTGGGCCGGGTGTGCTGGTGGTTGGGCGGGTCGGGTGTGTGGGGCGGCGGGGCCCCCTCGGGTGTTTGGGGTCCGCTGCTGTGTGCTGGTAGGCAAACTGGTAGTAGTCGCTCTATGAGTAGAGGGCTGCAAGGGAGTTTTCCTGGCTACACAGTGTACAGGTTTTTTACCTTTTCCTGCTTGTGGCTCTGTCATTATGTAAAGCACATTGAGTCGCATCTTGTGAGAAATGCGCTATACAAATAAAACTTGATTTGATTTGATTTGATACACTCATTCAAAATCACTGATTAGCTGACAGGGAATTATGTTACCATGGAACTGTAGTGCAATGTACACACTTTTGATTGAGACATACATTTGAGTTTTCCCCCATTTGTACTGTTTGCAAAAGCCTGAAATTTGATCGAGTGCAAAGACATAAAAACATGTTTACACACAGGGTCAAATGACCCCACCCATGGCTGTTCTAGTGTTAAATGCCCCTTACTGTAGACTACCCCTATTTCCCTATATCAAAGGCCAGCATTTTCCTTTAGAGCACAATTTTTGCTTATTACCCAATTTGTATTATTACTACTGCTATAATTTTAAGATATACATGGGGGTATGCCCCATTTACCTTTCCACACGATTCAGACCTGTATGGAAAATATTAGCTCCCTGTCTCAGAGAATCTTACTTTATGGTCGATGGGTTTCGATCGTGAACAGATTGAAAACTCCCTGAGATCTTTGACCCTCTAGAAATCCCTTCTTTATGCTTAATCTATGCAATTAAAACCTGGCTATTACAAAGCTGGCTGTATTTCACACCGGATTAATTATTTAATTTGCTTAGGGCGAAGTATATCTTCAGGGTGTTTACAGGACATCATCAGAAGGCTGTAAAGGGTTTTGAATCCCCAGTTCTCCAGCTGTTCGGTATTTTCCCCCTTATTTTCCTAGAAACTCTTGAAATATAGATGAAGGTTTGTTGCCTGCTCCCAGCGGTCATTGCCTGGAGCCTTCTCATGAGCAGCTGTCGTCCTGACTGAATGGCTAGCAGTGCTAGCTAGCTAGCCAACGACATTTAGACACTCCCTTGACTGGTAGAGTAAATACCGTAGTCCTGTTCACTTTATCTACTATCCACAACATAGACTGGTAGAACACTTTGTTACCTAGCAGGCCAGGTCATCCTGCCTGACTGTGATGCCTATAGGCTAGTGCTAGCTAGCTAGGTAGCCACAACACTGAGACACTCCCTAGAGTAGTAAAACAAATACAGTGTCCCTGTCCACATGATCTACTGTACTAACCACGACACTGAGATCTACTGTACTAACCACGACACTGAGATCTACTGTACTAACCACGACACTGAGATCGGAAACAAATACTGTCTCCCTCCATACCTTACTCACTGGTGGAACAAATACCTTCTCCACATCCGTTTGACCTATTATCCTGAGATACTAAATAGAAGAATACACGTCATCTCCCTCTTCCCTTCCCCTGCTCTCTCAGGATGTGCTGTCAGCCACCAAAGGCCATTCACTTCCTTTAAGTTTGTATCCCTTATTGTTTATATTGGGCAAACATTAGTTGTTGGTACATTTAGACTACTGTATTTCTTGGGATCCTACAACAAATGAAGGACAATGCCTATTATTATCTTCTAATATCTGTACTTTCTTCAATCATAACTTCCCTATCAATCATAACACCCAGAAATGTCACAGATTGTTCTATCATAGTTCAGTTGTGATATGTGTGTGTCATACTTTCCGAGGCTTTCACACAAGTTCTATTACAGGAAATAATATGACTTTCACACACACTATTTATGTAAGGCAATCCTTCAGACCATTATGCTTCCTCTTAGTTTCCCTTCTCCGGTGTGTGTGTGTGTGTGTGTGTGTGTGTGTGTGTGTGTGTGTGTGTGTGTGTGTGTGTGTGTGTATATATATATATATGTGTGTGTGGGTGTGTGTGTGTGTGTGTGGCTGAGTGTGCGTTGCATGTCGACCATGCTGCGATGGCCCACCTGTGTCTCCTCACCCATCCTGCTACAACATGCTGACTGACTCACCTCACACCCAATGGCTGGCTGCTGCTTCCTCCTCCTTCCATCGCCAACGTTACACTTCATTAACAGTTTCACCAGAACTCAACTCGATTAGACAGTTAACACTAGTCATACCAGACAGAAGTCCATAGGAGTAATGTGACACTTGAATAAAATAACACTTTATTTGTGAAACCCACGTTTAACACCTGCTCCCGAAAGCACTGTAACTTTTACTCATACATTTGTTTTACTCAAGACAGTATTTTGCTCTCAGTCTATTAGAAGCACCATATTGTCACCACCTGTGTGTGTATGAAGACTACAGTAGGCTACAGGTATGTGTGTCTGGTTGATAAGGGCATGGTATCCACACACAGGGAGACCATTACAGACATTTGGAACAGTTTAAGGAATAACTTGATTGCAAGTTATAAGCCAGGAGACAACATCATGTTTTGAATGTGGTGTGCATGGTGGAGTATAGAGCCCACGCATTGGTCAGTGGACTGTGTCCTGTTTTACTTGTTATATTGGAGCTATATTTCTTTACTATATATTAGTATATTATTATTTATATATATATATATTTGACCACAGGTTTATTTTATTTTTTTTACAGTTGGCGCTATGTATAGTTACACCAATGTGGTCAATATGTTATAGATGTATAGCTGTGTGTAGCTTTATGTTTGAAATACAAAATGTGATATTTTAATGATTCTTAATTCATGACTAAACCCAACCAGTTAAATCTTTATTTGCAGTATTGATCTAATTCAATGATTACACTGTTCGCTAACGTCAACAAATGGAGGTCTCCAGACCTCAATCTGAGTACCTTGGCTAGTCATGAGGGCCGGGGTGTTTGCTGTTAACCAGTGAGCATATATTTAAATCAAATCTATCTATATATTTTTTAAAAATACGTATGCTATAATATGCAGGCCAATACTCAGCAGGTTAACCTTACCTTTAATGAAGTGTTGGTTTGACATTGATGATTCATGAAGATCTTCTTCATTGCCATTTATAATATGCAAGGAATTTGTCATTTAAATGAGTCCATTATAGGAATATCCAGTAGGATGAACAATTGAGAGGAATCCTGTAATTGGGAGATATTGGTGACCTTTGGAGTGGCTGGGATGAAAGTGGTGCGAATCGGAGAAAAGATGTGTTATCATTAAAGACCATAGACGTGCTGTAGTGTCCTGCTAGCTAGCCCTCCACTAGACATAGAGTCATAGACTGTCCTCCTAGATCCACATCATACACATGGTAGTCTTGGCGCAGAACTTGATTTCTTCTTTGTAGTGTCCCAGTTATTTTAAATGTCCTTGTTTTATTTCAAGTGGAATTCAGGTTTGTTGACAACTAAATCAAATATCAATTTTTAAAAGGTGCGGTTCTTTGCATGATGGGTATGGGAATCCCTTCTACACTCACACTATGGACATGATAATCAGCCCTGGTAGCCCTCGAAAGCTGCAGACTCACAGCTTACAGACACGATAGTTAGTCCTTCTTGGCTCTAATTACGGTCCGAAGGTTCTCTTTGTCGTGCAAGCTTTGGTTTGGGAGGTTACGGGATATGAGAGGGGCAACAGCAGGCCAGACAGATAGCACAGAGAGAAGTGGTAATTCACACCAGAGAACAGAGAGCACTGCGGTAGTAAAACTGATATGTGGCATCACTGCTGGCTCTGTGTCGCTGCACCCGCCAACCCCCCCACCCCACCCCCATGCTCTCTCTCCCCACCCGCTCTTCTCTCTCTCTCTCTATTTCTCCATCTCACCTTCTATTCCCTCTACAGTGTCTCCCTCTCCCCCCTCTCCCCTTCATGCAGTTCTCTTATTCACCTTCTTCCTTTCTTCTTTCACTCCGGCGCCATTGAACATGCCTCTATACCCCATCCCTCCATCCCTCCATAACTCCATCTCTCCCTACACTCCTTTATCCCCACGACAATAGTTATCCCTGCCCACTTTGAAAGTAAAAATAACCACACACACACACACACACACAAACACGCACAAACAAGGGCAATATCAGACACAGCTTCTTATTGCCACTATATTACGACCTGAAAAGGTAATTGGGAAAGAAGTGGAGGGTGCCTACAGAGTTGACCCTCCTGTTATTGCTTCTTGACACTGAGATTGTGTCAATGCAGCGTTCACCTCTCACCTCAGCCTCCACCGCTGTGGAAACAAATTACCACCATTTGTTTGCAAATGGAAACCGAGTTCTGACTGTATCGCACCAGACGTGTCCTGCTTAAAGACTGATGTGATATGATAGTTTCCCAAAGGTGCTTTGTGGAAGGCTTTGCCCTGGTAAGAGAAGAAGAGGCTTCAATCTTTTCTTTTACCCTGATTTTGATGGAATATTCATGTGAGAGTCTGAAAAACACAGCAACTGTCTCAGTTCCAGGCTTCCACCTACACCTTCACCACCGCAATGACATCAGTCCTGCCTCTCTGTTATATCTCCAATATAAATAAACACAGCAGTGACAGCCAATTACACAGTCTTTCTCTCTTCAGCGGGGGACTTCTCCATCAAATTAATGCTTAAGAGACTGTAGACTGTTGTAGAATGCAGAATGTCGAAACCCATTTCAAATCCAGTATAATTGTGAGTTACTTTCTTATAGTGTAGTAAAACCTAAGTGCTTGATTTGCTTTGTCCCACATGGCTAGCTTCCGACTTCATAGTATCATCAAAAAACAAAAACAAAAACAAAATGTATTTGATCACCTAATCACCTAATGGATCATGGCAGTCTCCAACCAGTCACAGGTAGGGTAGTGATGCCTATGAAGCCCACAAATGTCAATACCAAATCTCAAAATGGTAAAATCAGAAACAATACAAATTTAGCGTTATGGAAATTCATTGCAGATTATTCAATTTACCCAAAATGGTATCCTCTTCTGTAAGGGAGGCATTCACATGTTTCGCTTGCGCATCTAACTAGATACTGCAATGTGTATAACAAGGCTGCCATATTTTCTTTTTTTTTTACTCCCTTGGTTTGTGTGGTTTTTGTTTACCTGGAAGATGCACTGCTCTCTCTCTGTTTGTGTTTACTTGGACGATGTACGATGTCTCTTCGTCTCTCTGACTGACTCGTGGTTTGTTTTGGGGGGTCGGGTGAAGAAAACTGGCCAAGAAGCAGAAAGAAACAGCTAGCAGCAGCACTCAGAGGGAGATGGGTCCGGTGGGGACTGCCGACAAGACCACCACCAAGGTCAGCACGCTGCACAAGGACGACCCCTTCTCCACCAGCAACCAGGACCTCAACGGCTTCTGTGAGTCCACTGGTGAAATGTTTTGTGGTTGTACTTTATTTCACTGTACTGTTTATAGTGGTATATATCGTTGTTGTTGTTTTTTTACCAAGGAATGATGTGGTAAGAATGGGTATTCTCTAATACTTTTTAGTACTTTCTGTACTTCAACATTCAACATTATTGAATTCAACATTATTGGTAATGGTGCGTAGTGGTACAGCCCTGTTAAATAGCAATAGTAATCCAGGTTATGTGTTAAGTATTCTTCAATGGCACTTCCCATTCACCAGATCTGAATCCAATAGAACACCTTTGGGATGTGGTAGAACGGGAGATTCAAAGTGTCTCTGAAAGATTTGCAGAAATTGGGTGATGCAATCATGTCATCATGAACCCGAATTGTCATCACAAATAATTGAAGCTGTTTTTGACAGCAAAGGGAGGCCCTACCCAGTATTAATATAGTGTTCCTAATAAAGTGTTCCATGAGTGTAAGTGAGGTCCAGCTTGCTGTGCAGCGGTTGTAATTAAGAAAGGCTCTTTCGCAAGCTTTTTCTGAAGAATATGTCACACTGGCCTTTGGGGAAAGAGTAATTTGAAAGTTCAGGTCAGCCTGAGAAAAATAAGTTGTCTATTATGAACAGTAATTGCCTTCGCCACTCTGGCCATACTCAGTTGTTAGGCATACTGCAGAGTTTCCTGTTCGGCATCTAAAACCTCGGGAGGAAAGGGGATGTGCCATGAACATGTCTAGATGGCTAATAATCCAAGTCCATTGTTAATGATATTATGCTAGTATATGTCTCCAATGCAGATATACTAGTATCAGCCTTTAGATTTCTCTCCATCTCATAATATACAATGACTTTCTTCATAACTCTGCCAATAACCCAATGATGAACTGAACTGACAGTTCTTGGTTTGCTTTTGAGCATGTCATTTAAAGATTGAAGCTGACAAATCCTTAACACCACACAGACTTAATGCAAGGCCTCCAACACAGTTTTATATTAGTATTCCGCCTGTACAACACCTAGTTCATTATTCCTTCATATCATTATGTATATAGTGTAATGTGGCCATTGGAACAGGGCACGTCAGTGGGTGTAGGGTGCAGGTTATGCCTAATGAGGCAGAGAAAAATGCCAACGCAGCGCTACGGATCTAATATTTACACAGACCCCGGCAAATAACCTTTTCTGTTATTCTATTCTCCTGATACATCCATTGTTGGTACCTATACATTGTTGTGAAAGCACTTTTTTCTAGTATAGTGTCATGGCTACATTAGCATACTGTATGGGGACGGAATGTTCTCTAAGAAAAGAGAAGATATTTGAGCATTGAGCATTAGTATGGGAAGCACGGCGGCGCAAAGCCATATCAGTGATACCTTGTGGCTCACCCAAACACACTGCTGCATGGGTACCAGAGGCAGATGAAACAGTCCGCTGTATGAGATATCACTGTATGAGATATCACTTGTGGAATAGAAACTCTGTGCGTCACAGTCCTATGGATATCCTTCTCAGCCTTTTATCGTGGGCTGAAAGTGCGTTGTTCAAAGGGTTAACTCATCTTCCTCCCTATACAGTGAGAGTCACACAGTGCGATATAGACTCACCCATCACCTGTAACAGTTATAGACTCACCCATCACCTGTAACAGTTATAGACTCACCCATCACCTGTAACAGTTATAGACTCACCCGTCACCTGTAACAGTTATAGACTCACCCATCACCTGTAACAGTTATAGGGCCCTATTATGCACTTCATCAATAAGACGAGGCGGTAGATCTAAACTTAAGACGTGGAGGCGTGGTCAAGGCCACTTTGCTATTATGCGTGCTGTAGTGGGCGCCTAAAACCCGGCGCTAAGCAAAGAAATTAGTCATGGGTGTGTTTTGGGCGTCTTCTCAATCAACCCAATCAGCGTGCCAGGTGCCATTCCCTTTAAGAACCGGCTGCGTTGAGTCATTAGCACTATGCTATTATGGAAGTCCTAAGAAGGAGGTCAGCGCGCTTCTCTGCCTCTCCCTTCTGAAATAAAGCATTTATACTGTGACCGTAATTGACGTCTTGCCGTGGAGCCACGTGCGTGTTCATGTGTGCCCACATGTATGCGCAAACCGCGGAGGCGCGCTCGTGTTTCAAAACGTGCATGAAGTCTAAACTTAAGAACTTTTCAAACCACTTCTTAGCGATAGGAGCAAAGTCAGATCGCATAATAGCAGGGGCGCCTAGTGCACTTCATTAACATATGAACACTCCCACAATGAGCAATATATGCACGGGAGTTTAATAAGGGTGGCGGTAGGTCTTAACCTGGCGGTGCGTCTTAATTAACACTTAAGACGGCAACTTAAGAAGTGCATAATAGGGCCCATAGACTCACCCATCACCTGTAACAGATGGACACATGCACCGCTCTATTCTAGTAGTAGTACTACAAATAGAAGTAGTAGAAAACCTTCTTATCCTTTTGGCTTTGCAGCAAATCATACATTAAATGCACAATTAGACAGAATATATACATACTATGTATATACTGTATTACATACGATTAGATTAGATTAATATAGATTATATTAACGATATAGATTATTATTAATATTAATAATAATATTAATTATATATATATATACATATACAGGTGCTGGTCATATAATTAGAATATCATCAAAAAGTTGATTTATTTCAGTAATTCCATTCAAAAACTGAAACTTGTATAATGTATACATTCATTCCACATAGACTGATATATTTCAAGTGTTTATTGCTTTTAATTTTGATTATTATTACTGACAACTAATGAAAACCCCAAATGTAGTATCTCAGAAAATTTGAATATTGTGAAAAGGTTCAATATTGAAGACCCCTGGTGCCACACTCTAATCAGCTAATTAACTAAAAACACCTGCAAACGCCTTTAAATGGTCCCTCAGTCCAGTTCTGTAGGCTACACAATCATGGGGAAGACTGCAAATTAGACTGCAAATTCCAAACAAATTAATAGAGAGGCGAAGGGAAGGAAAAGATGTGGTAGAAAACAGTGTACAAGCAATAGGGATAACCGCACCCTGGAGAGGATTGTGAAACAAAGCCGATTCAAAAATGTGGGGGAGATTCACAAAGAGTGGACTGCAGCTGGAGTCAGTGCTTCAAGAACCACCACACACAGACGTATGCAAGACATGGGTTTCAGCTGTCGCATTCCTTGTGTCAAGCCACTCTTGAACAAGAGACAGCGTCAGAAGCGTCTCGCCTGGGCTAAAGACAAAAAGGACTGGACTGCTGCTGAGTGGTCCAAAGTTATGTTCTCTGATGAAAGTAAATTTTGCATTTCCTTTGGAAATCAAGGTCCCAGTCTGGAGGAAGAGAGGAGAGGCACAGAATCCACGTTGCTTGAAATCCAGTGTAAAAGCTGCCATTTGCCATTATTTTTGTAGGTCACTTGATGACATCCTACAGTTGTTGAGTGACATTCGAATGAGTTGGCGGTCGTCCTGGTCTGTGGAAAGCCGTTTTCGCCCTCTGCCGGTCTGTAGCTTTGTTGTCCCCAGTGTCTCCTGCTTGACCTTGTTCTTAACAACCGCCGTCTTTGAAATGTTAAGGATGGAAGCAACCTGATGCTCACTGTATCCCTCCGCCAACCTGACGCTCACTGTATCCCTCCGCCAGTCAACCTGATGCTCACTGTATCCCTCCGCCTGACGCTCACTGTATCCCTCCGCCAACCTGACGCTCACTGTATCCCTCCGCCAACCTGACGCTCACTGTATCCCTCCGCCAGGAAGGCCAACCTGACGCTCACTGTATCCCTCCGCCAACCTGACGCTCACTGTATCCCTCCGCCAACCTGACGCTCACTGTATCCCTCCGCCAGTCAACCTGATGCTCACTGTATCCCTCCACCTGACGCTCACTGTATCCCTCCGCCTGATGCTCACTGTATCCCTCCGCCTGTATCCCACTGTATCCCTCCGCCAGGAAAGCCAGAAGTGAACCCTTCTTTTCCTCACCCAAAACGTTTCCTTTCAATTATTTTGGCATGGTCAATCGTTATTTTTATGATTCCCATAACTTTTGAGGTACTAGTAGCACTATTTTCAGTTATCCAGCTGGTCCTATTGCAAAAGGATAGTGATGACCACAGCAGTGTCTTTTTATACCTTTCCATGTTAAATAATATTCCATTCAGGTGATCACCTAATCAGTACCTCACTAAGTAGAATGAGGTGTGCCTGTGTTGGAGTTCAATGACACTGGAATGGAATGGAATGGCTGTAGGGATGCTGATTTAAGAAACATTTGGAGTGGTCTCAAAGTTTGGAAAACGTAGTATATAAATACTGTGTTTTTACAAGTCGCTTAGATATGGCCTGTTCATGTCACATTGCCTTAGACACACAGTGTATGTCTTTTTAGTTATATTCTGTTGATGTACTGTAGACTTACCTTAATGGTCACATGTACCTGTGTGTCTGTGTACCCATGATGCATTGTGTACCCATGATGCATTGTTTACGAGCCTGTCCCCAATTATTACCTCCACCAGCCTCCCCTGATTTGGAGATATTCCACCTCCTTTCTTTTATGTGTCTACCCATGGTGCATTTTTTATTTGTTCCGTTGCATGTGTTCCTTGAGTTCTCTAATCCTCTCCCTTCTGTGTTTCTCCCCTTCAGCATCCCCTTCTCCCTGCTCCTTCTCTGTGCAAGGCAAAACGCTGCAAAGCAAATCACTGTTGAATTCCTACTACTCAGGTACAGCTGCCATCTTTGAAGAGGTCTAGTTTGTAATGAAGCGAATGTGCTCATTTGGGTCTCTTTAAAGAATGACATGTTGAGCAACATAAACCCTATACTGGGTCATCAGCTGTGATATGAGTTCTAAACTGTGATGTCGTTGGTGCGTACTAACTCTTCCTGTGTCTCGTCCCTCCGTAGTGTCCAAGGAGCCCGTCCCGGCCACCGCGTCGCTAGGTAAGTGTCCTCTCTCATGTTGGTTTTGTAATGTACAGATCCATACGTTTCCCTCAAGGGGGTTGTTAAGTCTGATGTAAACTGAACCTGCAACACTTTGTCAATAAATGTTTGAAATACATCACATACTGTACGTCAAAACTTCAGACATAATAAATTTAATATAAGTAATAGCCATTTTTTTAAGTACTTACAAATTAGAAGCTACCTTATAACACAGCAGAGGAGACAGGAAAAAAGATCACATATACTAATGGAATATCTGATCAAAAATAGAAACAGTGAAAAGACAAAAATCTCAAAAATTTACAAAATCATGCAAGAAATCAAGATACAAGAAGATAACACTAAAGAAAAATGGGAAAACGAATTAGCAATAACAATTACGGATGACGATTGGAAAGAAGCATGCAAAAGAATATTTAAGACAACACAATCAAAATTCTGGAAAGAATTTGCTTGGAAAATAAATATGAAGATCTTCCTAACACCGAAAATGTTGTCAAAATATAGGCCAACAGGCAATGCAGAATGCTGGAGGAAATGTACGGAACGAGAAGCCAATCACACACACATTTTCTATACATGCCCTAAATTGAAAAGGTTTTGGGAGGCAGTTCAAGTAAAAATAAAAAATACATTTACCTTACAAAATCCTATACATCCAGTCAATATTATACTCGGTTTTATTCCATTAGATATACACAGAGAGGGAGATAAATATTTGTACACCATACTACGTATCGCGGCTTTAAAGCAAATCACACGTAAATGGTTGGACTTAAACCCACCATCTGTTAATAAGTGGAAAAAAACTGTTGAAGAGATAAAAGAAATGGAAAGAATTACTTGCAAAGTGGGAGGCCGTGAAGAGCAATTCACTATGAACTGGAGTAAATGGACCGAATGAATGAGTAGGAAGGAAGCCCCCCCCCCCCTCCCCGATCCCACCCCTCCCACCCCCCTCCCTTTGTCTCTTACTTTTCTATTTCTATCCCTATAATTTCTCTCTTCTTTTTCTATATTTTCTCTCTAGTCTCTATTCTTTATTTTCTTTATTTCTTGTTCTCTTTATAAAAAATAAAAAAACAAACAAAAATGATGCAGGATGAACTTAAACAAGTGAAGAAAACTTGTAAAGTGTGTGAAATTGAACTTGTGAAATGTAATATAAAGTCCTGCAATAAAGTATATAAAAAAAAAAAAAAAAAAAAACTTCAGACATGCCATTTGTTCAAACCATTTGCTGAAATGACACAATAGCAAACAACACCTTAAAAATATCAAAATAAATGGTGTTCTTACTGTACATTGTGACAAGATATGGCAAGACTTGTAATTAGCTTAAGCCCCTTTCACACATAGTTCCCTGTAAATTACATGGAATCCCAACCCGGGTCCATTAGTGATTTTTGCTGTTCACACATGAGCTAAATGAGCTAAATGCCCGACGATTGCCGGGTAGCGTCTTTTCACACATGTCCCGGGTTTGCACGAGCTACTTGAATCACACATTCAACTGGATGCAGAACTGGAACTTGTAGACGTGATTCAAACGAGACAGGCGCGTGAGACTGCCATATGATATATATATATATATATGCCATATATCATACCTCCACTATAATTGGAAATTAAGTAGTATGCAGCTGTGGAATTATACTTAGTAGTAGAGATATTCGGGGTCTGGGACAGTTCTTATGCGCTCTGCACTGCGGGCGTCTCCCTGTTGACTGTGTGATGCAGGACAGCTGTGGGAGGAGATGGTTTGTGTGCACTGCTCCGTAATGCGTCTATATCACAAAATGTACATTTGATAAGTAAGTAATCTAGCTAGGTAAGTAATCTAGCTAACTATGATTGGAAACAAAGTAGTATCCAGTTGTGGAATTATATTCATCACTACTTTGGCTGATGTGTGACGTGGGTTAACTAGCCAACTCCTTAACATCAGCGGATCAAACCAAAAGTACAAAGTGAGAAACTCCTGATTGGTTCACTTGTTCCATGTGAAAACGTCAGACATACGTAACCCTTTGCGAGCCGGACCAGGGAATGTTCAGGTTTCTGTTCACACCTAAGCCTTCCATGGAAATTCCATGGAATTATACATGGTCCTGACCAGGGAAAATGCCTGATTGAATTTCTCTGGTCAGTCGCGTTCACACATCCACCATACCAGGTAAATTCCATGGAATCTACTGGGAAGGCTTGTATGTGTGAAAGGGGTTATAGATTCACCACTTATGCAAATCAATTCTACCATTCTACCACCAGCATTCTACCAGTTTTCCACCACCCCATTGCAGTGAAGTTGGATAAAAGCTGTGCCTAGATTGATCTATTGATTTTACCCACCCCACCCCCCATCCTCCATGTAGATCTGTGGTTAAGGGCCCGATGCACACTGGGATTGATGTAATGAGGGGTCTGGGGTGCACGGCAATGGCACTTTTCATAATAACATGCCCAGGAGTGTGATTGGAATCAGATGGAGAGAGTTGTGACCATGTTGAATGCTAATGCTGAGATTTGAGAGAGTCTCAGATTGCGGAGGCACAGGCTTGATCTCGACTCCCCTTCAGTTTACACACGGCCAGATTGAAATGTCAAACCCATTTCACCACTTCTCTCTCACACTGTCCCCTGCATTCTCCATCTCCTTTTTTTTAGATTGACCACCTTGATGCCGATGTAGGTTTGCTGTGCTCTTAAAAAAATGCTTTGCAGAGAGCCCGGGTCTTCACTCCACCACGCTGAGGTCACTTGAACGATGTCGCTCAAGTTCACACTATTTGCTGCTCCAATATTAGCAGGTGGTGATGGTCACATTGCTGGTAACTGCAAGCCCAGAAGCAGGCCATTTTGTTTAGTCTCAATTGAGTTGTTGTTTTCTTTTTATCTTTAGTGTCTAGTTTGGTTCTTTAATGTGGCTTTCATTTTGTTTTGCTTCTGTTTTGTCTGGCTCTCTTTGATGGGTCTGCCTTTGAGTTCTTATTGTTAATAGGGTGCAAGCCCACGGGGTGGGGAAAACCCTATTGGAATGGATGTTTCTATTATTACTCATCATTCCCTTTTTCATGAAAAATAGCAATAATATTGGTCACTTTTTTTGCTTTTTGGCAGACACGGAGAGATCCACACCCTCACAACTATTTTGACGCCAAAGTTCCTGAAGGGGGCGCTATAGTAACACGGCATAACTTTTCAATCATTAGTCTAGACACCAGACAACTATCGTTAGTCCTAGTCACCAGACAACTATCGTTAGTCCTAGACACCAGACAACTATCGTTAGTCCTAGACACAGACAACTATCGTTAGTCCTAGACAGAGACAACTATCGTTAGTCCTAGACACCAAATAGACAACTATTGTTAGTCCTAGACACAGACAACTATCGTTAGTCCTAGACAGAGACAACTATCGTTAGTCCTAGACAGAGACAACTATCGTTAGTCCTAGACACCAAATAGACAACTATTGTTAGTCCTAGACACAGACAACTATCGTTAGTCCTAGACACCAGACAACTATCGTTAGTCCTAGACAGAGACAACTATCGTTAGTCCTAGACACCAGACAACTATCGTTAGTCCTAGACAGAGACAACTATCGTTAGTCCTAGACACCAGACAACTATCGTTAGTCCTAGACAGAGACAACTATCGTTAGTCCTAGACACAGACAACTATCGTTAGTCCTAGACAGAGACAACTATCGTTAGTCCTAGACACCAAATAGACAACTATTGTTAGTCCTAGACACAGACAACTATCGTTAGTCCTAGACACCAGACAACTATCGTTAGTCCTAGACACAGACAACTATTGTTAGTCCTAGACAGAGACAACTATCGTTAGTCCTAGACACCAGACAACTATCGTTAGTCCTAGACACCAGACAACTATTGTTAGTCCTAGACAGAGACAACTATCGTTAGTCCTAGACACCAGACAACTATCGTTAGTCCTAGACACCAGACAACTATCGTTAGTCCTAGACACCAGACAACTATCGTTAGTCCTAGACACAGACAACTATCGTTAGTCCTAGACAGAGACAACTATCGTTAGTCCTAGACACCAGACAACTATCGTTAGTCCTAGACACAGACAACTATCGTTAGTCCTAGACACAGACAACTATCGTTAGTCCTAGACACCAGACAACTATCGTTAGTCCTAGACAGAGACAACTATCGTTAGTCCTAGACACCAGACAACTATCGTTAGTCCTAGACACCAGACAACTATCGTTAGTCCTAGACACCAGACAACCTTCGTTAGTCCTAGTCACCAGACAGACAACTATCGTTAGTCCTAGACACCAGACAACTATCGTTAGTCTTAGACAGAGACAACTATCGTTAGTCCTAGACACCAGACAACTATCATTAGTCCTAGTCACCCGACAACTATCGTTAGTCCTAGACACCAGACAACTATCGTTAGTCCTAGACACCAGACAACTATCGTTAGTCCTAGACACAGACAACTATCGTTAGTCCTAGACACCAGACAACTATCGTTAGTCCTAGACAGAGACAACTATCGTTAGTCCTAGACACCAGACAACTATCGTTAGTCCTAGACACAGACAACTATCGTTAGTCCTAGACAGAGACAACTATCGTTAGTCCTAGACATCAGACAACTATCGTTAGTCCTAGTCACCCGACAACTATCGTTAGTCCTAGACACCAGACAACTATCGTTAGTCCTAGACACAGACAACTATCGTTAGTCCTAGACACCAGACAACTATCGTTAGTCCTAGTCACCAGACAACTATCGTTAGTCCTAGACACAGACAACTATCGTTAGTCCTAGACACCAGACAGACAACTATCGTTAGTCCTAGACACCAGACAACTATCGTTAGTCCTAGACACAGACAACTATCGTTAGTCCTAGACAGAGACAACTATCGTTAGTCCTAGACATCAGACAACTATCGTTAGTCCTAGTCACCCGACAACTATCGTTAGTCCTAGACACCAGACAACCATCGTTAGTCCTAGACACCAGACAACTATCGTTAGTCCTAGTCACCAGACAACTATCGTTAGTCCTAGACACAGACAACTATCGTTAGTCCTAGACACAGACAACTATCGTTAGTCCTAGACACAGGCAACTATCGTTAGTCCTAGACACCAGACAACTATCGTTAGTCCTAGACACAGACAACTATCGTTAGTCCTAGACAGAGACAACTATCGTTAGTCCTAGACACCAGACAACTATCGTTAGTCCTAGACACCAGACAACTATCGTTAGTCCTAGACATCAGACAACTATCGTTAGTCCTAGACACAGACAACTATCGTTAGTCCTAGACACAGACAACTATCGTTAGTCCTAGACACAAACAACTATCGTTAGTCCTAGACACCAGACAACTATCGTTAGTCCTAGACACAGACAACTATCGTTAGTCCTAGACAGAGACAACTATCGTTAGTGTTAGAGTAAATTATTCAATAATGGCAGCCTGTTTCGTTTCAAGATGTATAAGAAAAGATATTTAATAATCTTCTGCAGAAGGAGGAAGTTTACAAGCACGTCAGACAAGTCTTAACAGTGAAAGTTCCTCGTAAAGTCCAGATCATTCATTTCATCTCAGTATTTATACAATCAGGTACCTTCAGGTAAGGGGTCCGCCCTCAGGTGAGGTTTAGACCAATCATGAGCAATGGGTGTGGACTTGTACATTGATGAAGATGATTCTGATGAAGGCTAGGGGGGAAACGGCCCCCACTTTCTCCCAGGGAGACAAAGGTAAAAATGGAACACAATAGCCACAACTGGTTCAGTCTGGTCTTAGAGTACTGGGTCTGGGGCAACACAAAGGTCCAAAACTGCTCTAGATGGGTTGGTCCACTCCGGGACAAAAGAGGGCAATCAGGTCTTTGTAATCATTTAAATGTGTCCGCCGTCCAGCCGATGTCAAGCTTCAAGCAGAGAAACCGGTTCTATTGTGTGACAACAAACAGGAAATCAGCTTCCATAGCTTTGCCCCAAGACATCCAAAGTTTGAATCTTAAATGTAGAAGAATGTCTTTTACATATAATAATTTTCTCTCACATTAGTCCTAGACAGAGACAACTATCGTTAGTCCTAGACACAGACAACTATCGTTAGTCCTAGACAGAGACAACTATCGTTAGTCCTAGACACCAGACAACTATCGTTAGTCCTAGACACCAGACAACTATCGTTAGTCCTAGACATCAGACAACTATCGTTAGTCCTAGTCACAGACAACTATCGTTAGTCCTAGACATCAGACAACTATCGTTAGTCCCAGTCACCAGACAACTATCGTTAGTCCTAGACAGAGACAACTATCGTTAGTCCTAGACACCAAAAAGACAACTATCGTTAGTCCTAGACACCAAAAAGACAACTATCGTTAGTCCTAAACACCAGACAACTATCGTTAGTCCTAGACACCAGACAACTATCGTTAATCCTAGACACCAAATAGACAACTAGGACTGAAAATATGCATCATAATAAGTTTTCCGCTATTTATAATTTTGGTTCAACCAAAAGACAAGCAGAAGGTGCTCAGTGTACACAACTCAAACAATGTGCACTTCTCCCACTGATCTTGACAATACAGCTATTTCCATATGTATGTTAAAATATTAATTCAGATTCAGAATCAGATTCAATGTCATTGTCGTTGGCAGAGTACAAGTACAAAGACAATGAAACACATTCGCCATCTAGCCAGATAATAGTGCAATAGTGCAAAAGCCATAAAAGTGTGTCTGTACTGAGTAAAAAGACATGGAAATAGTAGGCAAATGATCACTAGGTTGCGTAATCTGGAAAAAACGCCCGGTGTCGCGTTGTACACGCGCCGCCATCTTGGATCTACGGCAAGCGCAGAGAAAAAAACAGACGAGGGCTGTGTTTGCTGTCCTGTGACTGTTTGTCATTAAGATATTAATATGTAACTAACCAATTCATAGCAGCCACATGTCTAGCCTAAACGTAACATGAATGTATTTTCATGTATTGAGTTGTCTGTATTAAAGTCACACATACAGGATTTGGGGTAGTTTGTGTCCCATCACTCCTTCCTAGCTGGTAGGAATCAAAGTGTGCCTTCCTTAAGCACTGTTGTTGACAGAGCAAATCACAGTAATGGCAGTCCTTTACCCGCCATGGGGAGAGAGACCCAGCGCTCAGCAAACAGAGCCGGACAGGGAGGAGAAGACCTTGTCAAACATGACGCCAGGCAGGCAGGAAGGGAGGCAGGCGAGCAGCTCCACATCGTCTGAGGCATTTATTGATTTCAGCAGTAAATTTGTACTGTGAGACATCTGTAAATTGCCTGTAGTACACGCCATAATCTTCTAGTTTCACAGTCAATAATTTAGCTTTCCCTATTCATTCCAGCCTGACACCACGGCTCTGCTAGCTCCAGGCAGAAAGACGCATAAATAGAAAAGAGAGGGAAAAGAGAGATGGAGAGGAAGAGAGGCAAGAGGCCTTGTCGAGGAAGGGGGAGCTCACGTTAATCCGTGCTCTCATGCAAAACGGGGTTTAGCTGTCTTTAGAAAACAGTCTTTGTGTTTCGCTGGCTCAGGTGTTTCTTTTGAATAAGAAACAGCCCCCAACCCCAATCCCAACACATTGCGTTAACATCAGTGATACACACAGTCACTGTCCGCTGGAGCTATTCCATTGCTATTCCACCTTTAAGCGTGCATGCCTTCTGTCAATTCATGGAATATTGATCATACTCTAATAAACTAGGTGATGAAATGCTGTGTAATGCTGTTTGGTGGTTTAGTAGATATGACTGATTATACTGTATGTACACTATGTATATTCCTGTCCCTCCTCCCTCCCTCCCTCCCTCCCTATGTCTTCCTAGGTCATCACCATAGGCATTTAATTTGCTCAGTACATGTGGCTTGATGCTTTGAGTTTGCTTGTGACTATCAGCATTAGAGGTATACATGTTCCACCAAAGAAAGAGAAGGGGCGGATAGAGAGGCAGAGAGAGGCAGAGAGAGGCAGAGAGAGGCAGAGAGAGGTAGAGAGAGGTAGAGAGAGGCAGAGAGAGGCAGAGAGAGGTAGAGAGAGGCAGAGAGAGGTAGAGAGAGGTAGAGAGAGGTAGAGAGAGGCATAGAGAGGCAGAGAGAGGTAGAGAGAGGCAGAGAGAGGTAGAGAGAGGCAGAGAGAGGTAGAGAGAGGCAGAGAGAGGTAGAGAGAGGCAGAGAGAGGTAGAGAGAGGTAGAGAGAGGCAGAGAGAGGTAGAGAGAGGCAGAGAGAGGCAGAGAGAGGCAGAGAGAGGTAGAGAGAGGCAGAGAGAGGCAGAGAGAGGCAGAGAGAGGCAGAGAGAGGTAGAGAGAGGCAGAGAGAGGCAGAGAGAGGTAGAGAGAGGCAGAGAGAGGTAGAGAGAGGTAGAGAGAGGTAGAGAGAGGCAGAGAGAGGTAGAGAGAGGTAGAGAGAGGCAGAGAGAGGCAGAGAGAGGTAGAGAGAGGTAGAGAGAGGCAGAGAGAGGTAGAGAGGTAGAGAGAGGCAGAGAGAGGCAGAGAGAGGTAGAGAGAGGTAGAGAGAGGCAGAGAGAGGCAGAGAGGTAGAGAGATGTAGAGAGAGGCAGAGAGAGGTAGAGAGAGGTAGAGAGAGGCAGAGAGAGGCAGAGAGAGGTAGAGAGAGGTAGAGAGAGGCAGAGAGAGGCAGAGAGAGGTAGAGAGAGGCAGAGAGAGGTAGAGAGAGGTAGAGAGAGGCAGAGAGAGGTAGAGAGAGGCAGAGAGAGGCAGAGAGAGGTAGAGAGAGGCAGAGAGCGGCAGAGAGAGGTAGAGAGAGGTAGAGAGAGGCAGAGAGAGGCAGAGAGGCAGAGAGAGGCAGAGAGAGGCAGAGAGAGGTAGAGAGAGGCAGAGAGAGGTAGAGAGAGGTAGAGAGAGGTAGAGAGAGGCAGAGAGAGGTAGAGAGAGGCAGAGAGAGGCAGAGAGAGGTAGAGAGAGGCAGAGAGCGGCAGAGAGAGGTAGAGAGAGGTAGAGAGAGGCAGAGAGAGGCAGAGAGGTAGAGAGAGGTAGAGAGAGGCAGAGAGAGGCAGAGAGCGGTAGAGAGAGGTAGAGAGAGGCAGAGAGAGGCAGAGAGAGGTAGAGAGAGGTAGAGAGAGGCAGAGAGAGGTAGAGAGAGGCAGAGAGCGGCAGAGAGAGGTAGAGAGAGGTAGAGAGCGGCAGAGAGAGGTAGAGAGAGGTAGAGAGCGGCAGAGAGAGGTAGAGAGAGGCAGAGAGCGGCAGAGAGCGGTAGAGAGAGGCAGAGAGAGGTAGAGAGAGGTAGAGAGAGGCAGAGAGAGGCAGAGAGAGGTAGAGAGAGGCAGAGAGAGGTAGAGAGAGGTAGAGAGAGGCAGAGAGCGGCAGAGAGAGGTAGAGAGAGGCAGAGAGAGGCAGAGAGAGGCAGAGAGAGGTAGAGAGAGGCAGAGAGAGGTAGAGAGAGGCAGAGAGCGGCAGAGAGAGGTAGAGAGAGGCAGAGAGAGGCAGAGAGAGGCAGAGAGAGTTAGAGAGAGGCAGAGAGCGGTAGAGAGAGGTAGAGAGAGGCAGAGAGAGGCAGAGAGGTAGAGAGAGGCAGAGAGAGGCAGAGAGAGGCAGAGAGAGGTAGAGAGAGGCAGAGAGAGGCAGAGAGAGTTAGAGAGAGGCAGAGAGCGGCAGAGAGAGGTAGAGAGAGGCAGAGAGAGGCAGAGAGCGGCAGAGAGAGAGGTAGAGAGAGGTAGAGAGAGGTAGAGAGAGGTAGAGAGAGGTAGAGAGAGGTAGAGAGAGGCAGAGAGAGGCAGAGAGAGTTAGAGAGAGGCAGAGAGAGGCAGAGAGAGAGGTAGAGAGAGGTAGAGAGAGGTAGAGAGAGGTAGAGAGAGGTAGAGAGAGGTAGAGAGAGGCAGAGAGAGGTAGAGAGAGGTAGAGAGAGGCAGAGAGAGGCAGAGAGAGGTAGAGAGAGGTAGAGAGAGGCAGAGAGAGGCAGAGAGAGGTAGAGAGAGGCAGAGAGAGTTAGAGAGAGGCAGAGAGCGGCAGAGAGAGAGGTAGAGAGAGGTAGAGAGAGGTAGAGAGGGTTAGAGAGAGGCAGAGAAGGTGACAGAGAGACAGACAGGGAAAACCAAAGGCCTGTCTCCAGTTGGCTTCTGTTTGTCTGTGGACCGGGCTGTGGGCTGTCAGGCAGGCATGACAGACTGACTCTGGATCAGAAGGGACATGACATTTAGCTGGAATATTGGTCCTGCTGATGGGAGGGCTTCAGTTTCACAGACTGGATAGAACCATCAGTGGGACTAAAAGAGAGAGCCCACTCTGGGACTAACCCTGTGGTACTGTTCACCAACCACTAGGATACAGTAGATCATACTATCATGTTGCGTCTTGGATGTTATCGATTGACATCTTTTTTTCTTTGTTTATCTTTGCAAAATGGTGTATGACAATGACTATGAGGTAAATGTAGAGATTCTCAGCTTTTATGTGATGATATTTGTATACATATTGATTTCACCATTCAGAATCTTTTTTTGTTTGTTGCATAGTCCCCCTATTTTAGGGTACCCAAAAAGTAATCGGACAGATTCATGTTGTTATACTGTTTGGTCGACAGGCATGGAATAACTGGCTAAAGTCTACGTTGACCCTAGCAGACGCTGGGTATCTTCTCGAGTACTCTGCCATGTCGGTACTGCAGCCATCTCCAGTTGTTCTTTTTGCCTAAAATGTATTTTATCATCAGGAAATGAAATGCATGTTCATTTGGATTTAAATCTGAAGATTGACCTGACAGTATGTTTCGGGTCATTGTCTTACTGGACGATGCGCCATCCAATTAATTTGGGGGCATTTGCTTGAACACAATGTTTCTGTCCACGTCAGAATACATTCTGCTGCTTTCATCAGCAGTTACAATCATCAATTAACACTAGAACAGCCAAATTCATTTTTTATATATCTTTGCACTCGATAACATTTCAGAACCCTCCTTTCATAACTTTCCCATTCTACCACCCAGTATCCTTACATTTTCAAAATGACATCAGGATAAGCGAGTATAAAGCTATTTTGCAGTTTTTCCTGTGTGAGGCTAAAAAACAAGGCGGCCAATTAGTGGCCGTTGTGTGTAAGTAGCAGCTTTTCATTGTAAATACTATGGTCATTTGACCCCAGAGGAGGCTTTTATAGTAGGTCAAAAGGGCACGCTGTTCTAGTGTTAAGACTAGTGGCAACTGTACATGCCCAAACCCAACACCCCTGCACCATGTTTCACAGAGGAAGTAGTATGATATCTTGGGCAGATCGTTTTTTCTCCCAAACGTTCCTCTTGCAATCACTCCTGGTACATAATAAATAAATAATTAATTAAAATGTCATATTAATCTTCTTAATATTAAACATCTGTCCACAAGATGTTTTTCTAGACCTCTGCAGGCTTTTAGGAATTGATTTAGCCTATTTCTTTAGGTTTTTATTTTAGGTTATTTTTCTTAACTGACCATCTTTTTTGAGGACTGGTGCAGTGGTCGTCTGTCGTTGGTTGGTGACATATTGAGGACCGTGCTGTGGTCGTCTGTCGTTGGTTGGTGACATTGATGAGGCGACTGGTTGGCTCGGGCTGGGGCGCCGGCGCAAGGACCTTGCGCACGGCAGCCCTAGCCCTCGTTTATTCAACTAGTGAATACTGCGCCCCAGTATGGTGTCGCAGTGCCCACACCCGCCTCATCGACTCGCCTATAAACGAAGCCTTGCGCATTGTGACAGGATGCCTGCGTCCTACCCCCGTGGACAACCTTCCCATCCTAGCAGGCATCCAGCCCGCAGGCCTCCGCCGCATGGGAGCCACAGCACGTCTCGCCTGCCGGGCCGTGGAGCTTAATAATAATAATAATAATTAATAATAATTAATTACATTTATATAGCGCTTTTCCAATGCTCAAAGACGCTGACAATATAGGATACACATATATGGGAGACACAAAAACAACAAGTAACAACAACGAGTAACATGGAACACAGAGTCAGCGAACGGGGAGGGGGGGGGGTGGTATAGAGTCCGGTGTTGGTGTTGCTGGGAGCCTCGATGGATGTGGCGGCGGCAGAGTGTAGGTGAGACGAGAGAAGGGCAGGGGGAGGTGGGGGCAGGTGGGATGGCCGGGAGTCCAGGGCAAAACGACAGGCGGTGCCGCCGTTGCCGTTGTCGTCAGTATTGCCAGCCTGGGACCGAACCCGCGCGGCCGGCCAGCCTAGCCGTGGCATGCCAGCGACCAAATCGCGCAGCAGTGAGTGAAGGCTGGGAAGGACCGACACTCACCTGCGGAGATGGCAACCCCCGAACCGGGGAGGGAGCGGTGGCTGCCTCCCGGGACGAGGGTAGTAGCACAGCACGGCCGGGCCAGCGATGTCTGAGAGCGGCGCGCAGCGGGTCGGTCGGCAACACAGAGCCCGGGGACAGGAACGGTGAGGCGGTGAGTACTGCAGTCCGGTAGTGAAGGCGGTGAGTACTGCAGTCCGGTGGTGAAGGCGGTGAGTATTGCAGTCCGGTAGTGAAGGCGGTGAGAGGCAGGAGATGGCGGGGTGGAAGGCAGCGGAGGTCGGCGGGACAGGATACAAAAAAAAGGATAAGACAGGATACAAAAAGACAGGATACAAAAAGAGACAGGACAGGATACAAAAAGACAGGATACAAAAAGACAGGAGACAGGACCGGGAACAGAATAACCATCTGCTCCATGATAGGCTCACTATAACAGCGGAGCCCTCCCGGCGTCTCAAGTCGAGACACCCATTTGTGCCTGCCGCACAGAATCTCAGGCAGCAATGCAGAGATCTCAACATCAGTGCGGCAAGATGGGCGGATTATATGTGGCGCGCGGAGTGGGAGGCTAACACCTCCAAACTCCGCGACCACATCCCAGTCGCCGGCGCTGAGCCCCTCGGGATGGACTTGCCAAGGCTATCCTGGGTGAGGCTCAATCGTCTCCGGACCGGCGTCGGGCGTTTCCGCTCATCAATGCACAGATGGGGCTTGGCCCCAAATGCGTCGTGCGAGTGTGGTGCAGAGGACCAAACCGCAGACCATATTATCCTGGATTGCCCGGTGTACCACCCACCCAACGGGATGCATGGTCTGTCGGTATTAGATGACGAGACGATGACGTGGCTTCTGGAGGGGTGTCCAGAAATATAGCCCGGGTGAGCCCCTCAACCAGGTCTCGGGGTGGTAAAAGGGTAGCCCCTCGGCCCCGAGCCTGGTGGAGTGGAGAGGAAAAAAAACAACTACCCATACGCCGAAGAAGAAGGTGACATATTCTGCCGATGCTAGCCTCTGATGCTAGCCTCTGATGCTAGCCTCTGATGCTAGCCTCTGATGCTAGCCTCTGATGCTAGCCTCTGATGCTAGCCTCTGATGCTAGTCTCTGATGCTAGTCTCTGACATATTCATGCCTACCTCATGGAGAGTGTTCCTGATCTGTGTGACAATTTGGGGGTTTATCTTAATCATGGTGAGCATTCTTCAGTCTTCCACTGTGGAAGTCTTTCTTGGCCTACCAGCCCGTTTACAACTGCTGAGCCTCACCAGGGTTGTTATTCTTTTTAATGATGTTCCAAACTGTTCATTTTGGCCTCGACTTTCAGTGACACCTATTTGGTTGTGTTTTGATGTTGACCGACACCGATAGCAAACTCCTATGGCAAATGCAAAATCTAGAATCAATACTAGACATTGACAGCTCTCTAATGCCTGCACAGATTATGTGACAGAACACACCTGACTTACAAGAAACACCAGACAATTGTCCCATTACTTTTGGGTACCCTAAAATAAAGGGACTATGCATAATCTGAATGGTGAAACAAATACCATCTAATAAAACGGAGAGTGTGTAGAACCAAAAGAAGAAAGAATGTTTCACTATCCTATTACTTACGCAGGATACTTCATATCTCTAAATGCAACCAGGGTAATTAACCGTATGTTTCCACAATCCTTCATATTTCATTGACTAGTGGACAGAACAGGCCTCAGTGAGCTCTGTTCATAATAGGCTGTAATGGAAGGTTATTCAGTTCTAACCTTAGTAGGACAATACTGCACATTATCTCAAATCCTATTTTTAGTATGAGTGGGCTATGAATGGGTCTTTTTTTGTTTAGCTTAGGTCTTAGTATTTTTGTATTCCATTTGCCCTATCTCGCCATGACATGACAACATGTACAGCTTCAGGTCCAAGAAAAAAGTGTGCAGGGCACAAATCCAAGATGACCGGCGTTTTCCCTGAAAATCAATGTTTTAGCCATAACATAACATTTTGGGCCTTTTTACTTGGTTGTAGTGTCTAACCCTATATTTGGGGGGTCAAGCAATCTAGAAATAGTCACAAACATCATACGTTGAGTTAAGACATATTTTTGACCAAATCTACCCTTTTTTACCTCAATTTTGAACCATGCCTGTAGACCTAATATTTATTAGTAAATTATAGAAAAAACTGCTAGATAACAGGTTAGATTTGACATAATGCTAAACTCACAAACAAAACCCTAAACTCCACAAATCTCTTGCAAAAGCAAACACTGCATTCAAAATAATGTTATGTCAAGACCTCGTCGACATCACAGGCAATGTTCTCCCTGGCCAAACAGAGGGGAAAGTATCGCCTGGCATGACGAATCCAGCCCTGATATACTTCAGATATATTTCAACACAGGAGAGCTCACCTTTCCCCTTTTATTGCTAAAGCTATGATTGCTAATTCAAATGCAATAGGTGTTTGCCCATATGAGGAGTGTGATTGTGTGATTGGTGGTTTGAGTTTAGCATTCTGAATGGTAGAGTTTTCATATGAACACAATATATTTCATCAAGGAAGAGTGTGCCAAATGTAGAGAATTGTATTTAGTGTTTTGTTAATTGTGTGGTTTAGAGCTGCAAAATGAGTGATAAGCAAGAAATGTGTTTGTCATTGTGAAGAATTGGTGTGACATAAAATACACAAGTTTCAGGTTTTGGTCATTGTGTTTGAGGTTCCGATGTTAGTGTTAAAGCAATAGAGAAAAACTGAATGTGATTTTTCAGGGAAAACTGCAGTCATCTTGGACTTTTTTCTTGGACCCCAGGCTGAAAATGTTGTCTTCTTGAAATAGGTCAAATGGAATATAATACCAAAAAACTGAGAACTAATAAAAATAACAAAACAAGTGTTTTTGCCTTCTGTATAGCCCACTCCTATTTGTAGTCTTATATAAAGGTACATTTTGGGGTAATTTAAAAAAAATCATTATCTTGTCCCAGCTCAAAGAGCTGTCCAACATATTATGTTAAGGATGATAATTATTGCTATTATGTTAAGGATGATAATTATTGCTAATGGTAGGGAGCACTGTTGTTTAGCGATAATGTTGCAGCACTGATAATTGAGCTTAATGCGATTTCAGCACTAGTCATTAGCCTAGCCTGCTCCTCTTGCTATGGCTGTACTAAAGATTCTCTTTAATGAAGGGGACTATTATGCCAATGCTGAACACTGAAGTGGTGAAATTACTTAGCGAGCAATGCCCTTTAATGTAAGGACCACTGCTGAACAGAATGTTCACTTTGAGGTGTTGTTATCTCCTCTTCAGCATATGCAGCACCGTATGTCCCAGAGTCATTGTGTGCACGTGCAGTTTCACCAAACAGTGGCACAGCCTGCAGATTCTTGGAAGTTATTGGGGCGGCTGTGGCGCAGGAGGTAGAGCCGCTGTCTAATGATCGCAAGGTTGGCAGATCGGCGGTTCGAGCCTCGGCTGGCCACATGTAGTGTCCTTGGGCAAGACACTGAACCCCAAATTGCTCCCAGTGAGCGGGCCGGCGCCTTGCATGGTAGCTTGCCACCATTGGTGTGTGAATGGGTGAATGAGAGGCCGTTGTAAAGCGCTTTGGATAAAGGCGCTATATAAGTCCAGTCCATTTAGTTATGAATCACTTAGAACTCAAAACAGTGGCGAGACCTGACACTTTCCAAGTCTATATCCTGGATAGATTTCTTTCAGCAACCGTTTGAATTTTTGATTTTCTTTCTCAGTGTGCCCCATAATCCCAGCCCACATCACTGTCCATTCACAACAGAACAGCTGACTCTCCATTCACAACAGAACAGCTGACTCTCCATTCACAACAGAACAGCTGACTCTCCATTCACAACAGAACAGCTGACTCTCCATTCACAACAGAACAGCTGACTCTCCATTCACAACAGAACAGCTGACTCTCCATTCACAACAGAACAGCTGACTCTCCATTCACAACAGAACAGCTGACTCTCCATTCACAACAGAACAGCTGACTCTCCGGGAGTGTATTTACTTTATTTGCTCAAGATTCCCTTTATTTCACAGTCCTGCTGACTGACGGTCGTCCGCTGTTCATTTGACAACTCACTTAGCTGTGGATCACATGGAGGCTGGGCTCGCACCTGCCAGCAGTAAAGAAGTCATTAAAAGGTGTTTAGATGTTTTCAAGCAACACAAACTTCCCCTCTTAGGTCAATAAATGATGCCATTAGCATGAAGATATCTTCATCTAAGTACAACAAAGTGCAGCCACAGTGTGAATCAGAAGAGACCGATGGAGGACGAAATCGCAGGGACAGGCTAATTGTTATGCATGGAACAGAATGAGGAATGGTATCATTTTTGGATATCATTCCTCATTCCATTCCATCATTCCATTCCTCATTCCATTCCATGCATTACATTGAGCCCGTCCTCCGATTTCTGCCTCCAACCAGCCTCCACTGGTGTGAATATATTTCATAACTGGCTAAATGCATATTTGACCTTCAGCGTAGCCCCAAGCATTAGCAACTCGATATTTCAATCGCTTGGATTGGGAGCCGGCCTGTTTCTGGGTAATATTTACAACATAATATACCCTCTGGGCCGCCACTTTGAGATCTTCTCCTGCTCACAGAGACAAAAACACATGAATAATGAATCAGGCTGTGCTGATAGTGCTGCGCAGGGGCCACTCTGGATGCGTTCCAGTGGACCTCCTCTGTCTCCAGTGTACTGGCCCAGGAGGCCTCTACCTGCCCCCCTGCTCCCCTGCTCATCCCACCTCCCACATAACCCACCACCCATGTAAAGAGACGGCAGAGCCAAGTCGACGTAACCCCATTACACGGCTAAGCACATTAGTGGCGTGTTTATCTGCGTCTCCCATCAGTAATAATTATGGAGAAACGGAGTGGTGGGAGATGGTGATTTGAGAGTAATGAGCAGAAATGTAAACACGGCCCAGATAGAACAGTATCTGGAAATAGCATTAATTAGACAGATGATGTTATACGTATGTAATAATAAACACGGGATGAAAACCATATCCTCGTACAAGCGTTCTCTTTCATTATTACCTAGCTCCCACGTTAGACGTTTCAAGTGCTCCTTCTGGTCACTGATTGCAACGATTCGCTCTCCTAATCTTTGACTTTGCCAGGCAGTGATTGTTTTGTTTTTCTAGAATCCTTTGGGGTTATGGACAGTATTCAGAGATGGTGTCAGTGAAGTAGCTGTTCTCATCATGGTACTCCAGCTCCCTTGTTCTCTCCCCGTGGCCTGTACACTACTTGTGAGGAGTGATGTAGCGCGAAACACGTCTTGCAAATGTACTAATTTTTCATGATGTTGCAGCACACATTGTTTGGAGTGGATTACAGTTTTTCTTTTTTTTCAGAGAATCGCTTAAAGTGTGTAATGAATTTTCAAGATAATTAAGATGCAAATAGCCACATTAATAAAACATGGGGTAATATTACCCTACCACATTTGCAATGGTACTTTAGGTATTTAATGTCTGTAATATTGAGAATTTCTCTGTCACTCATCTCCCCATTCCTCTTCTTAATGGACTCATTAGATGCAATAAACTACTTCTGTCTCTCCAATCCTAATCTAAGGAAGACTCAATTACAAAAATGTCTTTCAAACCAATCAAGTAGTGAAGCTAAGTGTCTCTTGGAATACCCATTTAACTTTGAGGTATCATCATTAATGATTCAGTAGCGGCAGTGAGATATAGATAGCAAGGCCGTTGTCTAGCAACAGGGTCTGCCGAGAGTCAACTCTGGAGGGTTTGAAGATTTGCAGGCTTTCTAAGTAAAGGCGATCTAAAACTTGACTTTCTGAGGACTTTGTAGAGACTGTATATACAGTGGGGGAAATAAGCATTCAACTTCTCAAGTATTCAAACATGTTTATGGATTGGAATGTTACCATTTCTTTAGCTGTGTAGTTTCATTGAGTTAAGACCAATGTCTGGTCTACATTTCATGTGAATAGCTGAAATGGAAATATGTTGAATACAAAAATGCTTATATATACTTATAACATATTTATACTTATTTAATACTTATTTTCCCACTGTATATTGTCCCACTACAGACTGTTTCTGGCTGCTGAGTTCCTCACAACCAGCAACTTTCTTTGGACAACATTTCACAAGACGCACACTGTTTTATTTCACATCTTGCAATCTTAAGATGTGGATGACATTGATTTATTGAGCAAAGACTGTCCGTTCTTCTTCCTTCTCCAAACCAATACCAACTCCTCTCTCCCACCTCTCAGCTCCTCTCTCCCACCTCTCAACTCCTCTCTCCCACCTCTCAGCTCCTCTCTCCTCTCTACTCCTCTCTCCCACCTCTCAACTCCTCTCTCCTCTCTACTCCTCTCTCCCACCTCTCAGCTCCTCTCTCCTCTCTACTCCTCTCTCCCACCTCTCAGCTCCTCTCTCCTCTCTACTCCTCTCTCCCACCTCTCAGCTCCTCTCTCCCACCTCTCAGCTCCTCTCTCCCACCTCTCGTACTGTCAAAAGATACCCGTTACCCATTACCAATCCATCCTGGACTGTACTTTATACAGCGCCTTTATCAAAGTGCTTTACAACGGCCTCTCATTCACCCATTCTCACACACATTCACACACCAATGGCGGCCAAGCTACCATGCAAGGCGCCGGCCCTTGCACTGGGAGCAATTTGGG
>NC_137685.1:27555592-27837291 GCF_963989245.1 Nansenia antarctica | reverse complement strand
TCTCTCTCTCTCTCCCCCTTCTCTCTTATTCATCCCCCCCTCTTTTCCCTCTCTCTTTTCCCTCTCTCTTTTCACTCTCTCTCACACACTCTCTCTTTTCCTCAGTTCCACTGCCTCTCTGCAAGGCCTAATCATCACCGTCACCATGAAACCACAGAGATCAGAGATGTTTTGGTTTTTTTAAATATTTTTTTTCCAGCCATCTGTTATTTGGACAGCTAGGTGAACCACACACTTGACATGTCTGGGATCCATGTATGTACTCAACCGTTTGAGCAGATCAGCAGATCAGGTAGCCGGGTGGACCAGCCGTCACCATGCTCTTTCCCCGTTCACTGGTTCCCATGGAAAGGAGCTCAGCAAGCATATGGAGAGTTTCATTCCCAAAAGAACGCCATACTGTAATGCACAGTACATCCATTTGCACACATCATAATAATCAAGATTCATTGCATCTTCAAGAATACGATTATGATGTAATCAAATCATGTGGCTTTCCAGCGTCTTTGAGCCTCGGAAAAGCGCCATATAAATTGAATGAATTATTATTATTATTATTATTATTACCGTCTTTTTAAATAGGTCATATGTTCTTTTTTATTTATTTATTGGAAATACATGAAAAACAATGCGGGATACATACTGTAGCGTTGCCATTAAACTCTTCATAAAGAGCACCAGAGGGTTCTAATCCTGCACCCATAAATCACAGCTCTGTGTCCCTGCGCGTCTGTCACATCAGCCGGTGTGTGTGTGTGTGTGTGTGTGTGTGTGTGTGTCTGTGTCTGTGTGCGTGTGCGTGTGCGTGTGCGTGTGCGTGTGCGTGTGTGTGTGTGGACCAGAGCCAGCGCCGTCTGGGTCTATTTCACACCCAATAAGAAGACGGATGTGACGGGATGGAGTACTAGTCTCAGGGCCCTCCTCACCTGTTCCCTGGGACGGCAGCGCGATCGCTCACGGCAAAGACGGCCCCGCTTTAGACACCAGGACCAATCATGACAGAGATAGACAAACAGGAGGGAGAGAAAGTGGAATGGAGGCCTCTTATTTTTGAAAGCCATTTGACATGTGGTCCTTAATACGCGCTCTGTTTGGGGATAGATAGCTAATTCCAATGGACTGGGATTGATAGGGCCCCACTGTGGAGTGAGCTGACAGCCATAGTGGTTAGGGTTAATGCCTGAAGCCTGAGATCCTTTAACGGACGCTAAATGATCATTTGACTTCAGACTGTTGGTTGGGGTGCCGACTACACACACGCACACACACACACACGCATGCACACACGCACACGCATACACACACGCACACGCACGCACAGACGCACGCACGCACACACACACAGACACACACACACACACACACACACACACACACACGTCCTTAGCTAACTTAAATCGTCAAGCATCCAACATCTCAATGTAGGATTGGCATAGGCTTGAGGAGGAAGTATGTATGTATTGGAGTATTTGAGTTGTTCTCCATGGCTGCATATGAAAGCATACAAGTCCAAGTACATCTGAAAGAACATGAAACTAATCCCATAAGAAAGCAATCGATGAAGCACAATCATCAGGCTTCTATTTCATGTTCTATTTCACGATCTTTACATCGTTATCTGCAGGCAACAAAGTCTGAGGAAGGGTTTAACGGTATATGAGGACCAAGTCTCCCCTCATCCACAAGTCTTTTGAGTCTGAACAAATCAAACAACTTCAAACAGAGAAACAGTTTGTCGCAGGAGGATTAGTACCTTTCATCTAGTTATTAACTGGTTGTTTTCCCAACACTCTTTTTCGAACACTTTAATCTGCTACAGTTACTGTATGATGGATGAAAGGGAACAATGTTGTGCTTATGACACAAAAGCGATGTCATATAATAATGTCAGAGTCTGATTGGTTGGTTTCAGGGGCTGGCTGAAGGACAGACAGCACCGTGGGAAACAGCCAAGAAGGACGAGAACCGTAACAAGAACCGCTACGGCAACATCATCGCTTGTGAGTACCGACGTGACACAGATACAGTACGAGCTACTGTAGGCTAGTTGATAACTTAACTGAAGCCTTTTCATTGTCATCGCTTGAGTCTCCTCTACCCATAATGCACTTCTGCTTGACATATCCTCCAATTCCTTTGCACACACATATACTCACACAATCCGGGCTTATGCTGTCTTTAAACGGTTTCATCTTTTCCCTAAGCGAGAAACTTCACATTTTGGAACGGCGATACATTGTTGTAATTACACGTCAAAGTGATTCTGAATAGTGCTGTCCCAAGTATTGTGTCATATTGTTAGAGTTCCTCAGGCTTTAATTAGAGCCGTACAAGAGAGGCATATTGTGCATGAGGACAGTTATGCCTTTTATTAAGGGTTTAGAGACTGGCGAGAGTGGCTTTTAAATGAAACATCGGCTAAAATGAAATAACCTGTCAAGCACTGATAGCCAACAGGAATTATGATACATTTGTGATTAGTAAAACCCTTTTAATTACATGGCCTTGTAATGGAAACTGTCCATCTCACGGCATGCTTGGATAAAAGTTAATTTCCTATTGAAGCTTTTTTTTTCTTTTTTCAACCCTAAAAAAGACACAGAAAAAGAATAACACTGTAGGTGTCTTATAACACTGTAGGTGTCTTATAACACTGTAGGTGTCTTATAACACTGTAGGTGTCTTATAACACTGTAAGTATCTTATAACACTGTAGGTGTCTTATAACACTGTAAGTGTCTTATAACACTGTAGATATCTTATAACACTGTAGGTGTCTTATAACACTGTAGGTGTCTTATAACACTGTAGGTGTCTTATAACACTGTAGGTGTCTTATAACACTGTAGATATCTTATAACACTGTAGGTGTCTTATAACACTGTAGGTGTCTTATAACACTGTAGGTGTCTTATAACACTGTAGGTGTCTTATAACACTGTAGGTGTCTTATAACACTGTAAGTGTCTTATAACACTGTAGGTGTCTTATAACACTGTAGATATCTAATAACACTGTAGGTGTCTTATAACACTGTAGGTGTCTAATAACACTGTAGGTGTCTTATAACACTGTAGATATCTTATAACACTGTAGGTGTCTTATAACACTGTAGGTGTCTTATAACACTGTAGGTGTCTTATAACACTGTAGGTGTCTTATAACACTGTAAGTATCTTATAACACTGTAGGTGTCTTATAACACTGTAGGTGTCTTATAACACTGTAGGTGTCTTATAACACTGTAGGTGTAATATTACACTGTAGGTGTCTTATAACACTGTAGGTGTCTTATAACACTGTAGGTGTCTTATAACACTGTAGGTGTCTTATAACACTGTAGATGTCTTATAACACTGTAGGTGTCTTATAACACTGTAGGTGTCTTATAACACTGTAGGTGTCTTATAACACTGTAGGTGTCTTATAACACTGTAGATATCTTATAACACTGTAGGTTTCTTATAACACTGTAGGTGTCTTATAACACTGTAGGTGTCTTATAACACTGTAAGTATCTTATAACACTGTAGGTGTCTTATAACACTGTAGGTGTCTTATAACACTGTAGGTGTCTTATAACACTGTAGATATCTTCATCTTCATTTACAATAGACACACAGCAATTGGAATGTAATCATTAGCCCCATTGTGGAGAGTTCTACTCTGTAAACTTGACGGTCGTCTGTTGTGACTCAGAGTGAGTCAGAGTTTCTTCTCTCGTCTGATGCCCAGATGCTTTCCTCCAAAATAGCTCCTCATAAACACGCCCGTCAGTATCTGACTAAAATGTTAATCAATACTAAACTGTAAACCCACCACTCTGATCCCCACCACGCCTGATTACCTATGGCAATTTATGGAACGTTGACAGAGGAGCGGCAATGAGCTACTTTCCCATTCCAGGCATCTGTCCCATTCCATTTCTTCTGTGCTTTTCTCTCACCATTCTGTGTAAACATAAAGCCTCCCATATGGTCATTTATAATTGAGCAGACTCCGCTACCAAAATAAACAGTTATTGGCAAACATTTACATATCAGAGAGATAGACGGATGGGTGGTAGAGGACCTGTTAAAGCAGAGCTTAAAATGAAACATTTGTTATTATTCCTTAAATGTTATTGTTCATTTTGTATTATCTTATCAAGAATAGTTCCTCTTGATATAGTTTTTCATTTGTTTAGGGAAAGAAAAGTTCTCAAACAAAAATATTGGCTTTCATCTCTTTGGGAAGCAAATTTGGTTAATCTCCAGGGAAATCTGACAGATGCTCACTGACTAGCTGTATATATTTAATTCAAAGCGCTATCTGCGAGAGGTAGTGATTGTGAGATGTAGAGTATGGGTAATCAATAGTAGTTTCAAACAAGGACCACATCCTCCATGGTGCAGTTTGGTCAAGGCGAGGTACACTCTTTCTTAATCAATAGAAAGTAAACAATCCTCTTTGAGTCACAAAGGCTGCTTTCACCTCACACTCTGTCATCTTTTGTTGTGTACAATGCTGATGATTGTTGATTACTGAAACAAATAGTAAAGTGTACATTTTATCAGTGAGAACGAGGACCCAGGGAGGACATTTGGAAGCTCAAAGAAAAGAAGGCATTTGGGTGCATGAAGTATCTTCAAGTTATTAGCATGGTATATGTCTGGCTCAGTATGACTTCATAAATCCCTGTAGGGGCAATTCAGATGGCATAGTCAGTGTATGGACACACAATAAGAGTTCATAGATGTCTTCCTACAAAACATGTAATTCATGCAACATTGCTACGTTTCTAATACAGTTCTCTGAGTACAAGTGTGTTGGTTCCAGGTGCGGTGTAGATCAAGTAAGGAGACGGAGCGTAAGTCAAATAAAGGTTCTCTTTACTGAGAAAAAGGTGCGCAGGTTCAAACATTGCAAACGTCAAACGGTAAAAACATAAAGTGTGGAGCAGTAAGGCTCATCAAGTTCTGCAACTACTAACTTCAACACTGAAATAATAATAATGCACACCAAAAATAAAGTTGAGCAATCCGGCTCCAATGTACTGTAAATACAAAGCTTAAATAAACGACAACAAATAAAGACTCAAATAACATCAAGAGCACCTGATACGTGAAGCGGCAGTAAATACAAAGGCTACCAAGGGTTTCAAACGGGTAACACAAGTGATCGACTGACAAGGGAACAGGGAAATGGGACACACCTAAATAGCCACATACAAACATACAACAGGTGACAAGCATTAGTAATTTGTCCAATAAGACTGATAATCCATGTCGCCAGTAGGCGGTGTCGGGGAGTCGAGACTCCCCTCGTCACACACCATCACATGTCGCATTAGATTCAAGACCCTGGTGCTCGCCTACTGGGTGGCAAAGGGAACAGCCCCTCCCTAACATGCAAGCAATGGTCAGCCTCCAAACCCCTGCCCATTCACTCCGCTCTTCCACCTCGGCTGGCCGCCTGGCGCCACCGTCTCTACGTGGATGCAGCGGTCCTGCTACTCGGTCACAACTTTTCACTGTCCTCGTGCCCCACTGGTGGAACGAGCTGCCCACTGCTGTCAGGACTGCTTTGGATAAAGGTGTCTGCTAAATGCCATAAATGTTAATGCAATGGACATTTAGACACAAAGACTGTTGAAATCGAGGCATAGGAACAATGATATTTCTTCTTTTTCCAAAAACGTAATGAGAAGCTTTAGCTGATGCAATCAGCATCCGACCAGCACCAATACCACGGTATGGCTCCTTGACTTGTGCAACACCCCCCCCCCCCCCCATTAAGGGCATGTTATTACACAAACTGTCACTCACCAGAGTCCACTAGGTGTCTCGACTCCTGCGTTTCACCGTCAGGAGGTACCACGTGTGAAGTGCTTTCGGAATAACAAGTATCCAACTTGTTCGTTTTCATTAGAAAGAACACAGACGTACCCGTCACTCTGAAGGCCTCGGAGGTAGCTCGACTCCCTTCAAGTTCTGCTGCATGCGTGTGAGCATGTCTGTCACACCCGCAAGCTCTTTGCAAGTCGCTCAAATCTTAACTGACATTAATTCCCAGCACGTAACTGAAGAATCTTCAGAGGTTCCCTTGAAGTCTTGCCTCTGATGTGTTGACCAAAGACTAATGATTAGCATTCCCACCACTCACTCACATCCCAATGTTTACTGCACCTGGCGTTGACATTAAGAAACCCAGAAAATAAATCTATAATTGAGATTTCCTCAAAACAATGGAGCCATGGTGTAACAACTGAATGATATATTATTTGTGTAAGAAATTAATGATATGGTTGTGCAATTACCATTTCGAGCAATTGATGTAATTACTGTAATCTAATGAGACACACAATATACAGTATGACAGCTTCAGCCTATTAGAGAGAAAATGGCACATTCAAAAAGGAATAATCAGACTTACTGTAACTGTACACATAAAAAAAGCCAGATATACAGTATAGCTTCCAAACGTGTCTAATATACACACTTCACTGTGCCTGCACATTTGAATGTCTCCCCGCGGGGCAGAAACCTCCCTCCTTTGCTAATACACCTTCCTGCCCTGATCCACTCCAGTTCTGGGAGATGCTCGTCCAAACGCCGGTCAAAGTAAACATTGTTGTTGATGACGAGACCCTGAGTAGTTCTCAGGTACTTCCTCAGGGGGCCAACGTCTAATCTTGAGTACTGCGGAACGGGATTAAACAGGATCAACGACCAGCATGCTTTGCGGCACAAACAGTAAGAAACGGCATTCTAGCCTATTTGACGGGAGGTCTGGATTTAATAGGCTGCTGAGTTCCGTAATGCGTTCAGCCAAGTTGACAGTTTAGCACAGGTTAAAAAAAACTCTGTAGGGACAACATAGGCTTTAGTGATTAGCGGTGCTGTAACATACAGTACATGCTTAGTGGAAGTGAAGACCCTCCGTTTCAGTGACAGCACTTCAGGTTCCATTGCTGTGTATTTAAAAACATTTACCCATTATTTTTGTCATCCTGTAATCCTTTCTCCATGATGTAGACTGTGAAGCGGAGATCATGATATTCTCCAGGTCTCACTTCGAAACAGTGGGTGACATTTTCCCTGCAAAAACACAATATCAACGTCAAAACTCCTGACGGAATGTCTTCCACCATCTGTTTCAGCAACACCCATGCAAATAATGCACTTATTTTACAGGTTTTAGTAGCATAGCATGGACATGCACTGCAAGCTGTCCAAAGTATACAAGCTTGTTCACCATTTTTTTTTACAACACTCCCTCTGATGACAGTGGTACAGTCGCTAGAAAAGAGTGAGCGAAAGAATTCAACTGAGGAGTCACAGGTATTCATCAGTAATAAGTTCACGACCCCTCAGTATGGAGATTGGGCTAGTGCCAGAGGCGTATGAGTGTTAGCCTGAAGGCCTTGAGGACCCCACGTGTCAGGAAGGTGCCTGTGTGCCACCAGAACCTCTGGTCCCTACCCAATTAAGCTTCCCACTCTGGGTGCAGAGCAAGCAGAGGACCCCCTACAGCGGGCTTTTGTTGTGACAGCTGACACGGGCCTGTTTAATTACCTCAGTCTCCATACAGCGCCGTGTGAAGGAGAGGAGTACAGGAGGCAGGCAGGCAGACAGCGTCCCGGTGAGACGGGGGGTTACGTGAGAGAGAGAGATGCTCCCTCTTGAAGTGTCGGTTTAGAGCTGTGAGAAGGTGTCAGAGATTAACCCTGGTTTATAGACCTATATTGCTGATAAGAGCAGATAGGAAGGTATACTGGCTGGCTGGCTGACTGGCTGGTTGGTTGGTTGGTTGGTTGGTTTCTGGGGGTTCTAATATCCTGCAGTATCAGGAAGACACTACAGAGGCAACACATTTGCATTTCAATTAGATCAAAGTGAGATGGCAGCAGTGGGTTACTCATCCTCTCCGGTCCCTTTTTCCTCCTCCTCCTCCTCCTCTCACAGGCCCACCATCAACTATTTTAATTGCCCAAAGAAAAGCCAGCTCCTTTGCAAGTCAGCCAGCTCCTCTACTGTACAGTAAAGGCTCATATGTTTATAGAGAGAGAGGAAGGGGGGGGGGGGGGGGGGGGCTGTAGAGGCTGGAGTTGAAGTCTTTAATTCAATCGTGCATTAAGATAAGTACTCTTTGCTGCTGTGCCGTTTCGGGTCATTTAGAGATGGAAATCACTACGTTGACAGAGTAGGGAAAATGTAACGCATGTCCTCAAACGGTCCCATGAGTGTAATGTGACTGATGCCTCTACAGATGGACCTGATACCATTCAAACACAGCAATGCCATGTCTCTTTAGTGGCAGATATAGTATAAATACCACTGTTGTATGTCAATATTGGACACCACTGTTCTGAGACACAAGGTGTAGTTGTTGGTCCTTGCATGGGTAAATGTAACTTTAGGCCTGCTCTTTGTGAATATTTGACCCCACAGATGACCACACTCGAGTCAGGCTGCAACTGCTGGACGGAGACCCCCATTCTGACTACATCAACGCCAACTACATAGACGTAAGTATGACAGAGGGACAGGATGAGCTGAATGATAACACCTAGAGCCCATACAAGCAAACTAGCAACATTTGACATCACATAATGTACCTTATCAACCATTCAAACAACCCACATCATTAAACACCATGTGAAGGCCAACAATACGCCAATAAGTACACTGTTCCAATTGCCACTAAGAAGCAGTTGTTGTCGGGTTTTTTGAACAGAGAAAACTGTGGTAGGTTACCACATACTTGGTACCACATTAGTATGCAGCTCATTCCCTAAGGGTTGTCGATATCTATACCCAATGCAGACATGGCTATTTTCCAGAGGGATGACTTTTGTGACAAGGAAAAGATGTTATATTTGATATCCAGGGTAATGTGTGGTGTCAATCAGAACTGTGGGTGTCTATCAGAACTGGCATGATATAGAAACCTTATCCATATTAAATCCATATTCACACAAGCAGTGAGCACTGTGCCTATAATATTGTCATATTATCCTACTGTAAACATACCACATCTAGTACCAAATGTATTTTCTCTTGTTGGTCCTGAATGCGTCCCGTTGTGACACAGCGGCTGTAATGACAGTGTCCATATGATTGTCTCTATTATGCTGCGGGGGCCGTGAACAGCCCTACGTGTTGGTAGGATAAGTCAGCGTTACAGCTGTATCTATAATCATGTCACTGAGCCTCCATTTCCTCTTAGAAAAACAATTACTGGGTCGATTGTGCCAAGATCTGCTGGTGAAATTGATTGTTCTACTCAGCTCCAGCCCTAGGAGCTTCCACTGTGTTGATTGGTAATTTATTTCACAGTGGTTGTAATCATAATGAATTTGGAGAAGAACGCTTTTTTTAAAAACGCTTCCACTGGGTATGACGGCACAATTGGTGAAATGCCGCTAACGACATGAAAGTGATATATTCATTTCAACAAGGTTATCTGTCTCAGAGGAGCAATGATAGAATTGCTTACCATTGTGGGGGATTAGATAATTAAGATCCTTTGATTTGATGAGATGTGATTTGAAAAGGACCTTGAGCTAACTGCGACAGTGTTTTTTCCCCCCCTTCATCTCGGCTCCACAGGGGTATCATAGACCAAGACATTACATCGCCACACAAGGTAATTAAACTCGGATGCGAGGTAGAGGGCTGTTAAGACAGGAACCACCTGGAAAGTGTCCCTAGACACGGGGGTGGCAATTACCCGAGCACACTAAATACTATATATATATATATATATATATATATATATATATATATATATATATATATATATATATATATACAGTGCTGTGAAAGCCAATGACAAATTTAAGACATCATGCTTGTATGCCGTAACAAATTGGGCCTTATCTGTAATTGATCATGGGCATGGGTGTAGGCTTGCCCGGGTGATCAGGTGGTTGTTTCCGTCCTCCAGGCCCCATGCAGGAGACTGTGAGAGACTTCTGGAGGATGATCTGGCAGGAGAATTCCGGCAGTATCGTCATGGTTACCAACCTGGTGGAGGTGGGCAGGGTGAGTTCATCAACAAACAGATTTGAGTAGAGGTAGCAAAGCGAGAGAGATAGAGAGAGGGTGAGTGAGAGAGAGATAGAGAGAGGGTGAGGGAGAGAGAGAGAGAGAGAGAGAGAGAGAGAGAGAGAGAGAGAGAGAGAGAGAGAGAGAGAGAGAGAGAGAGAGAGAGAGAGAGAGAGAGAGAGAGAGAGGCAAACGTCACCTACTGTTTCCGAAACGATAGCACCACTTAGTACAAGGCGTGAACATGTCACTGTGTAGTAATGTTAGGGGTTAGGCAGTATTTGGCATTAACTTTGAGCGGTTAAGGTAACAGTTGTCAGGGGAAGTAAACATAAGCATTACGCTAAATTAGCTAACATTAACGTTAGCAGCAGGAATTGTCTTCTCTCACTGATATACTTCTCTCCCTCTACTGTGTCTATCTGTGTCTACAGGTGAAGTGTGTGAGGTACTGGCCTGACGAGACCGAGGTGTATGGAGACATCAAGGTGACCCTGATAGAGACAGAGCCACTGGCAGAGTACGTGATCCGCACGTTCACAGTCCAGAAGGTAAGCTGTCAACCACATGGCTGTTTGTTGGTTTTCATTCATTCAAACCTACAAGTTAACATTTGTGGTTGATTAGGACGTGAAGCGATGTCGTTTTCATCTGGTAAATCAGAGTATAATTGAAGCCGGTTAGGATTTACATTAATAATAATAATAATAATAATAATAATAATAATACATTAGACTTATATAGCTTTTCTAGACACTCAAAGAAGCGTTGTCTTTGTTTAGGTGTCTTTGTAGGACAATCTACTCTGAATACTGCAATTACACCTAGATTTCGGACATTAAGGGCTATATGGTAGGAGTGCACGATTCTGAGTGGAATGTCATTTTTAGGTTGGGTTCTTTTCAAAGCAAACATCAGAGGAACAGTTGCAGAAACCAGCAGAGCTTTGATGAGCTTGAAATGCATCTTTCTGAGGCTTCTTGAAAGCTGTTTATGCAGACAACACGACACCTTGTTGTGGACGTATTTTGAATGCAATTAATCCATCTGTTTAACAATAAAGCAACTTTCTCCAAACTCCTCTCATAACATTTGAAAGAATAACTGTATGTTATTTCAACAAGTCCCATCACATCACAATGTTTAATACCCAGCCATGTGCACCATGATGCCCGAGTTCATACTTTGAATGTGTAATGTTCATCTGTAGCGTATTAAATTGCATTAATTGCTGGGAATAACGAGAGTGAAAATTATGAAAAGAATTATTAATGGTGAGTCCAAAGGGATTATTTTTGACTGCACCACGCAGACAGATCTGAAAGCCTGCACATATTTTTAATCCTTGGAGAATAAGATAAGATAGAGCCCACTGGTTTGGCAGGCGGAGACACTCTGCACCCCTGCTTACACCGTTCCACCTTCAATAGTGTACAGTACCCATCCACCATGCTCCCTTAAACTCTAAACACGCCAGGTCTTTTTTCCTGGTTTATATCAGTGCCGGCAGGAGGGGATTAAACAGCTCACCCACCAAAATGGCAATTAACCGCTTAGCATTAGCGGTAGGAGTGGAGGTGTGAAGCCTGTGATTATTATAATTGTAGCCAAGCTACTGTAAACGTCCACTCTCCAAGTATCTACTCCTTGTATGGGCTGCCGGATAACCTCAGTGGTTTTTGGGGTTTTGTTCGTTTTTTACCCAACATGCCTTGTGCTTTTAGGAGTGACCGCAGTTCCATACCACTTTGCTAGAGGCTCAAGTCACTCTGGTGGACACACATTCTGATCTGAGATTTACGGCACGTTGTAGCTTTGTTGTGTAGGACCCGGGATGTTTACCCCTATGTGAGGAGTCCTGGTTGTATTGATTTAGGAATGTAATTTTAACATCAGGGGGAAAGGAAATCAATGGACCTGCAGTTATCAAATCGCCTTTGTGTGTTATTTGCCTTAGTACTTACCCATACTCTCGAGTTGTCATAACACAATTTCCTAAAGAAACAAATCGATAGCTGCGTTTTTTTTTCTTCCCTCCAGCCGGGCCAGAATGGGAGCCGATAGCCACACAGTTTCTGGGAAAACTCCACTGTAGTGTTTGTCTCCATGTTGAGCCTGTTTTCTTCCTCCTAGAAGGGCCACCATGAGATTCGGGAGATTCGCCAATTCCACTTCACCAGCTGGCCTGACCACGGCGTTCCCTGTTACGCTACCGGCCTCCTGGGGTTCGTACGCCAGGTCAAGTTCCTCAACCCGCCTGATGCCGGACCTATCGTAGCCCACTGCAGGTATACCCATCTAGGCCCACTTGCAGGTAGACTCACCTGTTGAACCACTTGAATAAACACGCACCCCTTTCCTCACTTGCTGTGAGTCATCACTGATCTGACGTGACTGGGTAGGATGAAAAGGAAAAGTAGTGGGAGTCATTGCATTCACCTATCCGGCCACCGCAGGCCACACTCACATGGGATATAGGGTATGTCTGTGAGGCAGGTTCTCTGGCAGCCTGGTGTTGTTCCTCGGAGCTTAATCAGTCATCTTCTCCAGCAGTCTAGAGGGAAGGTTTGTGTTCCGCAGTACGGGTGACTACTCCTACGCACTCCCTTTGACTGCACCTCCTACGGTGCCTCACTCCCCTTACACCCCCCTCACTCTCCCCCCAAATCCACCTCACTCCCCCAACTCTCCTCCCCCACTCTACCCACCAACTCTACCCCCCCCCCCCCCCCCCCGAGTCCCCACAGACAGAAGCACTACAGTCGCTGTGAGCTGTCTCCTTTCATCTTTACTGGCGAATATGAATGAGTTAGAGCGATGGAAGACGAAGGCCTCTCCCCCCCCCCCCCCCCCGGAGACTGAGGCAGTTTGCCGCTCAGACAGGCAGAGGGGAGAAATGGGGGTGGTGATGGGATGGGAAGGGAGGGGAGGGGAGGCGGGGGAGAAGGGAACACGTGTGTGTGGACAATGAGATGTGACAGGGAGAGGCTGCTAAATGGCACAATGCAATTTGGCATTTTGGCTCCGGATCCTTCCAAACAAACCAGATGTGACTAAGACATTTTCAGAGTGGATTAGCTCGAGTGCCAAGCGCGTCCTTTTTCCTGTTCCTCCCAGGATGCACCGGGGCCTCTGCTTCCTCTCTGATTCCCTAGTGAGGAGGGGGCAGGGGGGGGATTAAGAGACACAATGGCAAAGGTTATAACCAACACTTTCTCTCTGTCCCCCTTTTCTTATCTTCCCCCATCCATAAATTGGATCGATGACATTAACCTTTACGATCTGCCTGTGAAAAAGGAAGGTATGTTGGAGTGAGAGAGGGGTGGCAACCAGAGGATCCCCACACCACCGTTATATTTAACCGGCTCAATTCCTTTTTCTTATTTTTACCCCTACCCCTAATTTTCTAGTGTCACTTGACCCTCAGGTTACAAGGAGTAGTGGTTGAAATGGGACTATCCTTCAAGACCCTGATACGTCATCAGTATATTGTAGAAAAGCATGGACCTCGCGATTTCTTTACAAATTATGACGTTATCAATCGTTCAAGCAAGTCATCAAATAAAAAAAACAATGCTTCATTACCAGGCCAGTTCATGACCGAATAGCGGTGTTCTGTAGGCTAGCAACCTGTGTCCCTACCCTGCCAGTCTGCACTGATATTAGAGGAGGGGTAATAAGTTCAACAACTTTGCTTCTGGACTTAAGTAACATTTTGGGCGTCATATGCCATCAAAGGGGGGAAATGTGACATGGAAATATGTCAAAATGCGGGACCGTCATGCACAAATCAGCTTTAAAACAATGTTGTAACGTTAGCTAGCGAGACATCAGCATACTAGGGATTTTTTTTTCTATAATACATGCCATTTATTCTTCTATAATACATGATGGATATCATCATTTAAATCTTTATTAACCAAGACAATTATTACATTTGTGGTTTTCTTTTGTTGCTTGTGCGTTCGCTACTATCTTGCCACTGATTCGCAAGGCATTCTGGGAGATTTCGCATAACACTCCGTTTGGAGTGCCCCTCTGAAAAGACTCCATTTGGAGGGCCATGTACAGTATCCCTACCACTTCGCCCTACCCCTCCATCCCAACAAGAATCGGGACACCCTACCCCTACATGTGAACGCGCAAAACAGAGGGGGTAGGGCTAAGTGGTAGGAGCAAGGGGTGAAATGGGATTGGGCCTTAATCTCCATGTTTCTTCCATTCACTGGAATAGGAACATTAACACCGTCACTTCTGTTTTTTCCTTAAAAAGGTTAGCCATTTGACGTCGCCTTACCTCTAATAGGCGTTAACGAATGCCCGTCCTACGGAGTCTCCTGCATTAGTCCCTGCTGAACGACGGAGGATGTAGATCAAGTCCAGGGGGCCAGATGAGCTTTGTGGCCAGGCGGTATCAGAGTGATGGCACCACACGATCGCCTGCTGTGACACACAGACTTTCCGAGTCATTTCTAATTTCCTGGGGCCGCTCCTTGGCTGTTTTTCCCCCCAGCCGGGGCCCAGTTGTTCGCCACTCTCCCCATTAATCACCCCGGACTGACAGGGCAATCGTAAGGGGCTGCTGAGCCACCGAGCACAGGCCCCCTGGCTCCCGCTCTTTCCTTTTCTCTCCTCTACCTCTCCTAGAACTGTCAGGATGCTACTGAGTGAATTATCGCCTCCCCCCCCCCCCCCCCTCGCCCTCTCCACTCTCCCTCTCCACTGCCACTACGCCCCTTTCCATCGCTAAACCTCCCTTCCTCCCTTCCCCTTCCCCATCCCCCGTCCCTCCCGCCCTCTCCGTCTCCGGTTGTTGCTTTAACACCTAACACCAGGGTCAGGTGGGAAAATGTGTCCAGCTCCTACCTGTCACTCCAGGGGCTGATGTAGTGCCCTGTGTGTCAGCGCCGCTCCAGATGACCCGGGCCCCGATGGGCTAATGGTGGGAGCCTGTGTGGTTGGATATGTCTCCCTCCTGGCCTGTTTATGATCGAGCTGGAGGCCACGTGTCTTCCTGTGTCCCCGATGCTAACCACCGCGGCTGGGTCGATAGTGAGGACAGATTAGGAACTGCTGCCCCATACTGTACTGAACAGAGGCAGGACTCACTGAGGACATGGATGACAGATCAAAGCTTACTCGTACTCTTTGAATCACTCTCTTTCTCTCTCTCTCTCTCTCTCTCTCTCTCTCTCTCTCTCTCTCTCTCTCCCTCTCTCTCTCCCCCTCTCTCTGCAGTGCCGGGGCTGGGAGGACAGGCTGTTTCATCGCCGTGGACATCATGCTTGATATGGCAGAGAACGAGGGAGTGGTGGACATCTTCAACTGCATCCGCGAGCTGCGCTCACAGAGGGTTAACATGGTGCAGACAGAGGTGGGTGGAGCAGCGGGCTAGTTAGCATTAGCATAGGCCTCCCCAACCGAATGAGCATGGCAGAATTAGCGGAAATGGCTCGTTAGGCTAGTTAGCTTTAGCACCCGTAGGCCTCCCCATGTCAATGAATAAAAGTAACCTATTTAGCATTAGCATGGGCCTTCGCTTCCATAACATTAGCCTAATGGTAGAAATAGTCATGGCACCATGCAGAGGATAGACCAATTATGGACCAAACAGAGGTGAAAAGCAAGCTGGTAAAGGTTAGCCATCCATATGCAACTATAGTTCAATTGGTGCTGAAACCGTAGTGCCGTTGAGCAGCAAAGCTTGTATAGCCTTAGCTTGAGCTATTTTCATACCAAGGCTATACGGAGTGCACATTTAGGTGGTAAATAGCGAAAGCAAACCTTTTAGCATAGTGTAGCATTTTGCGAAACCCATGTAAAGAATATACCTCAGACAGAAGCCAGTTATCCTGTGAGGTTCGTCTTTTCCGAGACAATCTACAGGCTAATCCAGAGTTGAGTCCAAATATGCAGGGAGGGTGGTTATTCCGAAGTCAGTGAGATCTAGTCCACTACCTAGACAGAGAAATCCAGGATCAAGACTGTCTTTCAAATGGGCCAGTCCAGGCTAGGTGGGTGACATTTCCATTCCACATTGTGGATGTAGACATGTGGTGGCTTTCACAGGACAGTCCCAACAGCAGTACCATCCCCCTAGTGGAGAGAGAGAGAGAGAGAGAGAGAGAGAGAGAGAGAGAGAGAGAGAGAGAGAGAGAGAGAGAGACATGTTCTTAAGAGATTAAGAGCGCTAGTCTACTGTCAATATCAACAAAACGAGAAGACCTCGTCAACAAATAGATTTAAGCATTACTTCTGCATTAGTCTGTTCCTCATAGCCAGGTATTATTGTCTCATGGAACGACGTACAATTGTTTATTCTCAGCCTTTCTAATAAGCAGCCGTTTCATTGACACGTCATGGGCATGGTTATCCAGTATTAATAGAACGACCGACAACATGTGTGTGGCGCGTGTCCTCTGGATGATTTCCCCAGTCGTACAAGCCCCCTACACCTCAGGTGGATGGTGTGTTCAGCCATGCAGCATCCATTCCAATGATCCTATCAATATTAAAGGTGTGAAATAATAGATGAGCCAAGTCGACACATATATTTCTTTATTCTGTGAGTAAAGTGAGGGGTATGACCTGCTGCATATACAGTACTGCCGTGCGGTAGCCCAGTCAGATAATAAATAATAGAACAGCAAACTTTTACACTGAGTCAAGCTAGCCCTTATCTACAGTACTGTAGATAATGATGAGCAGGGCTTGTGTGTTTTGGACTCGCGTGGTGGTTAGGTATGCAATTTCAAGAGCTAAATATGGCTGCTGTGGCATTAATGGGTACAGAGGGCAATTTGTGTCAGCTTAAAGCACTATTCAAAGATAATCCCACTCAAAACAACAAAGCAATTAATCTTTTAAAAGGCTTTTTTCTCCACAAGAGTAACGCGGGGGGCGGAGGTAATGGATAGGAGAGGTCATCTCAGCGTGGACTTAGCCCCGTCCGGCTCGAAGGGCCTCAATTAACATTCTAAACCTTAAGCCTTCTGCATTGTTGAGTTTTTTTTGAGTAAAATTATGCATAATTCTATCGGGCGGGGTGATGGCTCTTGGAGATGATTTAATATGGAGCTACTTGATGAAGCACAAAGCACAACGGTTGAGCTGCAGGTTTCTCTTGATCTCATTTTAAGGCCACAACATGGCTGGCTTTTTTCACTCGCCGCTTTCACTCCCCACAATATTACATTACATGCTCCAAACGGCAGATTTATGCAAAGCGCTCTTCAGGCTATGAAATCCGCATTCATATTCATCATTGAATACAGGAGTATCTATTAAAATATCTCGGGCCTGCCTTACAGAACCAATCTAGACATTGTACTTAAGGGAAATCAATAATGACTACTACTAATTATGATTTTGTGTTGCGTTGCTGTAGCCTATACAATTTCTTTTTACTGGTGCATATGAAGTAGTGCAGATGAATGTGTATATATCTCTTTGTTGACACTATAAGTGGACTAAAGCAAGTGTTTTTGGGATGAGCTGCAGTAACCTTGTCTGTGATCATGTCACTGTATCCCAATCCAGGAGCAGTACGTGTTTGTCCATGATGCCATCTCTGTGATCGTGTCACTGTATCCCAATCCAGGAGCAGTACGTGTTTGTCCATGATGCCATCTCTGTGATCATGTCACTGTATCCCAATCCAGGAGCAGTACGTGTTTGTCCATGATGCCATCTTGGAGGCGTGTCTGTGTGGGAATACCGCCATCCCAGTCTGTGAATTCAGAGCCATATACTACAACATCAGCCGACTGGACCCACAGACCAACTCCAGCCAAATCAAGGATGAGTTTCAGGTGAGGCTCTCTGCCCCACCTCCCTCCCTCCACTTGGAAATGATTGTGTCTACAGCTCTCCCTCTCTTTCTTTATCACTCTTTGTCTCCTTTATTTCTGTCTCTGCCACACTCTCTCTCTCTTTGTCTATTTGTCTGTCTGTCTGTATGTCTGTCTGTCTGTCTGTCTGTCTGTCTGTCTGTCTGTCTCTCGCTCTCTTTCTTGTTCTCTCTTTCTTGCTCTTCTCTTTTGCTGGTTCATCCCTCTCTCTCTCTCTCTCTCTCTCTCTCATTCCCCAAAGAGCTGTATATAGTGGATATGGGGGGTCTAAATGCTGTTGATAATGATGATTTGGAATTATTAATTTGGCTAATCTCTAAAAACATTTGTTAATGTTCAAAGAGCCAGCAAGAGAAAACAACCGTACCTCTAACCCCAACACTTCTTCAGAGAGATGGGATGTTATTATTACACTAAGAAAAGCAATGAATAACAATCCTCGCAAGAAGGATCCATAAATGTTAATAATAATAATAATAATAATAATAATAATAACTTTTATTTGTATAGCACTTTTCCTGCAAACGTTGTAATGTGAGAGACACATAATGACTAGTTTAGGGTTAGGGTTAGGGATTACTACAGATGACTTCAATCATAATAGTAATGGTTTGAAGACACATTGCAATGCCATAATATTTCAAGGAGGAATAATGTGATTGTTAGGGTTATTTACGGAATTGGACAGATTCCGAGGCTTGAGTGCCAACTGCCAACACTCCTGGATGTTTTCAGTTATAGAGCTTGTTGTGCTGACGGTCCAATGGTTGACTCTCAACTGGATAGAGAGCAAGCTGCATTGGTTTCCAGTTGTACAGAGCTGGTCACTTATCCGGGAAGGGATAATCGCAGAACCCTCTTAGAGGGGATAATTCGGGGAACAGAGTATAATTCAAACCGGCAGAACCTCTACAACAGCTCCTTCAAACTTCTTCCACCATTTTCACATCTCTTTTCAAGTTGTTATTCAACCTTCCAGATGTTCTCTAGCCTTCCAGATAATGTTAAAGTCAAAGATCTGCGAGCAGGAGAATGGGTTTGTCTGAAATGGCCCGCAATCGTGATTGAGAGGAAGTCTCACCTCTTCTTTAGGAATGACTGCAGTGAATGCCCCGAAATAGTCCAGAAATAAAGATATCATTCCTAAAATGTTCTCATGGAAATATGCATATATGCTGTGTTTCATAATTTGAGGAGTGAATGATGTGAAACAATAAGTGATTACAATCTAAAGCAGTATTGTAATATTTGTAATAACACATTTAGGATAAAGATAAGTCAGTTGCAAGGAATACACAGAGTATTAAAAAATACATTCACAGGTAATACGTTGACATTCCTATTGATGTGTTAAGAAATTATCAATCATGTGCACACAGATCATTTTCTCTATGTTGTTGTGTGTGTACGTGTATGTCTACGTGTCAGCACTACCTTAACCTTGTTGTGTCTTTTTATTATTACTACTCTATCTTTTCAGTTTGTAAAGCGTCTTTGAGTGTCTAGAAAAGTGCTATATAAGTCTAATGTATTATTATTATATTATTATGTCTTCTCTGTGAACGTTCCTTCTCTCCCACCTTCTTGAGGATGTGGGGGGTTGTACTAGACATATTGAACTGTCTGATACAAAGCCACTAATCCATTGTTTAGAGTCTCCTGACGGGTCTGCTGATTGCATCAGATGATTCTGATAACAACCAGAACCTCAGAATGGTGGTTGTGTGGCAGGGTTTACGGGCAGGATATGTTCTCTGTGTATGTTTGCCTTTTCCAAGAATGAAGATGTTTAACCTGCCGTGGGGGAGGCTGTAGGAAGTCTGTAGCCAAGTGGGTTTCTGTGTGTTCTCTATTCCCTCTCAGATGAATATATCCCATCTACTGAAATACAGAACTCTCAGATCTGTTATCTGGTACATAATGTATGATGCCTATCTCTATCGCTCTCTAATATTCACATGTGTTGACGCAGACTAGTGGAATGGGTGTTTTGTTCTAGGTTGTTTTACCCTCTAGTTCTGTCTGTTGGGTTTTCACAGATATACAGTATTTCAGACAGCAACATAATCTGTATTAATTAAGCCATACAAGGCACACCTTAAGTCATATTCAAATAGGTTGTTTTAGAATAAGAAACACAAGGAGAAGGGTAGCAGGAGATATCCACTTAGTGTTTATTTATCTATCTATTCATTCACCACCACTAGTTACTAGTCAACAGTGCTGTGCCATTATATGGAATGTTATGTCATTATTATAAAAAGAAAATCAATTACCTGCCCAATGAGCCTTATTTCCTAATTATTGACCAATAAATGAAAGAAAATCATCATAAATGTCCAAATATCTTTCTCATTAGTCTGCCATTGATATGGTACCAATATATAATGACGTTGTGCTGTCAAGTCTCATAGATATCCTAATGACAAACATACAATATATTTACTTCTTGGAAAAGTGAGATGATGATTCGTTTTGGGTTTGAGTGAGTAAAGTAGTAAAGTACTCCTTTGAATGAAATGTTGATTCATGGGCATTGTTCTCGTCAGATCAATCTGATAACGGAATAAGTCAATGTACTGTAAAGTCAATATAAAATGTGCCCCCCCCCCCAGACTCTGAACATCGTGACACCGCGGGTGCGTCCTGAGGACTGTAGCGTGGGTTTGCTCCCCAGGAACCATGACAAGAACCGCAGCATGGACGTCCTGTCTGTGGACCGCTGCCTGCCTTTCCTCATCTCTGTGGACGGAGAGGCCAGCAACTACATCAACGCTGCCCTCATGGACGTAAGTCACCTGCCCAATTGTAAATCAAACCCCTGGATCCCTCCTGGCATCTGTGTAGATCTGAAAGGATTGGATAGGTTAAGCAATATAGTGGACATCAGGGTTTGGGTCAATATGATTTCAATTCACTCAATAAAAATATTTTTCAGTTCATACACTTAAGTCCAAAGTCACAAACATAATTGTTTTGAGACACTGGTCATTTTGGGACACAGACATCAGCAAAATATTATTATTATTATTATTATTATTATTATTATTATTGTTATTATTATTATTATTATTAATAATAATAATAATAATACTTTTAATAATCATAAGTGATATTTGTCTCCGAAAAATGACAAGTGTTTCTAGTTCATGTTTATATTCTACAGTTTGTGACAGACTTTCATGGTGTGTTGAGAATTAATCAAAAATAAATGCCTGATTTGCAATCATTAAATTCCTGAATTCCTGAACCTACTTCCTTAATTGAAATGCTGCTGACCCCCGACCCTGGTGGACATGTCACCCAGCAAGAGGACACGGTAGAGCTATTACATTGCTCACCTACAGTATTATATTACATATATTACAGTATGCATCGTATTCTTCTCAGATCTATATACACATCATGGCTGAGACGAATGGTGTCAGAGAACCAAGAGCAACAGCCAATATGTTTTACACTGAACATCCAATGGCTTTGGGTCTCATAGAACATATCAACTTGTGATATCTGACAGCAGCTGGTGAAAGCGGGAACAAGTCGGCAACCAATCAAAATGTTCAGACTTTTATTCAGAAAAATGTAAATACTCGCTAGTCAAGCCAAAATATTGCAATGCAATGGATTCATTGAGTAATCCCCACTACTACCTAGTTAACTATAACACTACTTTACATTCTTAGCAATAGCCCGAATCCAATATTTTGGCTTGACTAGCGAGTGTGTGTCATTGATTTTCTACAATAAAATGTATTTACATTTTTCGGAATAAAAGTCTGAACATTTGGTCGGTTGCTGACTTGTTCCCGCTTTCCCCAGCTGCTGTCACAAAGTCCCAACAGAGGCTGTTTGATACCATTCCTCATGCCATTCCATGCATTACAATGAATGTGTCCTCCCATTGCTACCTCCACCAGTGATTCAACATGCAATTTGATAACTGTTACGAAATGTAGCAGAAAGGCACACAGTACCCTACTCTAGACGATACAGTAAGATCACGCTGTAAGATATGATAAACAAGACTACACAATCTACCCGATGACAATCATACACTTAACTCTAGAATAGCCACAGACGTCCTTGGTTTTTTTGAAAGGCACTATATAAATTAAAGTTATTATTATTATTATTAGCCATGGGTGAGGTCATTTGACCCTGTGAGTATTTCTTTTCTTTTTTTTTATCTTTGCACTCGATCAAGTTTCAGGACCCTCCTTTCATGACTTTTCCTAGACATGTGCGTTCTACCGCCCAGTATCCTTACATTTTCAAAATCACATCAGGATAAGCTAGTATAAAGCTATTTTGCAGTTTTTCTCTGTAGAGGGCAGGCTAATTTACAAGACGGCCAACTAGTGGTCGTTGTGTGTAAATAGCAGCTTCCCATTCTAAAAAAGGCACAGCTGTTCTAGTGTTAAGGAAGTGATAGCATTGTGATGAAAGCTAACTGGATAGCATTGTGATGAAGGCTAACTGCTAGCATTGTGATGAAGGCTAACTGCTAGCATTGTCAGAGGCAGGGTCTCATGCCAGAGAGACACACATCAGTACAGATCCCCATAAGCTCGCTAGCCAGAGCCGATAAGACAATAACAGACGACGGACCAGGATAACAAGCACACAGAGGTGCTAGTGAATAAGCTAGGCCCTGCCTGTCTTAAGTGGGCCTTGGCTAAGCCTGTCTGCTTGTAGTGTATAATGACCTGGGGTGGGATTTCAACAACGTCAGCAAGCAAGGTTATCCGTGTTGCATGGGAGTGCTCGAGGGGTCTTTACCCTCCATGAGGTGTTTAGGCATGGGAGTCACGACTGCCTATTGTCTGTGTAACGGCCCCCCTCGCGCTTCTGTTGTTTGTTGGCTTCAGGAGGAACTTGAGGTGTTATGTGTGTTATTGATTTTGCCCTCGCAGAGCCATAAACAGCCGGCGGCCTTCATCGTTACCCAGCATCCTCTGCCCAACACGGTGGCAGACTTCTGGAGGCTGGTGTTCGACTACAACTGCTCCTCCATAGTCATGCTCAACGAGATGGACGCAGCACAGGTGTGTGTAGTAGGTAGCGCCCTTCCCCCCAAGACATATTATGTCATGCGCACACACACACACAGGCACACAGACAGACACACACAAGCACACACAGAAAACACACAAGCAAACACAAACACCCTCACAGACATAAGTCATGCACATACACACACACACATACACACACACACACGTACGCACGCACGCACACACACACACACACACACACACACACACACACACACACACACACACACACACACAGTGACATCATCTATCTCTCTGTCGGATTTGCTTGGGGGGCTCAAACCCTCTTGTCTCTATCTCTCCATCCCTCCGTCCTCTCCTCTGGCTGTCACACACACACACACACACACACACACACTCTGGCTGTCACACACACTTTCTGTAGAGAAGGATGCGTCTTTGGAGAGCTTCAGTCTGTCCTCCCTGCCTTGGGTTCTTGGTAGCGTACCATCAAACACATAGCTGCCAAAGTCCTCTAAAAGATACCTAGAATGAACTAGACACGGAGCATATCAATGCAATACGTTCATGCTGGCCTTCAGACTGAAATTCTGAACTATTATCCCACAGATAGAAGGATACAATGGACCTTGCCTATAGGTGTAACACACGGAGGCCAATAAAGCTTCATGCTTGTCCTTGGGGGTGCAGGAGATTCAACGGATTATGCCTCAGGCTATTAGCGATTATTTATCTCTTTGTGCTCGCATGCCCTCCCTCAAGTATGAACTATATTTGACTGCGAACATGTATTATATCATGGCCATTTATGTTCATAATATGAATCTGGAATCATTGATCCTGGTCCATACCTGTTTACCTATAAAACTAGAGTGCAGTAGTATGTTATGTTCAATAAGTGTTTGTGAATATGAATAAAACATTTGTTTTTCCAGTAGCAGGAGCTAGAAACGACTGTATGTAGTCAACCTTGATGGCCATTTACACACACACACGCACGCACACACACACTGGGAGATGAATGTTCGGAATGATCGTACTATTATTGTTCAGAATTATAGTACTATTACACTATTGCAGTGCATGGAACGGTTGCATTAATGTGTTTGTATCTGTATAAATCAACCATGAATAAAGTAATAAGTACCAGTGTTTCTCCTCGTCCGTAGCTGTGTATGCAGTACTGGCCAGAGAAGAGCTCGTGCTGCTACGGGCCCATCCAGGTGGAGTTCATCTCGGCAGACATCGACGAGGACATCATCAACCGCATCTTCAGGATCTGCAACATGGCGAGGGTGTGTACACCTGCGTCACGCCCTGGTGTACCTTGTGTAACTTCACCATCACTGTCTTATAAGAGGGGACCATGGGCTCCATTTTTTGCAGTGAAAAAAAAGAAATAGTTGAACACGAATGTGGCAATTTATTCCAAAAGTCCAAAAGGGCAACAAAAATCAGTTATGATGTGATCACAACCTGTAGAATTCTCTGGGGATTTACTCTGGGGGGAGGTGTGTGTAGCCCCCCCCCCCTTCCCCCGCCCCCTCCATCAAAGTAATGTTGTGTGGATCTGTGTGTGTTTGTGGCACGGGGCTACCCGTCTCCTCTCCTTTCCCTCTCTCGCTGGCTCACGGTTCCCCTTCTCTAACTGGCGGGGACAGGCAGGCTTTAGCCGGCCAGCTAATCAAGGTTTAGCTCCGTGGCGGTGAGGGAAGGACGTCTGGGTGGCGTCTCCAATTTACCATGAAATGGCTCCATCACCGCCACCAGAAGCACATGACACGGCTCATGTACGACAGCACCCCCCCCACCCTGCCCTCCCTACTGTCAGCATGTAACCAGCTGATATCTCAGTTGTGGTTGCCAGTGGTTGGCTGAGGAAGCTAAGGAAGCTCCGTCCCGCAACAGCAAGCCAAGACTCCATAGGGAATACATTAGAATACATGAGGCTTCTAACTGGAGTTGGGGGGGGGGGTTAGTAAATCTGTGTTCATGCCAACGTGTTCGCGTGACTTGAGTGGTTTAAGGTTTCTGATTGGATATGGACGAGATAGATTGGACGCCCGTTGTTTATTCGCGAGGTCCCTTTTTTTGGTGATGGTTTTGATAATGAGGAAGATTACTGTGCTGTGTTCGGTGATAATAAGGATGATGATGATGATGGCGGTTATATTGATGATGATGATGATGATTATAATGATGATGATGATTATAATGATGATGACCTCTCTCTCTCTCTCTCTCTCTCTCTCTCTCTCTCTCTCTCTCTCTCTCTCTCTCTCTTCTGCAGCCCCAGGACGGCTACCGCTTGGTGCAACACTTCCAGTTCATTGGCTGGCCAGCGTATCGGGACACGCCCTTGTCCAAGCGCTCCATCCTGCAGCTGGTGCGGCGCCTGGCCAAGTGGCAGGAGCAGTACGACGGAGGGGACGGACGCACGGTGGTCCACTGCCTGTGAGTGTCTGAGCAGCCTGTTCAAACAGCCACGTAGCTTTATTGTCCAGAGTCAAAGGGAAATGTGTCTTTGGTTGCCTCACAGTCCAGTCACAGGCTCACCTGTCCACTTTTCAACAATTCCAAAGCTTTATTGTAAAGATGGCATAATAATATAATTCTTTTTTTGATATATAGCCATATGTGATATGTGATATATAGCCATATTCTGAGAAGCAGGAAAGAGGATGTTGTGTGGATGTGTGAATATGTTCACTGTTGCTCACCCTCCTCAGTGCTGCTCCCTCTCTAGAGGACACACAGAGGGTCTACAGTTATTTCTGTCGTGAGAAATAGCCTCTAAAACAGCCATGCAGAAATGATAGTGACTCAAACAAAACAAGACAAATCCATGAGGTCCACGGTCTGTCATACACGGGAAAGATGAGATCCACTTTAAAAGATTAATTGTTAAGCGTCTGTGACAAAGCGAGTGTGAGAGCATCATCGCTCCAGGTTCGGCGCAGTGTGTGTGTGCCTGTGGTGTACATGTGCTTGCTACAGCATAGGGCTCGCTCAAGCCCCACAGATCTCTCAACCAGACGAACAGCCTCGGCCCACAAATGTCCCATCACAGCGCACGGATGACGCAGTGCTCAGTCATGCTGTTCTACTGAGGTTGAGGCTGTTGTACTCAAGACTTCTTGTGACATTTAACATACTGTGCTGTATGTTCAGAAAGGTCATAGGCCTATGGAAGTCCCCCCCTCCCCATTTCCCCCGTAGTATTAGTGTATTTAGTATGATAAGTACGTTTTTGAAAAACATTAGGTCATGACAGTATCACACTTTCATATCAGCATTAGCGTCTTTGGACTCCAAGTCCAAATGAATGTGTGTTGACTATTTTCATTTCATGGAACAAGTCAAATCAAATCAAATCAAATCAAATCAAACGTATTCATATGAATATAGCACATTTCATACACACACTCAATACAACGTGCTTTACAGGAAGAACCTTTAGAGCTCCCCTATCACTACTCCATGTTGGAGTAACAGCAACGAGCCCCATCAAATCCGAAGTAAATGAAGCTTATAATGAAGGAGACCAGGGAGGGAAAAATCCATAGGAGAGAATGATTTCAGGGAACGGCCCCAGTAATAACACAATGCTGATTAGTCTACTGTGTGATTTGTCTCCCCGCCTCCCAAAATACCAAACTAACCAAACAGCCTCTGAAACAGTTCATTGACGCTCGTTCAATCAGCAGGCCATTGATTTCTCGTACTGCTCACGACGAATGAAGTAGTAGTGTCTTGGATGAATGAAGTAGCGAGACATTGCTTAGTAGTTGTGTGTATCGGAGGTGGTTTGGAACACTTCCTGAGACTCGTAATCCCAAAAATGCTGCCCTCCCGCCACGGTCTTCTTGGTCTAATTTTAGCTTGCTTGGGTTTGATGTGCGGGAGACCTGGGTTTGTATTTCCATGTCTGTTTAGTATGAGATACAAACTCTGTAATCTTCTGAACATAAAATAAGGCAAATATTATTATACTATGTTATTTGTGGCAATGGTACAGTTGAATTGCACATTAGCTCGATGCTACATGCACAACATTCCGTTTTTTGGGCTCAATAAAGATGCCCTGGTCTGGGCGCTTAGGTGGCGTAGCGGGTTAAGCGTTGACCAAGTAACCGCAGGGTCCCCGGTTTGATTCCGGCCGGGGACATATCCTGCTTGTCATCCCTCCTTTCTCTCTCACCCGTCCTTCCTGTCTAAATCTCTACTGTATCTGTCAATAAAATGAAAAAAAAATGTGAGTGGGACTGCACCACTCAGACATTTTTAAAATAAATAAATAAATAAAGATGCCCTGGTCTGAGGAGTACGAGGTGTCCTTTCACGTTCCAGTTAATATAAGTCTACCTTTACAATGCCTCTAATGAGAGAAAGTGCTCCTCTTTAATGATATTTTGACAGAAGACTGATGTTGATTTATGATTGGTTTCACAGCCAGGGGTGCTACAACATTTAATCAGCCATGGCTATTGAGTTTATGGATTAAACCTACAACATAAATAGAAACATTATTGGGAAATCAATAGCTGAACAAATACATAATTTTCTCTTCATTGTCAAGAAGATGAGAATCTGATGAACCGAGCTGGTGTTACATTAATACACCAGTGTATTATTATTTTGCTAGCTACATTAGTCGGATGACATGAAGATGATTCAAAGCAATATGTTTGAGTGGCAGGTCTAGGAGCATAGAGGAGACAATTCGTCCCCTTCAAGAATATGATTTTCTTCAGTAACTAGTTTAGAAGATTGCGCTGAGGCTGGTTTTGAATGAGTGGTCAACCATACCCCTTTTTATCCCAATACCCCCATCCGCTCCATCCTCTCCATCATGTGTTATGCAACAGATGGGTTCTAGTGGAAACCAAGCAGTTAGAGAATTATTAGAGGCTATTTTCCCCAGTAATGGTCTGACTGTCGAATGCTAAATTGTGCAGTTGAAGATTGCACAGGGGATTCCATGCCCCTACTCACATGCCTATTGTTTTTCAATGAAGAGAAGTACAAGCACAATTGTAATAGGGTCTGGTGAAAGAGTCAGGAATCGTCAAATCATGAACACATTTTTTAAATGTGTTTTAATCTACTATCTCTATGGAATTATAAAGAAAAATATGAGTGGGACTGCCCCACTCAGAAAAAAAATAAATAAAGTACCCACTTGATATAATAAACAACACAACGATCACTAAATACTTATAAAATGTGTGGATTGGATTCACTGTTCTCGTTTGCCATAGGCTACTGGTAAGGGTGACTTTACTTGTAAACATACTTTCGTTTTGGGACGTGTTCGAAAGCAAGGACTAATCATCTAATTATGTGTAGTTATGTGTTTTTAGCATGTTGATGTTCTATCAGCATGTTGTGATGTTATAAAATGCAGTTAGACGTTCGTAGCAATGTGCCATTGTTAGCCGCTAGCTGTTAGCAGCGTTTGTTCCTGTGGTTTCATTCGAGTCACTTTTCTCCCATTCTGTGTTTGAATATGCTTGTCGTCTTCAATTATTTTCCGATTTCAATGTATGGCACATCATTTGAAGTTTGAGAATGTAAAAAAATGACAAATGACTTTTTGATCAACTGGTTGATGAAAACACTAGTTGGTGTCACAAATGTGGTGTCACAAATTGAGTCGCATCTTGTGAGAAATGCACTAAACAAATAAAACTTGATTTGATTTTATTTGAAATGTGAACAAAATGAAGGGGTGTGTTGACTTTTTATAGCCACTGTATGTGTAGTTATGTGTTTTTAGCGTGTTCATGTTCTATCAGCATGTTGTGATGTGTTAAACATGCAGTTAGATAGCAGTTCTTTGCAATGCGATGGTAGCAAACGCGTCTGTTTTGATTCAGAGCGATTTCCTCTGGTATTTGGTTTGAGGTGTACCAACATGAAAATAAGCAAGCAAATAAGCATCCTCTTCAACTATTTTCAGATTTCATGCATGGCATATCATTTGAAAGCTTACAATCTGCACTTACATTTTTATTTTATTTTAATTACCTTGACGACCTGGGGACCAAACACCAGACCCTGTCACAAGCTTCATGGCATGCCTCAAACCACATCAAAGCCCACTGTATATCAGATATTTCATCAATGATGATTAAACATTATTGATACTTTAGATTAGTAAAGATAATGAAAAGTGGCCCTTGTGATGGAAGACAAAGAGAAATGTACTCAACAATCAAATGTATATAATAATCAGTCCACCAATGATGTGGTCCCAAAATAGAATTACTTTTGCATACAAGCCTCCTATACTGTATACAGTATCCTAATGATAAGCTTACGTTTACTTCCTGGAAAAGTGAGATGAGGATACGTTTTGGCACATGTTGTGAACAGCGCATAGGATACTGCCAGACTAATGACTTTCTCCCTTTCCTTCTCTCTCTCCCTCTTTCCCTTCCTCCATCTCCCCCTGTAGGACTGGTGGTGGAAGGAGCGGAACCTTCTGCGCCATCTGCAGCATCAGTGAGATGATCCAGCAGCAGAACATCGTAGACGTGTTCCACACCGTCAAAACCCTGAGGAATAACAAGTCTAATATGGTGGAGACCATGGTGAGTTTCTTGGTGGTCGTGACCGCTATCTAGATATGCTGTTATGTAGGAGGGCTGAGGAGGGTGTAAAGGAAATAAAAGGACAGTGACAACTTCTGTGTTCAAGGAATATTTGACTTGGTGTAATGGACAGCAGAGCAGTCCATGCTCTGGGTCCAGCTGTGTGTGAGGCAAGAACTGAGTTTGACATCAGCTCTTCTAGTGTTTTACCCCAAGATCTATCACCCAGTCTGAAGCAGGATATAAGATCTATCACCCAGTCTGAAGCAGGATATAAGATCTATCACCCAGTCTGAAGCAGGATATAAGATCTATCACCCAGTCTGAAGCAGGATATAAGATCTATCACCCAGTCTGAAGCAGGATACAAGATCTATCACCCAGTCTGAAGCAGGATATAAGATCTATCACCCAGTCTGAAGCAGGATATAAGATCTATCACCCAGTCTGAAGCAGGATATAAGATCTATCACCCAGTCTGAAGCAGGATATAAGATCTATCACCCAGTCTGAAGCAGGATATAAGATCTATCACCCAGTCTGAAGCAGGATATAAGATCTATCACCCAGTCTGAAGCAGGATATAAGATCTATCACCCAGTCTGAAGCAGGATATAAGATCTATCACCCAGTCTGAAGCAGGATATAAGATCTATCACCCAGTCTGAAGCAGGATATAAAGCATCATTATCTTAATTGGGTTGATAGTTCTTCTTGATCACTCACCGTTACAGAATGTTGAAAACCAGTTCCAAATGGTTGGTCTGATTAGCATGTCTCTTTATAGTCTACATCTTACAAGGGCCTAGAATACTATCGGCAAAAAGCAGCATACACACACCCACACTCTCAGACACACACACACACACGCACACACTCACATACACACACACATACACATTCTCATATACTGTATACACTCATGCACCCATCAATCCACACACACACGCACACACAAAGTAATTGCTGCTAATTTCCGGATGTCCTCAGGCGGATATCTGACTGTGACATAGCCTCAGAAATGAGAACCATCCCAGGATGGCCACAGCTGCTCACTGAGAATTACAACACATTTTAAGAGAAACACAATCAGAAGTTGCTTTGAAGATTTTGAAACACTTTAATGAATTTGTTCAGAATGCTTAACACTAGCCGCCTTTAGTTCTTACCTACTAAAAGAGCCGCCTCTTTACAATGCTCAAGCTGCTATTTACACAGAACGACCACTAGTTGGCCGCTTGTAAATTGGCCTGCTTCCTACACAGAAAAACAGAAAAACAGCTTTATATTAGCTTATCCTGAAACCTTGAAAATGTAAGGATACTGGGTGGTAGAACGCACATATCTAGGAAAAGCCATGAAAGGAGGGTCCTGAAATTTGATCGAGTGCAAAGATATAACTTTTTCTTTACTCACAGGCCCCATGGCTGTTCTAGTGTTAAGGATGTTGTTGGAAATTCGTTTTAAATGTTCAACCTTCAAGGAAAGTGTCAAGCATAGAGGCTGTACTTACACTTGAGCCAGTGACTGACTTCAGTTGCCCTTGTTCTTGCTTCTACTTTTCCAGGAACAGTACAAGTTCTGCTATGAAGTTGCCCTGGAGGCCCTAAGCTCGTTCTGAGAGAGCCATGCTGCCTCTTGCATGGCATCAGCGGGACACAGTTGCAGACACACTGCAGAAACGGCCAACCCTCCAGGCTTATGTGTGTGTTTGAAATGAGACAACGTACACACACACACACACACACACTCTGTACAGAAGAAAACCACCCTCCATACTGGGGTTATGTGTGCACTTCTGCAAGACTGACTGGGACAACCTTTTGCTTGTATAGAAAAGAAAAAAAAATGAAATGAAACACCTTAAAACACCACTTTCCTTCTCTTTCTTCGATGTCCATCTGGGACTGTGATGTGAATCTTGTACAGTACCTTTTTCCTTTTTAGATATATGCCTTGAATGTTATTCCCTCTATGTAAAGACACAACCACAATCAGACTAACAAACAGAAAAACAAAAATCTGTACATAGTTGTACAGAAAGACAAAGTTGGGAAGATTTGAATGTTCCCGGGCTTTGCAGCTATTCTTAATGAATATTGATAACCATCCTGTGTAAACAACTGATTAGAAATGGCAGATATTAGCATTTCTACATTCATGTGTTAAAGCATACATTTTCTCAGACACACCAGGAGATGATTGGTTTCTTTTAGTATTGTGGCATGGTTTCATCCTTCTGCTAGCCCATGTGTGCAGATAATCATAAATCCAGACCATTCTGTGGTTTGCTTCATTAAAGAAAAGAGAACCTTTGAAATTAGTATATGCTTTTGTTAGCATTTGATCTGCAGACTGGTAGAACTCTATTCTCCAGCTTTCATGTGTTACTGTATGTCATTTGCTTTGTATTCTGCTCTGCTTTTACCTCCAAACTATATAGCAGTGTATAGGAGCTGTTGCAAATGAGTTGATTTATAGTGCCATATTCACACTCTGTGATAAGGGTTGAACCAAAATGACAATACATATCAGCCAGAGGTAAGGTTCTATAGATATGTGCCGCGACCATGTCAAACACAGTGGTGACCCATACCATTGACCAATCTCAGGTTGTGGTTAGAATTCCTGTTCTGCACCTCTGTCCCTTCCTCAACCTACTGGCACAACACATTTTGTGATGACTAGGTTATCTATAAGCGACCTTGACAGCCTATTGAGCAGTGATAGCCCATTGAGCTAAAGCTTCCTGTAGGTATTAGCTTTGTGAGCTAACACAAGTCTTCAGGGGTTACTCTTCAAAGTGAGCATGGTTCAGCGAACCACCTCCGCAACACGTCCTGGAACCATTCTCCCAGTGTCTCCCAGTGTCCATAGGGTTTGGAGAACATTTGTGACACGTTCTATTGCTTTGGTCTGGCATATCGGGATCTGATGTAATGATCTGACTTTTCTTTCAAAAAATGTGAATACATTTCCGCTTTGTTGAAAATCGCTAGACACATCGCTAGTCAACTATCGCAGCTCGTTTTGTGAGCCTGCTAACAATGTAAAGTAGTGTTATTAGTTAACTAGGTAGCAGTGGGGATTACTCACCGAATCCATTGCGTTGCAGTATTTTGGCTTGACTAGCGAGTTTGTGTTGTGACTCTCAACAACGCTGAAACATAGTTCCGTGTTTCAAAAGAAAAGTCTGAACATTTTGATTGGTTAGATTAGTTTCATTTCCGATATGCGGACCAAAAGACTAGAACATGCCACATTCATTTCTCTTCATTCTTAGTTGGCATGGAGACGGAATCAACCTGAGATTGTGTTCCCAACTCTTGACTGAATTTTGCACGCTAACAGTGTTTTTGACTGTGTTTTCTGTCTGTTGAAGAGTTTTAGTAAGGTATTGTACAGGGCTTTGTCAGTTGAATGTTTTGCTCAACAGTGAACAGTGACCTACGGTTTGAAGGTGTAGAAAAAGTGTTCTGTGGAGAGCATTGACCTGGGTTGAAATAGTGTTCTTACAAATACTTCACAGGGTGTTTTTATGGACAGGGATTACTGTAAACCCAAGGCCAGTACTAAATCACACTTCCAATGGTAACTCTCCATTCAACATGTATTTCAGTCCAGGAGAAGGCTGATTTGAGGAACAGCCCAAAGTTAGCTTGATTTGACTTTTCTGACCCTGGTACAGTAACACACAGACTGATGGTACAGTACGTTTAACATAGAGTCATTTGGTCACTAAGAACACAAAGGGAAACTGTGTTGAAATTGTTATTGAAAAAGAGATGTGAATGAGGTTGTTTTAATTTTTTCAACAGGCTTTATTTGGCTTTTCATATCTCCACTGTCTGTAATATATATGGTTTTCCTCCTTTTTTCTTGAATTTGTACCTTTTTTTATTATTTGTCTAGCAAAGTGATATTATAGATCTGGTGATGAAATTGCCATGGTTGTTTTGTTGTTTGAAATGTGGTTACATAAAATAAAGGGACCAAAATGTTGAACAATAGATTCAATTCTTTTTTCAAACAATTTGCATTATAATATGTACAGTATCATATCATATCAAAAACATACAGTATATTATGTAGTTTCGTAGAGGTGAAACATTCATCCACATAATCCACATCCACAATCTAAATCTTGAGCCAGAACCTCATCCTTTATTTAACCGTTTGTTCCCAGAGAACATATGCATATGGATGAAAACATTTGCATATGCATCAAGGACAGATTCCAACCTTGGCATTATCTCCATCAATCAGAGCTAACTGATTCCTGAGAGAACGTCAGTCTGTCATGTTAGCTTCTCTCATTTACATGTGTAGACAGATTGTCACATGTTAACGCACACACACACACATACACACACATACACACACACACACACACACACACACACACACACACACACACACACAGGGACACATGCAAATGATTCAATAACATCAAGTCCCATTCATTTAAGGCCCTTGATGCAGGGTTTCATGTGGCATCGCCCTCATTGGGATGCATGTGGTGTGCATGTGCATGTGCTGTGTTTTATTACCAAACTTTGCATTGGGGTCATTTTTATCCATTTAACAAGCCCAGAATAATGCCAATGCTGAAACATTTCATTTGACGTGTGTTCTTGTCTTTGGAAATTACTTTGTAATGAGTTGTAAAATTGGCCCATTTCATTTGCCCTCACTGAAATGTCATTATTTGTGTGTGGGGGTCGGAGGGGGGGGGGTGGGCATCTAATATATTGTCTGCTGTAGCACATGAAATAAGGTTATTAGGTGACTGGAGGACCAATGCATCTTCATAGATAGACAGGGCGCTGCTAATTCATGCATGGTCATAGAAACTGAGGGCAAAGTCATATTCAGTTGTCTCCCGTTATATGATCAGAATGAAAAATGTGATATTATGAACACATAACCACATGTATTATTCATTATTTGTAGGTGACATTCATGAACAGTGGCTAGACAGCCCCGAGTTTGCTTGACCATGATATACAGTTGAGGCCAAAATGATTAGCCCCCCAGGAATTTTCCAATGTTTGCAGCATTGATAAAACTTGATATAATCAAACATTCACCAGTGCTATTTATTAGCTTTTGGTACATTTTGGAATATAAAATAAGTTTTTAGGCAAAAATGGGGTGGTCAAAAATATTTGCGAATATTGTGAATATTTGCTTTAAAAACACACCTAATCAACCAATCAGCTTTCAAACCACACATGTGCAGTCAATTGGCTTCCTAACAACACCTGAGCATTCAATCAGCATAAAAGGACTCCAAGAAACAGGGCACTTGAACACATTATTGAGAGGGACTATACTACTCCCCTTACTCACCATGCCAAAGACAAAGGAAATCAGTCTTGAGCTCAGAAAGAATATAGTGGAGGCTCATGATAAGGGGGAAGGCTACATTGCCATTTCCAAGCGTTTCACAGTGTCTAGAACCGCTGTACGTTGCATCATTGCTAAGTACAAGGAGACAAATTCTGTAAGAAACAAACCTGGGGCGTGGTCGAAAGCGCAAGATTTCAAGAACTCTGGAGAGGAAAATAGTCAGAGATGTCAGCAAGACACCAAGGACATCTGCCAAGATGATTGTTGCTGACCTGGCTTCTTCTGGAGTTGATGTTTCAAGGAACACAGTTTTGAGGGCTCTTCGTCGTGGTGGGGTTCAGGGCCATCATCCCAGAAGAACCCCTTTACTCAAAGAGCGGCACATCAGAGCCAGACTGAGGTTTGCCCGTGAACATTTGAAAGGTAAAGATGAGTTTTGGAAATCTGTGCTTTGGTCTGATGAGACTAAACTGGAACTGTTTGGGCACATGGATGTTGCTTATGTTTGATGAAGAAAGGGAGAGGCCTTCAACCCTAAGAGCACAGTTCCCACAGTCAAACATGGTGGTGGGAGCATCATGCTGTGGGGCTGTTTTGCAGCCTCAGGCACAGGGAGCCTTGTTCGGGTGCAAGGCATCATGAAAAAAGAAAACTATGTTAATTTTAATTAATAATAGCAAAATCTTTTGTATGTGTAAAATATCTGGATGTCAGCAATTCTCAAGTCGCGCAAATGACCAAAAAGCTTCTTTGATTTATTTTTTTATTTTTTTTAAAGTTTTGCGTGAGCCCACTCGATATAACAAACAGTTTTCGGATCACTAAACACTTATCATTTGTGAATTGTATGTTACTGTATAGTCTGCATTTTAGTCATTACATTTTAGGACGTGTTCAAAAGCAAGGACTGTGTGATCATCTAATTATGTGTAGTTAGCCTAGTTTTAGCATATTGATGTTCTCTCAGCATGTCATGATGTGCTATACATGCAGTTAGTTCAGAGCGTTTTTCTCCTGGATTTGGTTTGAGGGGTACCAACATTCAAATACGCATATCTTCTTCAACTACGTTCAGATTTCAATGTATGGTGCATCATTTGACAGTTTACAATCTGCACTTTCATAAATCTGGAAAAACTGAAAAATGACTGCCCTAATTGGGGAGTTTTTCACCAGACCCTGTCACAAATATCAGGAGACAAACAGAGCAACTTGTATAGAAATCTCCATAGGAGACTATAGCTATTTAAGCTAGATTGTTGAGTGTGGTCAAATATTGGTATTTGATATTCCAGACATGTGTGCTATTACAAGTAATGCAGCTAACATGACTTCATGTAACATGATATAGCTTAAAACCGTTTCTCCTTTTTGGGATGATGGGGAAAGCAAAATAATCAAGAATATTACATTTTGCTACAGTATTTCCCATTTAGCTGACACTTTTATCCAACGCAACAATGTATTTAGCAGTTAAATATTACCAATTTCATGTCAGTTTTGCAGTGCTGAACATTTGTTTTGGTGTCTCCAGTAACGGTCTACTTTACTAGCCCAAAAAAAAGTACTCATGATTTTCTTTTTTTATTAATCAAAACTACAAAGGGACAAACATGCTTCCAAAGCCAGATGAAGCTACATCCAGAGTAGACAAACAAAGAAAAACATGAAGAAAAAAAAGGTCAAATACACACCAGGAGACTGAACAAAATTCCACAGCATGTTGATGCATATTTATATCAATGGGATACATATTTATATCAATGGGGACCAAACAGATGGTAGTTACACCACCCAAGTCCATGCTACACGGTAGCTCCTGCGGACCACATCAAGAAGGAGCCCCATATAAGGTCAAATTCCACAGGTCTATCTAGGCAAGTATATGGTTTTTTTTCATAATAATAATAATAATTTATTAAATTTATATAGCGCTTTTCCGAGGCTCAAAGACGCTGACAATATAGGATACACATGGGGAAACACAAAAACAACAAGTAACAACAACAAGTAACATGGAACACAGAGTCAGTGAACGGGGAGGGGGGGGGGGGTGGTGTAGAGTCCGGTGTTGATGTTGCTGGGAGCCTCAATGGATGTGGCGGCGGCAGCGGAGAATGCCTGCCTTGGTGGCAGCAGCAGCAGTGAGGCGATGGTTGTGGTTCAGTGATTGTAGGTGAGACGAGAGAAGGGCAGGGGGAGGTGGGGGGCAGGTGAGATGGCCGGGAGTCCAGGGCAAAACGACAGGGAGTGAACCAGAGCGACAGCGCGGTGCCGCCGTTGCCGTTGTCATCAGTATTGCCAGCCTGGGACCGAACCCGCGCGGCCGGCCAGCCTAGCCGTGCCATGCCAGCGACCAAATCGCGCAGCAGTGAGTGAAGGCTGGGAAGGACCGACACTCACCTGCGGAGATGGCAACCCCCGAACCGGGGAGGGAGCGGTGGCTACCTCCCGGGACGAGGGTAGTAGCACAGCACGGCCAGGCCAGCGATGTCTGAGAGCGGCGCGCAGCGGGTCGGTCGGCAACACAGAGCCGGGGGACAGGAACGATGAGGCGGTGAGTACTGCAGTCCGGTAGTGAAGGCGGTGGGTACTGCAGTCCGGTAGTGAAGGCGGTGAGTACTGCAGTCCGGTAGTGAAGGCGGTGGGTACTGCAGTCCGGTAGTGAAGGCGGTGGGTACTGCAGTCCGGTAGTGAAGGCGGTGGGTACTGCAGTCCGGTAGTGAAGGCGGTGAGTACTGCAGTCCGGTAGTGAAGGCGGTGAGTACTGCAGTCCGGTAGTGAAGGCGGTGAGAGGCGGGAGATGGCAGCGGAGGTCGGCGGGACAGGATACAAAAAGGATAGGACAGGATACAAAAAGACAGGATACAAAAAGACAGGACCGGGAAACAGAAGCGGCAGTCACAACGCGGACGCCAGCGTGCTCTGAACCCGGAAAAACAACTACGGCAAACGCAACAGGACAAACAGGACGAGACAAAAAAAAAACATAACTCCTACCCCCAACAGCCCACTCCTGATAGGGTGGTGGCATGTCTTGTTTCCAATGTCTAAGCAGGATTATTTTTGGCAGTTGTTAATGTAAGTAAAATCCATCTCCTAATATAAGGAGATTCGACCACATCCCAGTCGCCGGCGCTGAGCCCCTCGGGATGGACTTGCCAAGGCTATCCTGGGTGAGGCTCAATCGTCTCCGGACCGGCGTCGGGCGTTTCCGCTCATCAATGCACAGATGGGGCTTGGCCCCAAATGCGTCGTGCGAGTGTGGCGCAGAGGACATAACCGCAGACCATATTATCCTGGATTGCCCGGTGTACCACCCACCCAACGGGATGCATGGTCTGTCGGTATTAGATGACGAGACGATGACGTGGCTTCTGGAGGGGTGTCCAGAAATATAGCCCGGGTGAGCCCCTCAACCAGGTCTCGGGGTGGTAAAAGGGTAGCCCCTCGGCCCCGAGCCTGGTGGAGTGGAGAGGAAAAACAACTACCCATACGCCGAAGAAGAAGGAGATTCTACATATTGAATCAATCTCAGAGTTGATCCATTCATTGGACAGGTGGACATCATGTCCAACAACCTCCATGACAACCTGATTTATATTATTCTAGCAATCTGTTAGAGGGCAGGACCACATAATACATGTGACAGAACAGTTATCATTGAGCATTTCTTTCTAAATTATGTTCAGGTTTTGAAGGCAAGAGGTCCATTCTTGAAGAGATAGCCGTTTGCAGTTCTAATTCCTATTGTTTTTTTTCTTCACTTCAGCCAAATGCAGCTGTTTGATCCATGAGACAGGAATAAAGGGATGTCAGATCTTACCTAGTACTGTGTTTGAACAACAGGTTTTCCTTGGGATTGGCAGTTGGGCTTAACAAAGAGTGGCCCAGCCAATTTGTTACACAGCTTTGTAAGTAACTGTTTTCAAAACGGAGCCCTTGGGAAAGTATATATCTCTGACAACTGAACAAAGTTATACAGGCAGGCACAGCAGGCACATCGCAAATATCACATATGAGCTTTTCTCCAATCAATTTTTTAATCTCCTATTTTATTAGCTTTATTGGTCCAGCTAAGAAGCAGTTGAAGATTACTCAACATGAACCTTGACATAATAAGGAGATTTCTCTTTTTTTCACAATTAGTCTGTGAGAGGTGTACCAACGTCCTGGCAGAGGGGAGGTGGCAAAGGAGATAATTAATAGGTCAAAGGTCAGCTGACGCTGTTACGCTGTGACACTGACACCCGGACGTTTGTGTTTGTGTTTGTTGTGGAAGTCTAAGCGTGAGTTATCGTTGTTTTTTGCTACTCTCCTGGTCGTCGGAAATTCGCTTTACACTTGCCTCCTGCTACCCGATTTCATATGTAAGTCTTAATTTGCGTACGGAATCAATTACGATCTGGAACCTTCACTGTGTGAGCCAATTCTCAGATTGGCTCTCCGGTGTTGGCTGTGTAGTGTTGTGGGGCGCGATCAGGCATGAAGTACAGAGGCATGGTAATCTTTACTAAAGACTACTCGGTAACACTAGCGCTCTCTCGTGTGTTCAGTTAACTAGCTAGCTAAAGCAATCAATTGAGAACAATAATTGAGAGCTACACCTAAGTTTTGTTTTTGCTACATCTTCCGATCTAACAACCAGTGAACTTCACTAAAGAGAAGCAACGCCGGCAAAAGCAAAAAGTGAAAACGAAGACGATGATGGAACAGCAGAACATTCTATAAAGACCTGTTCAGGGGAGGCTGGTTCATTAGGGGCAATTGGACAATGCCCCACCAAAGGGAGAAGAGAGAGATTTTTTTTCTATGACTTCTAGACAGTGTTGCTTCTGAATATCATAGTCCAATCAGCTAGTGTTCTGTGGAGTATATCATAGTCCAATCAGCTAGTGTTCTGTGGAGTATATTCCAATCAGCTTCAAGTCCCGCCCCTTTCAGTGCAACTTTCACTCTACTCGAAATTGCACTAGGCTGTTCTCGTAGACTTGCATGTAAAATCTATTTTGGTAACTTCAGGCCATTCGGTCATTTGTCTATGGGGTTTTGGGACATGCACAAAGAATCGTACGTGCTTACGTCATGTCATACGGCCGGCGTAGCTTTAGACGAGCTAGCCAATTAACCTACATTTCAGATCACGTTTGCTTCACCATGGCTATGGCGGCTAGTAATGTTCTGAACAACTCGGTTGAATCTTTAAAAGAAACACCGTTCAGCCGTCGTAGCAACCAGGAGAAATTAACAGTAAAGGAATTAGGACCACCCAGACCAAATTTAATTATAAAGCAAGTGTATACAAAGGCAGGGAAAATTGGAAAATCGTATAACCGAGGATTTACGAGATGTTGGTATGAGAAGAAAACATGGCTAGCGGGATGTGAAGTAACAAATGCATTGTTCTGCTTTCCCTGCATGTTATTCCATCCGAGTGCGGACGCATGGACAAGTACAGGTGTCACAGACATGCACCAATCTGAAAAGGCAAAAAAACATGACCTGTCAAAGCTACACATGGCTAGTTGCATGAAGCTTCAAGCATTCGGGAGGGTCGACATTGCCACACAGTTGGATGAGAGCTACAGGGTCGCTGTGCGTCGTCACAACGACGAGGTGAACAAAAACCGACATATTCTCTCCCGTCTGATTGAGTGTGTGAAGTTTTGTGGGGTGTTCGAGGTAGTTTTGCGGGGGGGAAATGAAAATGACTCGGGTTCCGGCAACCCAGGGATTTTTCGTGGACTGGTGGACTTGGTGGCATCGATGGATGAAGTGTTTGAGGAACACTTGAAAACAGCAACAGTCTTCAAGGGAACGTCAAAGACTGTGCAGAACGAGCTGTTGGATTGTATGCTGTCAGTCATCAGGGAACGGATTATGGAGGAAGTGAAGTTAGCCAGATTCGTAGCAATCCAAGCAGATGAGACCACGGATGTTTCTACACAGACTCAGTTGGTGCTTGTGCTGAGATACATAGACAGGAACCATGCTGTCCAAGAACGTTTTTTTGAATTCATCCCCATCTTGAATGCAACGGCCGACTCGATCGCTACTGTACTGCTGGAGAGACTTGGCAGCCTTTTCACTGAAGAAGAGAAAGGTAATGTCGCCCCCTCCCGGTTGTTTCAGTATTAAGAATGGAAAATTATGTTTATTTATTTATTTTGTGTTGTTTCAATATTAAGAATGAAAAAGTATTACTACTGATGATACTGAAATAATTATTATTAGTGTAGCGTTCCCGTACAGGGCCTGTTAACAGCTCCTCATTTGGTGTTGTGGTTAGCGAGCCGAGATCAGGGTTCGACTCCCGCATGGGGCGAGCTACACTACCAGTTCCTCGTTCGTTACATTATTATTAATTAATTGGATTATAATATAACAGGACTGTAAAGTGTTATAACATATTAGTTATTTGTTCTTTTATTATTTTAAATCATGTTCGAAAATAAAATATTCATTCATTCATTCATTCATTCAAGGTAAACTTGTCGCTCAAGCGTATGACGGGGCCAGTGTGATGAGGGGCGAGAGAGCTGGTGTTCAGCAGAAGGTGCGTGAACATTATGGAAATGCCCATTATGTCCACTGTTACGCACACCAATTGAACTTGATTATGCAGCAAGCCACTTCTAACATCCCCGCAGTGAGAGTTTTTTTTTCGGATTTGAGTGGTATTGCCACTTTTTTTTCCCGGTCGCCTAAACGCACGAGCATCCTCGACGAGGTTGTTGCAAGAAGGCTGCCAAGAGCCTCGTCCACAAGATGGAATTTCAACAGCAGAATCGTGAACACTGTATACGAGAACCTGGATGACCTCATAGAGTGTTTCGAAACCATCAGGACCAGCTCCTTTGATAACACCACAGTGCAGGAGGCATCTGGCTTTGTGAGGATGCTGGAGGATGAGAACTTCCGTTTTTTCCTGCATCTCTTCCACGGTATCATGCCTCACGTTGACATGCTGTACCAGAAGCTGCAGAAGAAGGACATTGACGCAGTCTTCATAAAACATGCCGTCCAAAGCTTCACAAGCAGCATGCAGGCCATAAGGTAAGATCAAAAAATATAGTTTGTACATTGATACAATTACAACTACAAGACAGCAGATTGTTCAGCTACATTTTCTTATTTGAAATCTTAACACTGTTGGTCTGTCTGCCTTCAGGGACCAAAGCTCATCTCAAGAGCAGCAGCAAGAAGCCACAGGAACCAGAACATCAAGGAGGGTCTTGGGAGAAGAAGAGAAGCAGAGGCTGTCTAAAGAGGTAGGTCCAAGTTTTGAAACACAGTGTTGGAAAATCACCACCAATCAGAGTTACATTCAGGGATGGGATGGTAGCAGTCTTTATTCAGTGTTGTACTTCCAAAGTACTTATTTCCACATTTTCTTTCACACCCCATACTTTTGACAGATCTGCGACACAATCCTGGCCCACTCCAAAGAAAGGTTTTCTTTCACCAACCACCTTGTGAGTGCCACGCTGCTCCAAGGAGAGATGTTCCAACAGCACTGCCATGCATCCCTGTTGAGGCTCTGAACACCACTGTCAAGGCATACCCCATGCTGAACCAGGTGAAGCTCAAGACTGAGCTGTCCCTTGTCTATGAGAGTGCTGAGTTCAAGGGCTGCTCTGGTGCACTGGCACTGTACCAGGTTCTACACAGTTACAACCTCCAGGAGACTTTCTCTGAGACTGTAGCTCTGTTGAACATCCTAATTACTACTCCCATGACAACAGCTGAAGCTGAGAGGTGTTTCTCGACCCTTAAGAGAATCAAGAACTTCCTGCGAAACACAATGGGCCAGGAGCGCCTGAATGCACTGGCCATGCTTTCAATGGAGAGGGAACTAGTCAGGAAGATGCCTGATTTTAATGAGAGGGTCATTGATTGTTTTGCTGCTTTGAAAGAGAGACGAGCTAAATTTCAATACAAGTGAGCAGTATGTATGCCGTCCATATTTTGTATTTTGTAGTATGTAAATAGTTTTATCCATCCATTGCACATTATCAGCCCCTGTGCCACTGCTCTTTATCCTGGATTTGCTGCACCTAAAATAAAATATGTGATAACTGAATACCAATGGCTGTGAGAGTCAATTTATTTAAGCCCGCTGATTTAGGTGAATTTACCCTTGAACGTGTCACCTTAACCATCAACGCAACAATTGCCCCCCCTGAGAGATTTGGCAGGAGCCGCCACTGGACCTGTTGGAACAACAGGAGCGCAGCCAAAATAACTTTTTGACAATAATAACTGAGGCTAACAATGAGAGACTTGATGAATTTGTCAAATAGTGGACTATGCAAAAGCCTTCACTATAGCCAAAAAGAAGTGGATAACCTTCACACTAAGGAAAGACAATCTTACGCGAAGCTTTCTGAAATTGACAATGACATTTCAATTATTTCCACTAGCATCGGCTCATTTCTGCCGAAACTGGACTACCTGTAGGGTCAGTCACGACGAAACACCATTGTCTTTGAGGAGATCCAGGAGTCTAACAATGAGAGCTGGGCTGAGTCGGAGGCTAGAGTACAGAAACTCCTTTCTGACAAGCTCAAAATCACAGACATTGAGCTAGAGAGGGTGCACCGGACTTGACGGATGAACTGCAGAAAGAAGTGGAGAGAGAGCCAGGCTGATCGTCGCAATACTCCATCAACGATATCAACGATCAACATATTTGAAGTGGGAACACTTGGACATTGCCGGATGGCATACAGCGGTTCCTGTGGATTGTGAGTTGGACTGGTGACCAGAAAGTCATGAGTTCAAATTCCACCTGGGAACACCACCACTAGTGTGCCCTTGCCCACTAAAGCCTGGTACACACATAAAGATAATCTCGATTTTGGCCCGATTTCCCCCCTTCCGACCAAGGACACCAAAAGCCGTATTATCGGATGGCTCTAAAGACTATCCTACAAGATTATCCTGGGGTGTGAGGTGTGTTAAGAGTCAATTTCTCCCAACAATCTGCTCGGAAAATGGTCGGGGCCGACGATCGTAAATATTAAATATGTTCAATATTAACGATCAAAAGTCCCCTTGTGTGTGGGCGAAACTGACAACTCCCGAGTCCGATTGTGACGTGGAATGGAATGTAGCCAATCAAGAAGCGAGCTGACTGACGCATCTTCTTCTTTTCGTTCTTCAGCACTTTATTTGCCCTGTCGCACATGGCTGCCTCATACAGGTCAGTCAGGGTACTACTACCCTGATCACGCGAGATTTCTGGCTTGGGGGACGAGACTCTAGAGTCTAGACTGTCATAGGACATATCTTTATTTATGTGGTGTGCTGTATTGGGAATATCAGAGCACACCACACACAATACGATCAAAACTGTTCAATCTATGATTATTTATCTTCATGTGTTGGGTCTCTCTCAGATAAAAAAATCTGTTAAGATTTAGAAAACCATTATGTGTGTACCAGGCTTTAGCCCTAAGTTACTCCAGGGAGACTGTCCCTGAAATCTCCAACTGTAATTTGCTTTGGATAAAAGCATTGGCTAAATGGTTAATATAATACCTGTTATGGCTTCCTGAATCTCCTCTAGGGACAATGAGTCGTCAGGTGTAGGCAAATGAAGTTGTGAAAACAAAAATTCAGTTTCCGTAGGGTTGCCATCACATCACATATGGACAAAACCCTTCAAAAGTGTTAATTAGCTTACGGTTTGTTATTAATAATTTTGCCATTTAGCAGACGCTTTTATCCAAAGCGACTTACAATTACGAATTACAGGGACATTCCCCCTGGAGTAACTGAGGGCTAAGTGCCTTACCCAAGGGCACACTAGTAGTGGTGTGGCTTCAGGCGGGATTTGAACTCACAACCTTCCGATCACAAGTCCAACTCACTATCCACTAGACCACCACTACCCCAATCTATTTTTGAGCCAGATTTATACTCTTTTTCAACAAGTTAATATAGGTCTCTGGGGTCCCCAACACATGTCTTTTAAGTTTTTTTTGCTGAAAATACTTTAGATTTGAAGGCATTCTAAATAGTGAAAATACCACTGCTCATCCGTCATTAGACTCAGCTGAGACTCATGCTGAAGCTGAAGAGTATCAAATGGAGTGGAAAAAAAGCAGCATCCGCACACAAAAATCTGTGCAAAAATCTATGTTTTATTGCGAACTTTCGGTCTTTCATAGACCTTTTTCAGGCAATCTGAAGGCATTTCAGCTTTAAATGCAAATGAGCTGCTTCTCCACCAGCCACACTCCAGAACTCAGGTCAAAAACTTGGCTTGAGGAACGATAACGTTTTGCAACCAATGCAATGTTTACTAACATAAAAGATATAAGAAGTTTTTGATTGCATTGGATGAATGCCAGAGTAGCCCGATTTGCAAATGGATGTTTTATCAGGTTACAAGAAAAAGTAGCTATCTATTTAATTGTGAATTGTCACTGCTGAGCTTGTTTGTGTGTGATTAGGCTACACTAGTGTAGTGTGCGTATGATGCTGTAAGCTTGTGTGTGTGTGTGTGTGTGTGTGTGTGTGTGTGTGTGTGTGTGTGTGTGTGTGTGTGTCACAGGCTGCTGGACTAAAACAGTTTTGTGTTTTATGTTGTGTGACTTGTTTGCTGTGGCTTGTAAAGCTCTGAGTTGCATTTCATGTACGAAAGGCGCTATATAAATAAAGCTTGACTTACTTACTATTGCTTGTGTTGCAGGGGTTTGCAGATTGCTGCCTTTTTCTATTTCGCTGTGTTTATTTTGGTTGCGGTAAGTTGTAGTGATTTCTTTATTGTGGGATTGTGTGTTTGGTTGGCATTATGCCAGTGTTGTTTTCTTTCTATGATTTGATTATTGTTGACAGCTGTGCCTCTTCACCCCTCCCTCACTATTGCCTCATTGACTTTGAGAGACAGTGTTGCCAGCCTATGGAGGGTGTGGGTGCTGCCCAGCTGGACCTATGGGAGTGGACTAGGGGTTTGGCAACGACTCTATACCCGGATATAGGTGGCTTCTGGACTGGTCTGGAGAGAGAGAAACCTGACGCACGGTGTAAAGATTGACCAGGGTACCTGACCGCTGTTGCAGAGGGACGAGAGACGGAGAAACAGAGCACGTGCATCCACAAGGCTCTTTGACACACACCTGGGCAGATTGTAAATAGGCACATTACTGTTGTCTTGTGTTGCTGTGGGTGTACTGAGGAGGAGAGAGTGCTGTCTGGTACCAATAAGGGATGGCAGTACACCAATCACTGATACGGCCCTGTGCCGCCAGCAATAAGACTGTTGTGTGAACATCGGGACTGGCCAGTCTCTTTTGGGATAACGCCCACTCGCTCCCGCACCCAGGCGCCGGACTGTACAGGACCTAGGACATTGTTAGGATTAGGCCATTTTACCATTAGCATATTTTAAGACTATTTATTTAATAACATGCATTTTCTATTCTCACATTGCTCCTCCCTCCCAAAGTGAACTCTATTGAGCTTTTTGTTTAAGATTTACTTGAGCTCCTAGGTGTCTATTCATAGTTTGCAGTCACGTGACTGGCGCAGAGCCCTGGCGGGCAAAACATAGTGGGAACTCCGTAGAACTGCAGCACTGACCTGTCATTTTCCCACCTGTTTCAAGCAACGATTATTTAGATCACCTCTCAAAAGAAGAAAAACAAAGATATGTGAACCAACTACACATTTTGGACACTTGCGATCCATATACAGCACCCGCTGCAGTATTTCAATCACTAAAAACAGCGAAGTCGCTGCCAGAGCTCCAGTTCGGTGATGTTTACATATATCTTGTGGAGAATCCAATCGCAATCCAATCCGAGCAGTTGTTATTATGTAATATTATTGATGGATGTGCCATTTTTGATGGAGAGCAGTGAGCGGATGAGTGGATGTGAGCATGTAGTTGACTAATACCGTGACGCCATAAAAATACATCTGCGCTAGAACTAGAACTACTAGATCTAGATAAAGGGATAGTGGTGGTCTAGTGGATAGTGAGTTGGACTTGGGATCGGAAGGTTGTGAGTTCAAATCCCGCCTGAAGCCACACCACTACTAGTGTGCCCTTGGGTAAGGCACTTAGCCCTCAGTTCCTCCAGGGGGAATGTCCCTGTAATTCGTAATTGTAAGTCGCTTTGGATAAAAGCGTCTGCTAAATGGCAAAATTTATTAAATTAATTAAATTAAATTAAAATTAAAAAAAATTATTAAATTAGATCTACTACAACTGAAAGCGGCAAGTAACAGGCAGGTAATGTTACATGTTTTAAGGCTGATCTGTGCATGATAGTGCTGCATTTTGACATAATTCTTATCACATTTCCCCCAGTTGAGCTGTATATCGGCACATATTAAAGTGAAGTGCTCTTATGACACATAACTCCTCCTACAGTCCCGGGTCACTCCAGGTATGTTGTGTATAATGGAGAAGCGTTTCTGCAAATTAGCTGCTGGGTGCTAATCAAAGTTACACAACATCGCCAAACAAAGGAATTCCTGCAGTTTTGACCAATTCTTTTTTTATCCTTAAACTAACACCGTGAACATTATTTACGTTGTTAGCCTTAGCTAGTGCTAATGCTAAGATAAATAAAATTATCTAGTGCTAATGCTAAGAACGATAGTTAAGGAAGGAAAAGAGAATTAAGACCATGTACCATGGACCATGGGGGGGAGGTGCGGGGGGGGGGGGGGGGGGGGGGGGGTGCGGGGGGGGGGGGGTTGATGGTTTGAAGGGCTTGCTGGATAAATTGGCACGCCTTTGATTGTAACGAATCGATCATCAAGAATAAGATGACCCCCCATGAACGATTGCATCAAGTGATTGTAACCTACTAGTTATTTTCACTTACACGTTTATTTGTCAAATACATGCTCTGCGTGTTTCTATTCATGATGATAATTTCTGTGTTTTTGTGAATTCACATACACTATATAGCCTTTTGCATAATATAATTATCTGTCTTTCTGTCTGTGTTCGTTTGTTTGCAATGTTTGAAAAGTAGTACAAATATCCATCTGATATCTAAGACATTTCACTGCACATTGTAACGTACCGCAAATACATTATCAAGCGGCGGAAATACACTTGATTACATTATATCCTGTATTATAAATATAATTTTATTTGTTCCATGTTGCAAAGAATTGCAATTCAGCCCACACAGGTCGGTGTCATGCGTGTCAAACATGGCGAGCGCGTATCTTCATATATCTCACAATGTCTCATATCTCACAATCGTGCCAACATAAGAAAGATGGAGATGTACACATTTCATGGCAAGAGAATACCGAGATTTGTGGCAAGAGAGAGTTTATTCACCCAACAATTGTTTGTTCACTGCACATTGTAACCTAATAGTTCTTACTTACACGTTTATTTGAGAAATACACACTCTTTCTGTTTCTATTCATAATGATAATTTCTGTGTATGTATATGTATATAGCCTATTGCATTATTTGAAAATTGACTGCTGTAAATAGGGTCATTCAATGCACAACACACATCATTTCAAGCGACTTTGATCGACTTTCTGCGGCAGCGGAAACCCGCAAATACATTATCAATACATTATATGTTGTATTATAAATATCCGTTCGTTATATAATATTCGTTGATGATTACAGACATAATCAAATGTAGGCTACTACAATTACTTTGCTGCGGTAGCTATAGAATGCAACACACAACTGGGAGACATATTGTACAGTTTATCATTCATAACTGTACATACAAATATCATAATATCTTATCACTATTGCGTATGTAAACCCGCTGTGGAAAGCCAGCTTCAGCTCCGACATTTCAAATCCGAAGGGATTGGGAGACATTCTGTACAGTTTATAATTTTCATAACTGTCTGTACATATACATATCTTATGTATCACTATTGTTATATATAGCCTATATATAAACACATTATGTTACAAATATCAATCTTATTCACTGAATCTCATGCAGCACATGCAGCACAGTGTGTGTCCCCCTGCGACCTCTGCTGATATGGAAGAGAGTTGCAGCTTTGGAAAAAAAAGATGGCAGCCAAATACTAGTGCAAATACACAGAAACACACAGAAATACTGCAAAATCGCTGTATACTAGCTAGATTTTGAAAATGCAAGGTTATTGGGTGGTAGAACGCACATATATAGGAAAAAAAAGAAAGGTGGGTCCTGAAATTTGATCGAGTGCCAAGGTAGAATTTTACTCTCAGGTCAAATGACACCTCCTGGCTGAGCTAGTGTTAATATCGGTTATGTCGTGAGACAAAAGATTGGCAGGCTTGGTGAGCCTACCCATAAACTGAATGGAGAGTCTTGAGAAACCGATTCACTTTTGCAGCATCCAATTGAGAGATTGCATAATAAACTTCTTGATGTGTTCTATTTTATTATTGAATAATCAAAGCTAATAATTTGGCCTCGCAAGCAAGTTTCTAAACCTTCCCATATGGTGCCATGATAGACTTCTGTCAAGGTGTTCATTTCAGATGTAATGTATTCTACTGTGTCTAGCAGAATAGCTAGACATATTAGATCCAGGCAAACATGCTCAGTGACACTGGCTGGTCTGGGAAAGACAATTCCAACAAGATATCCAACATAACAATACTATGATATATATATATATATATATATATATATATGATATATAGGCGAACATGTGAAACGAGAATGCTCTCCGAGTTGGGAAAACAAAACCGCCAGGAATCAATCATTCCATATTGTTTGATGAAATTGTTAATGAGCATCAGCAGAATGTATTCAGAAACATACATACATATCTTGTCTGCTTGAGTACAAGTAAATGCCTCCAAATGCATCAGGTAGCACTTCTTCATACATGACCCAAAACATTATTGCCATAGCAACTAGGCAATTTTTCAGGGCCGAAAACTTGACTGGCAAAGTCAACTTTCAGATTTAAATCCAATTGAACGTGCATTTCATTTCAGGACATTATATCCAGCATCTGGTGGGGTCAGGGGTCGCAGACTTCAGGCAGTTATTGCATGCAAAGGAGTGTCAACTAAATACTTAACATTAGAGTACTTTATTTAGATATTGTATGATCTTTTTTCAATGTTTTTGGAGCCCCTGAAATGGAGGCGCTGAAATGAAGCCCTGAAATAATGTATCTTGCCGTGCAGGTTTGACGGTAATGTGGAAACGGAGGACCGGTGCCCAGATAGCCCAGATTCAGTCTGCAAGTCTTTCTCAAACAGTATATTGAATTATATGAAAATATTGTGCACAAGAAGACGTATTCACTCCGCCATGACACCGGACACTCCAGAAATTCTGCTTCTGAACACATTCTCATTGGTTGGTTTCATCTCTGTTGTTATGAATTGCAATATTCATTAAAACGAAAAGTGTAATTCCATTTCAATCACTTATATTGTAAAAGAAAGCCAAATCATTCCTAGTGAGGCATTATCCATTGTCCTCTTTTCCATTTCTAACCTCTCCATTCTGAATAGTTCTCATTTGCAGACCGGAGGAATTTCCAGGGTCGCTATAAGCCTATTCATTAATTTAAACGTGTCCTGCTCTGCAAATAGATGATTAAATATGATCCTGGTGGGTCGATTGTTCACCTTCCAATTGAACTCCCCCCGCTCAGAGGGAAATCACTTCTCTACCTCCACAGCCCTAAGACTGACTCACTCATTGACTTCTTAGTGGCAGGTTGTCACTTCAAAGTGCTACACAGACTGCCTTTAGAGAATGCATAATTCATTGGTGAAATTTGCATTCATGTTTTTTCCATATCCGCCACATGATAAGTGACTTAAATTTGAGGTTTTGACTTTACACTTCTACATTCATTGAATAATCTTCCCCCCAATTATCCCCCTTTCTTTGAAATATTGGATCTTACATAGCTTTTTTAAGTGGATTGTTGAGAACCTCATGAAAATGTAACTGACTCACTATATGATATACACTATTTACACTTGAGCATGGGGAATGCACAAATACGTTATAAATTATTGTTATTATTAAACTTCAGAAAGGTCATTGTTCTCATCTTATTCACTAAGGAGCATCTGTCTACTTGTGAAAAAAAGATTTTTAAAGGTCACACAAACTGAAAAACAAACAAGACCAGCAATGATGGGGTAATGAGGGGGACTGGAAAATAAAATTTAATTCACAAAAATAATGTAAGCAGTTGTCAGTGATATACAATATTCATTTGTTTATTTTGGCTATACCAGTGGTATAGTGGTAAATAGATTTTTTTTTACACAGGTGGAAAACTGCACCTCAGACAATGACAGTTGAAAACAAAGCTGGCCAGTGGTGCTAATTAGTGTAAGGAGGCTTAGAAAACAGGTCAACTCCAGGTCTTGAAGGTGACTCCTGGGCACACAGCACAGAGAGAGAGAGAGAGAGAGAGAGAGAGAGAGAGAGAGAGAGAGAGAGAGAGAGAGAGAGAGAGAGAGAGAGAGAGAGAGACTTATATCTACCATAATACTTGTTGCTCTATCTACCATAATAAGACTGTTGCTATATCTACCATAATACTTGTTGCTATAGCTACCATAATAAGACTGTTCCTGGGCTCCTCAAATCAAACCAAAGTGGGCACCTTCCTCAAGCAGAAATGAATGACAATGGTAAAACTAGTAAAGCCATTCCCTTCAGATGCATAAAACACATCATGGTAAGAAACAAGAGAAGAGGCAAACGATGTGTGATTGTTTTAAACATAAAAAGGTGTGATTGTTTTCTTATTTGAATTTCCAAATAAATACATCCCAGTGGGCTAGAGAACCTCAGTACTGTATCAATCATTTCCTACCTTGATATGTTCATGAAAACTCCCCACATCGAAGGGGGAGTACATCATTTCTATCTCCAATATACATTAACAAGATGAGCAATTGGCCCTGGTAAATTGACAGCGTCAAGGATCAGAGGGGAGTGAGAGGGGATCAGAGGGGAGCGGGGGGGGTCTTTCCAAGGCCTTATTATTTTCACAGGAAGGTGGCCGCTCTCCGCCTCAGTTCACGGCTGTATATCGCCAGCGCATGCAGTTGAGGGACTATAAGCGTCTCCCCTACGACCAAAGTCTTTATCTATGAGGAAGCCAGTCACACACACACACACACACACACACACACACACACACACACACACAAACAAACAGACAGGGGGTCTACCGGGCTGCAGTCCAAGCCGAAACTAATAATTCATGTCTCCATCCTTCACCCATGGCAAGGCCACTGTTGCAGGTCAAAGGGTTATGAAATATTTATTTTGTTGATAAACATGATTATTATTTTACAGCCCCAAATCCATAGAGTAGGCACTTATTTTCCCTTACATGACTTGTGGAGGTCATTTCTCAAGGAAAACCAAGCCTGTTCATCAAAGCGTGCTTGACTTTATATCATAGGTGCATGTCAAATAATCTGGAACGCAATGATCTGACTAGAACTCTAGTTTATGGGCTAAACGCGCTAATGTATTCCTTCAGTGTTTAGTAGTAAATGGGCGTACAGTTGAATTATCCAGGAGGTGGAGAAAGTGTAGAAAGTACAAGGACAAACAACTCCCAATTACAGTACAATATTGGCCTGCCTGTCTCTTCTGGATGCTATGTGAAGTAATGAAGTTGTGGTGAGCGTTCCAACCATTGGCCTGGGGCCACAATTAACGGCTTTCATTCAATCTCACTCCAGCTTCAGAGGAAATGTTGCCAGATCACTCCAGCACAGAGGAAATGTTGCCAGATCATTATTGGCATTGCACCAGCGGGGGCTCCTCTAAGGAGGAAAAGGAGGACCATCCTACTCAGTGAATTTCAGAAAAATAGTGTATAAACCTAGTGAAACATTTAAAAAGTTATTCTAGAAAGTTAATATAATTACATAATTAGTTAGTTAGGAATTGCCTTTTTATACATAGTCGTCCTATTTCAGGGCACCAAAGGTATTGGGAAATTGGCTTGACAGGTGTTTCTGGTTAGTCATGTTCTGTTACATCATTAAATGACAAATTGAGTGTAGTTATATGAGAACTGTCGGTGTCTTCTATCGATTATAGATCATTGTGACGAAGTCAACGATCATTTTTCCATTTTTCTTTTCTCCAAATCCTTCACTGGTTGAATGCTGTCTTAGCCCTCCCTCCCCAGATGATAAGTACAGTACACTGCATACCTGCAGGCCATTCAGAACACGATTAGCAAGTTAATACGATGGCCTCGACATCCGCTGTGCAGTTCCGTAGAAAAAAGAGAACCGATATATGGAAACACTTTATTTTCAATTGAGTAGAAAAGAGAACAGAATGCACAGCTGGAATGACAGACAGACAGACAGACAGGCAGAGGAGACAGACAGACAGGCAGACAGACAGACAGACAGAACAGAATGCACAGCTGGAATGGGAGAGAAACTCTGCAGCCACAAATTAGGTGGGAAGAACATGACCAACCTGGAGAGACATCTGGAGGCACAAGGGATATGGAAAGTTAGATTAACGAGCAAAGGTTGTACATTGTTTAAATGTATCTTTATTGTATTTTATCTTTACCTTTTCTTTTTACTGTTTCCCCCTGCTTTTATATTCATTTTATGCATGTATGGGCCGGTTTCACAGACAAGGCTTAAGCCTAATCCTGGACTAAAAAGCATCTTCAATGGAGATTTTACATTGAAAGTGTGATTTAGTCCAGGACTAGGCTTAAGCCTTGTCTGTGAAACCGGCCCTATATGTTTTTATATTCACTTTATGTTCTTATTCCTGTTGTAAAGCACTTTGAGCTGCATTTCTTGTATGAAAGGTGCTATATAAATAAAGCTTTACTTACTTACTTACTAGACTTGAAATTCTCGTATTTTTATGATACTGCTCAATGTGTTATATTGCTTTTATACAACAGATCTACAATTGCCTATATATATATCACTTAGACATTTCCTTATTTTTTAAAGAAAAGCACCGTTTTTTTCAATGAAGATAACATTAAATTAATCAGAAATACACTCTATACATTGTTAATGTGGAAAATGACTATTCTAGCTGCAAACATCTGGTTTTTAATGGAATATCTACATAGGTGTATAGAGGCCCATTTCCAGCAACCGTCACTCCAGTGTTCTAATGGTACATTGTGTTTGCTAATCGCGTTAAAAAGCTATGGATGATTAGAAAAACCTTGAAAACCCTTGTGCAATTACGTTAGCACAGCTGAAAACGTTTTTGCTGGTTAGAGAAGCTATACAAAATGGCCTTCCTTTGAGCTAGTTGAATATCTGGAGCATCACATTTCTGGGTTCGATTATACTCTCAAAATGGCCAGAAAAAGAGAACTTTCATATGAAACTCAACAGTCTATTCTTGTTCTTAGAAATGAAGGCTATTCCATGTGAGGAATTGCCAAGAAACTGAACATTTCCTACAACAGTGTGTACTACTCCCTTCAAAGAACAGCACAAACAGGCTCTAACCAGAGTAGAAAGAGAAGTGGGAGGCCCCGGTGCACAACTGAGCAAGAAGTACATTAGAGTGTCTAGTTTGAGAAATAGACGCCTCACAGGTCCTGAACTGGCAGCTTCATTAAATGGTACCCGCAAAACGCCAGTGTCAACGTCTACAGTGAAGAGGCGACTCGGGGATGCTGGCCTTCTAGGCAGAGTGGCAAAGAAAAAGCCATATCTGAGACTGGCCAATAAAAGGAAAAGATTAATATGGGCAAAAGAACACAGACATTAGACTGAGGGGAAAAAAAAAAGTGTTATGGACAGACAAATCGAAGTTTGAGGTGTTTGGATAACACAGAAGAACATTTGTGAGACGCAGAACAAGTGAAAAGATACTGGAAGAGTGCCTGACGCCATTATTCTGTCAAGCATGGTGGAGGTAATGTGATGGTCTGGGGCTGCTTTGGTGCTGGTAACGTGGGAGATGTTGTTGCTTATTTTCTATTGATTATGAATCAAAGAACAGATATCGAGTTTAAGACAATTTAATCAGTTACAGGCAGATTTATACATTACGTCTGTTCCCCTTGGACCTGGGCTGGAAAGAGAACGCTCTCTCTCTCTCTCTCCCCGTTCCGTTCCAGAGGGGAGGGGCCAGCGTGTATGTGTGTCTTTGCCCAACCCCCAAAGGTCCCTGTTGGTCATCTGGTTGCCATAGAACCCTCATTGTTAGAGGGCATCATGTCCTTGCATGCCCTGGTATGTGTGTGTGTTTAAAATATACTACATATTCATACATAGATCATACATACTACAGAAATATACGACAATGTGTACAAGGTAAAAGGGATTTTGAATAAGGAAGGCTATCACTCAATTTTGCAACGCCATGCCATACCCTGTGGACAGCGCTTGATTGTAGCCAATTTCCTCCTACAACAGGACAATGACCCAAAGCACACCTCCAAATTATGCAAGAACTATTTAGGGAAGAAGCAGGCAGCTGGTATTCTGTCTGTAATGGAGTGGCCAGCGCAGTCACCAGATCTCAACCCCATTGAGCTGTTGTGGGAGTAGCTTGGCCGTATGGTACGCAAGAAGTGCCCATCAAGCCAATCCAACTTGTGGGAGGTGCTTCAGGAAGCGTGGGGTGAAATTTCTTCAGACTACCTCAACAAACTAACAGCTAGAATGCCAAAGGTTTGCAATGCTGTAATTGCTGCAAAGGGAGCATTATTTGACGAAAGCAAAGTTTGAAGGACAAAATTATTATTTCAAATAAAAATCATTATTTCTAACCTTGTCAATGTCTTGACTATATTTTCTATGCATTTTGCAACTCATTTGATAAATAAAAGTGTGAGTTTTCATGGAAAACATGAAATTGTCTGGGTGACCCCATACTTTTGAACGGTAGTGTGTATATATATAAAACACTCGTCAGAACAATGTGCTAACGAAGCGCTGATTGCCCAGTGGATCGGACGCACCGGTTTTGGGTTCATTGAAATCTCTCCCTCAAACTGATTTGTACATCCCGCAGTTTTGTTAGTTGTGCACTCTACCTCTCTTTCTCCTTGCTGTCCCTATTTCCCTCTCTTTCACCTCTGTTTCTTAACCACTTTCATTAACTTAATTAAGATATCACCTTAAGGTAAGGTTGACGCTTGTGGTGGAATTTGGCTCTAAGACACAACAATACACAACAATACAACAATGTTGTGACACAAACAAAACTAAAATGTTTTGGAGTTTTTGTTGACTAAGGGGGTTCTCACTAGAACATTTGCTTAACTTGAAACGGAGTTTAGGATAAAGTTCGCTTTGCTCTGCGTCGTTTGGAGCTGTGAGAACACGCATTCGAAGTCGCTCCCGCAGCAAAGAACCCTCGGATGCTCCACTTGAAAAGGGTGGTTTTGCTTCGGTTAGAAACGACGCATCCCTCACTTTGCTTTGCTTCGCTTTTGGTGAGAACGCTGCTCGAGGCTGTCCATAGGAAAACAACAGCGCACGCGTGTTGATCTGGATAAGAGAGGGACAACTGTTCTAATTGTTTCTGACCCCAATCAACTACCACGTCTGTTGCTTCTGTTACATCAGTGGTTCTCAACCTTTTTTGGGCCAGCGCCCCCCTGTCCATTATCCAGGTCTCTTACCGCCCCCCATCAAAAAAATTGCTTTTTTTCTTCCCTGAATATTAATGTTGACTAATATTCTGTGTTATATCATTTAAAAAGCATGTCACTGAATGCCAAATAATGGATTTGATTTAACTGGGCAGTTGGAATATCATTATCATTAGTTTACCAGAGAGCAGAAAAGCCATGTGAATGTGAATAAAAATGCTGTTTATGAGTGTTAAACAAACTCAAACAAACTCAGACAACATCAGAGAATACACTGTTAGAATAGACTGTTTTATGATGCTAATATTTATTAATTTTTTATTAGACTTTGTTAACACAGTTCCAAAGTTCAGAGCACTGCGCTCTGGGACCGCTCAGAGATGGGTGCTCTGACTGAAAAGACGGTTTGCCCGAGCGAACTGACCGTTTACGAATGTACCTGTAATAACACTGCTGACAGCTGATCAATCGCAAGCAGACAGAGTAGTGGTTTCCTATAGCAACAAAAGACGTTGACAGCTGTTCGGAGTGCTTATGTGTTCGTTTCCAGGGCATCACATGAGGATCAACATATCACTAAAAAGCGATCGTATATTTTAGTTTGTAAACGTTAAGACGAACACATCGCAATGCTAACCTCAGAATGGCACTAGGGATAACATCCACAACAACACTTAACAGTAATACATTTATGTAATATACTGTAATGAACCTGCGAGGGGAAGGGACATTCGTAGTTGATTTCTCCAGGTTAGATTATTGGTAAGCGACAGAGAACTTTCCGGACTGGTTTATTACAATACGATCGCTTTTTTGAGATAGGTTGTTCCTGCTGTGATGTTCTGGTATGGTGGTATGGTATTAGCACTCATTTTAACAAAATTAAATAAGCTGTATTCATAGCTTTCAGTCACGTGGTTTCTTCCCTAGCAACCACCAAACTGACGGGCAAAAAGTATCATAGCAACATCGCTCAACATGGCTGCCTACTATTTAGACCACCTCACTCATGAAGAACTATCAAGATACACGACGGTGATAGGAGTGGAGGATTGACACCATTCAAATAGTGTTGGATTCCCAGGTTATTGACCTGCAAAGGGTGCCTCCTTGACCGGCTTTTCCCGTGAATAACACCGGTTATGGAGGTGGTACAAACATAAGACTATTATTGCTAAATTCACCATCAGTATACGGTCATTTTGAGTACTTAACCACCGCGCTGACACCCCGAGAAGATATACTTTTAATATGAAACTCGATCAACCGGGCGTTCACCGGCTGCTGGACGAAACTCCCAACTCCCGCTGTCAGCGAGGCGAGGGAATATTTATATCCGGGAATTCGCTCCTTGCTGTGTCCACGGTGATAGGAGTGGAGGATCGACTCCATTCAAATAGTGTTGGATTCCCTGTCTTCTACTCTATCCGGACACGTTGGAATTATTTTCCTAACCCACGGGAAATCAAAGTTATTAACCCGCAAAAAGTGGGTTTTGCCCGTGGGTTTTGCCCGCAAAAAGTGCCTTTTGCCCGTCAGGTGGGCGTTTCCACTATGCTGTGACGTCACATGAAAGCTATGAATTGAAAGGACGCGAACGCATAAGCCCAGAGGGTAGTGTGTATACGCAGAGGGTAGTGTGTATACGCAGAGGGTAGTGTGTATACGCGGGGAGGGAGTATTTGGCACGACAGGCTTACGTCACCGGCGGGGACATGGACTCAGTATCAAAACTAACATAAGAAATATTGTCTCTCGCTTATAGCCAACAATTACAATGAGCCTACAAACTGAAACACATGTCACTCAAGCATAGCCTACAAGGAAAACACTCATAGAAATTAAACAAGACCGTAAATTAAACAACACCTTATCGCTGTTAGATGAGCAACACAAATTAAATAGCCTATTCCTCATAAATCTTCGCCAACTGGCTAAATCCAAAGACAATCAACTATTTACAGTTATATAGCCTATTCCACTCCTATCCGTGTTCATTTGCGGGTGCTATGCAAGAAAAGGATGGCAAGGGTTGAAACATGACATTACAGATGGGATGAACCGGGGTTCTTTCTATCGTAGACTAGCATAGTATTGCAATTTCTGCACTGTACATGAACTGTCAAGATTCTTCTACAATGCAGCTTACCCAGACACATTGGAAACTATCAAAAGCTCTGCCTTTGCTAGCTGAGTTTTTAGCTTCATCTTCTTGTTGACACTCACTTTTAAAAAAATGTGGGCGTGGCGCTACGTGTGTCTGCATCACAGAGCCCGGCCAAGTTCAGAACACAGCGCTCTGGGAGCGCTCAGAGATGGGTGCTCTGACTGAAAAGACGGTTTGTCCGAGCGAAATGACCGTTCATGACCGTTCGTGCATTTACGAACGTACCCGTAATAACACTGCTGACAGCTGTTTTTCATGAGAAAAATACTTAATGCGCGAACGCCCCCCAAGAACACCTCAACGCCCCCCTTTTTTAAATATCTGCTCCAGCGCCCCCCGATGTTGTCTGAACGCCCCCGTTGAGAAACGATGTGCTACATGAAGGGCTGTGAGAACGCAAATCAGAGAAATAATGTATACAACAATGTTATGAAGTCATCCACTTGCTCCGGGTCTCGATTCAGACTTTCATGTGAGAACATGACCTAAGACTAATGTGCATTTTGGTGTAAAGACTAATAGTCTAGCAGCAAGTCCTCAAAAAAGGCTTTAGTTTTCGAGATACCCCTACCCGAGGTAGAGCAAATGACAACAATGATTTTTCTTATCTTTAGGGTCTCCCATTAATGAAATTGATTGTTGTCAAATTTTATTTTTGGGGAAAATATGTTTTTTTGGTTGTTCTTTAGAGCTACCCCAATCCCTGAAAAAGAGCCAAATTAGACCAGGCCGAATATGGGGAAGGTGACAAAAAAGCCCATAACTTGAGAATGATCACTCCTTTCCTCTTCAGATTTGCTGAGGTATGAACCAGGTGGTTGTCCTACATCACCAAATAGTCAGACAACTATTTACCTAAATAAATACTGAATTATAGTCCTGTAAACTTAGCTTTAGTTTAGACGGAAATTGTACTTTTTGGTGACAGGAACATAGGACTCCATCACTTTTCTCTCATTTATCAGAAAAACAGAAATCCCTGAAAAATATATCATTACTGAATTGTCTAGGGTGGTATTGAACAATAACCAGTAGTTGTATGGAAATATCTCATACAGTTCTATTGCAAATGAGATTTCTTTAGACATAGGCCTACCTCTTCTCTGATGCAGTCAAATTCCGAATGGGGGATAAGTGGCATAATAGCCTATAAGTTAAGAATGCTCACTCTGATGGTCATTATATTTGGAGAGGGAAATACCAGGTGGCTGAACTACATCACCAAATAGTCAGAATAAGAGTAACCCAATAAAATAAAGTTTATTAGTTCTAAATTGCAAGCCTCTAAAACATAGGTGTAAATAGTACAGGTTTTATTAAAACTGGAACCATAATTCAAAGTACAGTATAGAAATAATGTTGAAGCTTGACAGTGGAACACTCTCTGCCACTCTGGTTTGAGTGACAGCTGCATGTTTCAAAACTGTGTAGCCAACTGGGCAGCAGCAGCCATAACATTCTCCATCTCAGAGGGAGAGGGGCTGTGGATTGACAGTTCTGTTCAGATTATCACCAATCTAATGACAGATAACAGGTAACACATATGTCCAACTATGATATTATATGTTGTTGAATATGTTGTTAGATTTGTGAGCTTTTAAACCATAGTGTAGGCATTCGGATCTAGGCAGAGGCTAGCAGAGCCCAGCTTACAAGGACTCAGAACCATACTGAACGTTGCTCAAGGACGAGATGATGAAGTTCATAAGAGACTATCGCCCCACTCAGATGACATACTGTCCTTCAAGGTCAAGGTTTCATATCACAGGTCATGTCGGGCCAGTTATTCAAGCACACATAACTATACGCCTACAACCAGTGATCAAGAACCACCCCAGGATCAGTAAAAGACTTAGACTGTCCAGAGACACTAGATTTGACATCCGTAGCTAGTGTTTCATTTGCAGCCAATGTTTCAATTGCAGCCAGAAAGTCACAAAGAGAGAAGGCCTGACCCCTATATGTACCGGTACAGGTGAAAGTACAAGGTCAAAGGTCCTCAACGCAGCCTCAGAGAGGTTTGATGAAATAATACATCACTGTATGCTGACCTATGAAGATCTTTTTGCCTATGATGCAAAGTATCACAGAAGTTGCCTAGGACACTATCTTTCAGAAAGGAACATTCTAGCAGCTAGAAACAAACATTTAACAGAAAAGAAGTTAAATGAACATGAAAGAGCTTTCATTGAGCTAACTGAAGAATTAACTAATTCAAAGCATATGACTGTCACAACACTGAGTGCTGTAACTGAGAGCTATAAAGGAAAACTGAGTACAGCTACAGAACCAACAATGTATAAATCCTGGAAACTCAAAGAAAAGATGAACCAGCATTATGGGGATAAACTCATCTTCATTGAACATCCTGGAAAATCTGATCTGATCTGTTCTGGTGTCATGACTGTTGGCCATGCAATGAGAGAAGCTTCTCTCCTCAGAGAAAACATAACAGAAGACAGGGAGACAATGCCTCCACAGAGAACAGAGACCCTCACTGACACTCAAATCCTCCACCAGGCTGCAGGTATATTGAGGAAAACTATGGAAAAGGTTGAGCATGAGCCTCAATTCTACATAAGCAGTGACAAGCTTTCCCTTCTCCAGTGCAGTGAATATGTGCCAAACACTCTGTAGGAATTTGTGAACTGGTGTGTCAATGCAGGTGCATTTAAAAATGTGCAGACCTGTGATGAGGACCCAGCTCTGAAGAATAACACAAGTGTTATAACCTTTTGCCATGATCTAATTGCACAGTGCTGCAGCAGGCGTACACCTATCACACTAGGACTTGGGATTATGATCCATCATGAGTTTGGCAGCAAGGCCCTTATCAACAAGCTACACATGATGGGTCATTGTGTGTCGTATGATGAAGTGCGTCAATTTCTCACATCAGTAGCAGCAGATCAATTACAGAGAAGCAAAGGTGTTTACATTCCAAATGGACTGACAAGAACCACAGAACATGGGATAATCGATGCAGCCATTGACAACTTTGACCAGAATGAAGAGACGCTGGATGGCAAAAATACAACAGATTCCATGGCAATTGTTGTATACAGAAGAGGTGATGTTGCCACAGCACACAACCCCATCCTGAGAATCCCAGAGAGATCTCTCCATGCCCTGGACAGCTGTGATTTGGATAATGAAGAGGTTCAGAGGTAAATATTATAGACCAACTATCTGCCAGACACATGCAATACTTGATTGAAATGGCTCTGATATACTGTATGTTAATGCAATATAATCCAATATTAAAATGTAAAATGTGTAATGTGCACTGGAGGCTTCAAGTTTCACATTACACTTGTGTAAGTCAGACTAGCATTTGTCCAATATTCAAGTTACACATTATTTGTGAGGTCACACATCATAATCTAAGGAATCTGGAGTGTTGTTGTTTGTAAGGGAATTTTGTTAAAGATTGAATTATATGACAAAAGATGCCTAATGACTTGTTCTTGAATTTCAGATACATCAAGCCAGGTAGGCGATCTGAACCACCAGCAGTTCTACCACAGGTCCTCAAATCAGACAGCACAAAAGCTCAGGCAGCAGAAGGCCAAGACTTACTTTGGAAGGTGAGCCGTATCATGAAAGAAGAAGACCAGAGAATCCCAGGATGGTCTGCATTCAATGCCTATGTATCCACGTCAGACATCCCATTAACAACAGTACAATATATGCCCTTCATAAGAGCTTCACCATCAGACCTATCTACAATCTATACAGCTCTTTTGCAGCTCACACAGCTTGCTCAAGAACTGGGACAGAGGCATATACTTGTAACTGCTGACCTTGCCATCTACAGCAAAGCACAGCAAATTCTGTGGAGCAAACCTGAAGCTTTGGATGGCAAGATCACCATGAGAATTGGAGGAATGCACGTCACCATGGCCTTTCTGGCAAGCATTGGGAAGGTGTATGCAGACGGGGGCCTCTTTGACATGATAACCGAGTCTGGAGTCTATGCTGACGCAACAGCTCGGCAGATGCTTCAGGGGAAACAACTGACAAGAGGTGTGAGGAGCATCAAGGTTGTTTCAGAGGCTCTGTTCAGGCTCTTCTGGATGGCACTGGTCTCCTGGCTGAACAAAAAAGGCCAAAGTCCATTGTCTGCTGAACAAGAACACCTCCTGCGAGATGTGCAGCATGCCTTTCATGGCGACGACCAGGTCTCTGCCAGACAGTTCTTAAGTGAAGTGGAGACAGACCTTCCTGAACTGAGGAGAAGAATACAACAGTTTTCAGAGAGGGGAGTTCAACAATCAGCAACTTTTAAGTACTGGCTGAATTTCCTCAAAGGGGCTGATCTCTTACTCAGAATGCTACGATCAGAGCGTGAAGCTAACTTTGACCTTCATCTCAACTGCATGTTTGAAGCAATACCATGGTTCCGGGCTGCTGGCAGGATGAAATGCAATGTGTGGTCATGGTATTTGACAGGTATGACGGCCCACAGTCAATCAAAGACCTTGAGAGGCAAAGGAGAGGTGCAAGTGATGGAAGGCCTACACATGTTATCACTGGCAACACAAATGTCCCAAACTACAGGAAGTACTTGAGGAGTAGTGGAAACAAGACTGCACTGTGCATGTTTGTGAGCAACTACATTGTCACTGCAGCCCCATAGAGACTACACTCAGATGACTCCATCATCTTGGCAGGTGGATTTGACAAAGGGGAGGAGGTGAAGAGCATCTGCACAGCAGGAGTCAGCAGTTTGACATCACTGTACAGTGATCAGGAGGAGGCAGACACAAGGATGGTGCTCCATGCCATACATCTTGCAGAGTCATATTCCCGCATCATTGTGAGGTCTGATGACACAGATGTGGAAGTACTGCTCATATACTATGCAAGCAAAGAAATGTTTGGTTCATCTCTGGTGTACATGCATACAGGCCATGGAATGAGAGAGAGCTATGTCCCCATCAACACCATATCTGAGAAGATTGGAAAAGACATGTCTAACTGTCTACCAGCATGTCATGCACTCACTGGCTGTGACACAACAAGTAGTTTGTACAGAATAGGAAAGACAACAGCATTCAACAAACTCAAGACCCATCTCAGCGAGCTCAAAGATCTGGCCCATTTTGGACTCTCTGCCAGCTTGGAAGAGTCTTTGCCAGTCGCAAGAGAATTTGCGCTACTCCTATATGGAAAAAAGAAAATGGAAAATGGATTGATTGGGTTACTCTTATTCTGACTATTTGGTGATGTAGTTCAGCCACCTGGTATTTCCCTCTCCAAATATCATGACCATCAGAGTGAGCATTCTTAACTTATAGGCTATTATGCCACTTATCCCCCATTCGGAATTTGACTGTATCAGAGAAGAGGTAGGCCTATGTCTAAAGAAATCTCATTTGCAATAGAACTGTATGAGATATTTCCATACAACTACTGGTTATTGTTCAATAGCACCCTAGACAATTCAGTAATGATATATTTTTCAGGGATTTCTGTTTTTCTGATAAATGAGAGAAAAGTGATGGAGTCCTATGTTCCTGTCACCAAAAAGTACAATTTCCGTCTAAACTAAAGCTAAGTTTACAGGACTATAATTCAGTATTTATTTAGGTAAATAGTTGTCTGACTATTTGGTGATGTAGGACAACCACCTGGTTCATACCTCAGCAAATCTGAAGAGGAAAGGAGTGATCATTCTCAAGTTATGGGCTTTTTTGTCACCTTCCCCATATTCGGCCTGGTCTAATTTGGCTCTTTTTCAGGGATTGGGGTAGCTCTAAAGAACAACCAAAAAAACATATTTTCCCCAAAAATAAAATTTGACAACAATCAATTTCATTAATGGGAGACCCTAAAGATAAGAAAAATCATGGTTGTCATTTGCTCTACCTCGGGTAGGGGTATCTCAAAATCTGAGGGCCCTTCCTGCTAGACTATAAGACTAAATGTAAAAAAGCCTGCCAAAATGAACATTGCTGTCAACATGAGGAGCAAAGAGACTTCAGTGAAAGACAAAAGTCAGTTTGTGACATCATTAAATAAAGAAAGCGATGGGGAGTTAAGCAATCGCAAACGGGCTGTTAGGCCATGGAAAACTTCTACAGTAGATGATCGGTCTATAATTAACATTAGAACAGCTGTGCCTTTTTACCTACTAAAAGAGCCTCTTTACAATGCTCAAGATGCTATTTACACACAATGACCACTAGTTGGCCGCTTGTAAATTAGCCTGCTTTCTACACAGAAAAACTGCAAAATAGCTTTATATTAGCTTATCCTGATGTGATTTTGAAAATGTAAGGTGGTAGAACGCACATATCTAGGGAAAAAAATAAAAGGAGGGTCCTGAAATTTGATTGAGTGCAATGCGTCACAAGCTGAACTACTGTACAGCAAGGTGCAAACCACTAGTTATCTTCCAACATGATGGTCAGGTTACAGTTTGCTAAAAAGTACCTAAAAAGCTTCAGGTCTTTTGGACAGATAAGATGGATATGGAGTGATTGCAAGAGAAAAGCTAACCTGCAAATTGCATAGTGATGGTTTTCGTTTAGTGTGTCATTATGAAATTAATTTTGTTTACAATGTTTTGATGCACTGATTTGCTTGTATGACATTGTTTCAAGAAGTGCTCAAGCTATCAAGAAAGAATGTATCAGTATATACAGTACACATACACACACATAATTATATAAAACCTATTATACACAATTGTGCGTGTGTCTGTGTATAGCACATTACAGCCTCTTATATACTGTATGTACCTTGGGCAATATGTATACCGTTTTCCTTAAACGTCCATTAAAATTGTATGTAAATGACAGAGCCAGAGAGGAGGCAGCACCTTTGTTCAAAAACAAGCTCCCTTGTGGTCAATGTGTGTGTGTGTGTGTGTGTGTGTGTGTGTGTGTGTGTGTGTGTGTGTGTGTGTGTGTGTGTGTGTGTGTGTGTGCGTGTGTGTGTGTGTGTTTGCACAGGCGGAGTAGAGTTTGCGCATGTGTGTGTACGTAGAGGTGGGGATATTGAGGAGCTTCAGGCTCAACAGATGGTGGCTAAGATTGATACAGATGGAGGTCAGCCAACAGAGTTAAAAACAGCTCTGGTTGGCTGCCATGGGGAAAGGATGGTCTGTCTGCCACTCCATAGAACAGCTCTGGTTGGCTGCCATGGGGAGACGAGGGTCTGTCTGCCACTCCATAGAACGCCACAAATCATCACTTCTGGAGAGCAGAGCAGGCCGCTTGGCTCGATGCTCGGACGAGACCTGGCTCTGTCTCACACACACGGAAACAGCTTGACTGAAGACAATGACAGCTCGGACTGAAACGAGCTGGTCACTGCCTTGCCCCCGTCCAACACACAGACACGCACAAGCTCGCACACACTCAAACACACTCTCTCACACACACACACACACACACACACACACACACACACACACACATGCACACGCATAAGCTTGCACACACTCTCACACACACAGGTACACACACAAACACGTCCCGACTCTGGTTTTTAGAGGTTACACAGGGCTGGGACCAGTGACAGCTCACAATACACACACAGCGTTCCAGGCAGTCCTATCTCCCCACCTCTGGATGACCCCATAGTGGGAAGGGGTACTTGCGCGAGAGCAATGGTGCGGCTTGACATGGCATACACCCAGTGACACACTGGCGGATAAGTATGGCAATCCACCCTGGCTCAAAGAACATCCCACCTCTATCTCATGTGCCCAGGGCGGTGGAACAATACACCTCCAGACCCCATCCTAATGGACCCATTTCACAGAACATTGCTGTCATTATTTGCCATTCTCCCAATGACTGTAATCACAGAGGCGAGGTGACACACACAAAAAAGAAAAGGGAAAAAAAAAGATGATGACGCAAATGAGACTGTTTATCGGGAGTTTACGAACGGATGTCGGGCTGGCTTGCCATCGGTTGCCCAGTCTGGTGCCTGAAGGAAAAACCATTGTATTGCTATGGCTGTAATTAGGTACATTAGAACCACTGCTTTTAGCTGGGGCTGATAATAACTGCACTCATTATGATTAGATATACAGTACTGTATTAGATCATTGGCAGAGGATAATTGGTTGTACTAGTACTGTAAATTGTTCTTAAGAAAATTTGCTTAAATAATATGTTGAAGAGCTGGAGTTCATGAGGGTTAATGCTGTATATTGTATTATTATTATTATTAATGTTATTTGCATTATTATTATTATTATTATTATTATTATTAATAATAATAATAATAATAATAATAATAATAATACATTTCTAAAGGTTTTGCCTCTGTAGTATCTCTCACATCAGGGAGTTTGTCAGAATAAGTTAATAAATAACCGCACGGTTATTTGAATAATCAACAGTCATTTGTGACAACTCCCAATGAAAAGGGCTACCTGTAGGCAAAATCATTTTTCTGTTTTTTACATGTGCTTAAACTACAGATTGTAAGCTTTCAAATGATGCATCATACATTGAAATCGGAAACAAATTGAAGACGACATGAGTATTTGAAAGTTGCTACACCTGAAATCACTAAGCACAGAAAATCCCCATCAAAGATAATGAATCCCCATCAAACAACAAGAAACGAAGTCATTGTGTTATAGATTACAGTTATTTAATGAACGTAAAACTGTTCGGAAAAATAACGAGTGGGTACTTCACATCTTCGAGTTGAATGTTAGCTAAAAAAACGAAAATCTGAAAAAAAACAAAAAACTTTCAAGACGAATTTGATGTCTTTCTCATTTCCGAGAGGTGTCCAGTTACATCAGGTTGCGTCACATTTTTCCAAAAGTATTTCTTCTGTTAGATAACTAGTGTTAAGCTACAGCAGTTTGCTAGTTGCCTTGGTGTAGTGACACATTGGAGCTGTTTAACTATTTGCAACAATAATGAAAATGGCAAGGTTGTCTCTCTTATGGTATATTCAATGGAGCAGGGAGGTGAGAAGCAGCCAAATGTAACACATTACCCTGAACAAAATGGTTGAGCTACAGATAATGATTTCTTACTACGAATGAGGTGTAGTATGTTGTAATGTATCACTTACTGAATATATTTTTACGAAACAGTAGGCTCTTAATAGTATGTAGTATGGTTAGTATGTAATCAGTAGGCAGAATGAACTTTCGGACATGTCTATGGCCTTTATGATGAGGTGGCTAGTTCAACCAGGGTGTGTTAGTATTGGTCGGAAACACAACCTTTTACATCATGTCTGTCTCTAGAACAGCTATTGAAAAGCGCTGCTCGGTACAGTACAAGTTTACTACATCTCAGAGAGACTGCAGTCTCACTTGCCTCCTCCAGATCCAGTTATTAGGAACAGACAGGCAGAGGAGAATGGAATAATGCTCCCTACAACAGCAATAAGAGCCCTGACGGCCGTCTCTGAGGTGACAACACACTCTGAGGAGGACACACCATTATATATTTTAGCAATGTTATTTTTCACCACTCTTCCCTCTCTCCCTCTCCACACATTATGCTTTGGTACCCCTGAACAGTGGTCTCAGTGGTACTTCCCCCGAAGTGATGAGCATGCCACAGCGGTCCCCTGGTTAGGTTTCATTGCCCTGCCACTGGGTGGTCTGCCTCCCCATACAGACCCCTTCTCCCTGGCCAACAAGTCATCAGAACCAGAGCAGAACATTGCTCTCTCTACACAGGCTCCCCAGCGATGGAGGTAATGGGAAAATAATAGAGAATGGAATCAACCGTGCTGTCCTTTGCTGGTTTCTTCAAAGGTGTTGGGAAGCTATAAATATGGAGGTGACTGCAATGCTAGAGTACCTCTAGAACCAGCAGTGGAGTTCACATGTGAACTGGGAGAGGGGGAGTGCTTCCAACAAAGAACACGAAAAAAGCTGTTATATTTCACAGTAGTTGTGAATTTAGAGAAACGAGATTCGAACAAGGGTTCCTGAGTGTAAGGTGAGGTGTGGATAGAGGTATTTTTGCAGAAATGTGAATGGTGCTTGAATAGAAATTAGCTGTTTGACTTGTCTGACTGGTAATTCTGGAATATTTTGTGTTTGTGGGTTGCAGTTCTATAGGAAGAATGTTGTGGCACAATTAAAAAATAAAACAATCACAACAAATCGTTGAACGTTGAACCAATTTAATAATAAATGGTCATAACAAAGCTTGAAACATAATACATCTAAAAACAAATCACCATGCATTTAATAACCAAAACAACACAACATCTATAACAACACATTTATGAGACAACACCTGAAATAACACATCAATAGCAAATGATCTTGTTGAATATTGAAAACACACCCAAGTTACAAATGATTTTAATATTGAAAACACAAAGTAAGCACAAGTAAGCTACAACTGATTTTCCGTGTACGCACAGACATTATCTGAAGAAATATTGCCATAAAAGACAGGAAATTCAATTGAGCCCCAAAAATCTATATCCTGTTCACTGACTGCACACTCAGCTTTAACTCCTAAATTTGTTGGTATGCTACACCTCATCCACTCACCATGCAGGATTAACCTCATCCACTCACCATGCAGGAATAACCTCATCCACTCACCATGCAGGAATAACCTCATCCACTCACCATGCAGGAATAACCTCATCCACTCACCATGCAGGATTAACCTCATCCACTCACCATGCAGGATTAACCTCATCCACTCACCATGCAGGAATAACCTCATCCACTCACCATGCAGGAATAACCTCATCCACTCACCATGCAGGAATAACCTCATCCACTCACCATGCAGGAATAACCTCATCCACTCACCATGCAGGAATAACCTCATCCACTCACCATGCAGGAATAACCTCATCCACTCACCATGCAGGAATAACCTCATCCACTCACCATGCAGGAATAACCTCATCCACTCACCATGCAGGAATAACCTCATCCACTCACCATGCAGGAATAACCTCATCCACTCACCATGCAGGAATAACCTCATCCACTCACCATGCAGGAATAACCTCATCCACTCACCATGCAGGAATAACCTCATCCACTCACCATGCAGGATTAACCTCATCCACTCACCATGCAGGAATAACCTCATCCACTCACCATGCAGGAATAACCTCATCCACTCACCATGCAGGATTAACCTCATCCACTCACCATGCAGGAATAACCTCATCCACTCACCATGCAGGATTAACCTCATCCACTCACCATGCAGGATTAACCTCATCCACTCACCATGCAGGAATAACCTCATCCACTCACCATGCAGGATTAACACTCCCTCTCCAACAGCTGAATACTTACTCTGAGAGCAGATGTCTTGCAGGATGTTCAGACTGTATAAGGTGAACTTCAGAAGATTCATGATCATATTCTGCTTATGTTTTAAACCCTTTAAATAAACATTTGAAAAACCCAGGCTTTCATTTTAGCCAGTGAATTCTGAGTAGTGGTAAGTGGTACTTTACCCTGTGGTAGTCTAGTGTCAACAAGAGTTGTTTGTTACATCCCCTGTTCACCACAATCTTTATACCAGCACCGTGCTGCTAATACTGCTTGGATAATTACTGGCTGATGAGTAAATAATGGGACATACATGACCACAGCTCTATTGAGACATTTGTGACGCTGGGACATATTCAATTATCGAGGAGCCTTTGGAAGTGTACCTGTTATTCTCCTGATGCTTTTCCACATCAATGTTCCTGCAATGACATCATACCAGCTCAATGACATCATACCAGCTCAATGACATCATACCAGCTCCATGTGTCTAAGATGATTATGTCCTGTCAATTAACACTTAATCAGCCGTGAGGTGTCATTTGATCCCTGTGAGTACCCCAAAAAATCTACCTTTGCACTCGATCAAATTTCAGGACCCTCCTTTCATGACTTTTCCTAGATATGTGCGTTCTACCACCCAGCATCCTTACATTTTCAAAATCAAGTGTGTTTCTGTGTATTTGCCTTGGTATTCGGCTGCCATCTTTTTCTCCAAGGCTGCAATTCTCTTTTATATATGAATTCACAGAAACACAGAAATTACATCAAATAAAATGATGTCGGCGATTCCCTGGTTGCGCGATTTATAGAACTGGAGCGGGGCGATTGCAATGTACCATATATCTGCCATATCATACTGTTTTATATTGAAAAAATTGTGATGATAAATACATGTGGTACATGAGGTATGATATGGCAGATGGATAAATACATGAGGTATGATATGGCAGAGGTGTGGTGTGTATCAGTCTCGCGAGCGAGTCAACTCGTGTTCCAAATACAGTTGACTCAATTAGACATATGCGCTCTGCGCGATGCAGAACAGCTGAGAGGAGATGGTGTGTGTGCACTGTGTGTATATCACAAAGTGTACATTTGAATAAAAAGTATTTGAATAGATATGTCAGATGGATATTAGTACTACTTTTCCAAATGCCGGCAGGCCCTAGATTCCTCTGTTGCTCCCTTTCATTTATCAATGTATCTTTGAACAACAGATTATTTATTAATCATCACAAATAGAAACACGCAGAGCATGTATTTGACAAATAAACGTGTAGGCTAAGAACTAGTTTCTAAAGTGAGTTACAATCACTTGATGTAATGGTTGATGCATGGGGGAGGGTCATCTTATTCTCAATGATCGCTTCTTGATCGTTTCCGATCAACAAACAAAGGATGCAGCAAGCCCTTCAAACCATCCCCCCCACACCTCCCACCAAAAAGGTTGTACTCAGTTGTACTCAACTCTCTCAGTTGTGTTGCATGCTATAGCTACCGCAGCAGTAGTAATGCAAGTAATTGCAGTAGCCTACATTTGATTATGTAATCATCAACGAATATTATATAACAAACGGATATTTATAATAGGCCTACAGTATATAATGTATTATTGTATGCAAAGGACACCTTGTGCTCGTAATTCTAAACCGGGGGAGCTACACACACCATGCCCTCCCAGCACACACACACACACACAAACACACACACACACACACACACACACACACACACACACACACACACACACACACACACACACACCTCACTCCGGACTTCACACTAGAACCTCCTACTGCATAGACCTACACTAGACAGTCAGTACATCACTTCACTACATTACAATACAACACTACACAACATTACACTGCAACGCTACATTACAACACTACCACACTACATTACACCAGTACTACACTACAACACTATGACACTTACTAGGACAGTTGCATAGGAGAAAGACACTTTAGAGAACATTAGATTAGTCTTTTCTGTAAGTGAAGATATTATACAGAAGTCCTGTTCTGTGTTTATGTAAATTGTTCATTGCTATTCTTTTTTGGGGCTTTTGCCATTACTTACTAGGAGAGGTGCATAAGAGAAAGACAATGTAGAGAGCCACAGTAGATTATTACACACTCTTATTTCAGTAAGTGAAGACATTATGCAGTAGTCCTGTTCTGTGTTTGTGTATATTATTATTGTTTATTATTTGCGACATAAAAATTATGACATACAATTCAAAGTTACAATAAAGAATGTTTATTTTGTTTTTTCACTGGGTAATGTTGCAGTGCATACAAAATATTGTAAGAAAATAAATAAGATGTCATCTTGACGGATTTACAAACATAAGAGCTGTCCAACACTTTTTGTCCTAACACTGCGACGATGAATCTAGAAGTTTAAATCTATCTGTACATGTCCTAGTGCTACTGTGCTGTCACTCGGTAGCTTACCTCGCCGGTATAGGGCTCACCTGTATTGGACTATTAGGGCTCCTCTGCACTTTCTCTGACTGGACCACCTGTTCTGGTGCGCCCTGCAAAGCACGCCTGCTCAGATCTGTCCGCTGCCTTTCTGCCAGCTCTCCTGGGTGCAAACCTCCACCTGCGGATTGCTGCCAACACGGAAGCACATATCATATAAGTGCTAGTGTGAAGGAAAAAAGCCCTAACCCTAACCCCATAACACAAACATTCTTAAACGTACAAACTTCCAGCTGCTTAGCAGCTAACTAAACAAGTGCAGGCCTAAAAAAATAAAATAAAAAAATGATGTAGGCCTCAAAACTCTGTATTTCAGAATTTCAAATAGGTCATCAATGTAGGAAAGCTGCCTTGATCCCTGCACAGAAGAGGTGGAGCCAGATGGATGTGTGTGTACATGGATGTGGTAGTGTTTGATGCATGTGCGTTGGGTGCTATATTTGGTGTGAATGTGACTGGTGCTGGGTGTGGTGGTGGTGGTGGTGTTGCAGATGGATAGTTGTGTACATACGGACCCGTGGTTTGGTATGGTGGTGGGATGTTGATTTGTGGTTGTGGTTGCATAACCTGTCTAAGCAATGCAAAACCATCTGCAATAGAGCTTGTCAGTCTATCCATATTAGTGGATAATTGACTGAAATTATCAGCAGATCGCCTCTGAGATGCTTCCATCATATCCAGCATTCTCTTCTTCAGCTTGATGTCTTCTTCCGCTGCCATAAGCAACTGTGCATCAGCAGAAAGCCTTTTCTTAAGTCTACTCGTCCTGTGCCCATCAAGGTTTGCCTTGAAAACATAAGTTACAAGTAAGTTATCTATTAAAGATAGTTTAACATGGATAAACTACATACATAGTGCCAGAGGCTAGGACAAAGAGATTTGGAGGATCAGCTTTTAGCATATATGCTCCTAGATTGTGGAACACCCTACCTGAGGGCCTGAGGTTGTCTAAAACTCAGGACATTTTTAAGCGTGACCTCATGATATAAATAGCCTAATCAATGATTGTCGCCTATAGCTACACATAAGATTTCGTCTCTCCTTGACCACTGAGGGGCCCACAGTGCTGTCATCAGAATCTAGACGTGGGCCAGACGCCTCTGACAATTGTGGGTAGTCAACTGCAGATGAGGAGTCCATACCAGAAGCAAGTTCAGTCGTCTCTATTCCGGTTGCAAGTCTTGTCGTTGCGGCCGAACCACCCCATATCTGCTCGCACAGTTGTAAATACAGAAGCACCACTCTACCGTGGTAGAAATACAGAAGCGCCACTCTACCGTGGTAGAAATACAGAAGCGCCACTCTACCGTGGTAGAAATACAGAAGCGCCACTCTACCGTGGTAGAAATACAGAAGCGCCACTCTACCGTGGTAGAAATACAGAAGCGCCACTCTACCGTGGCCGCTTTTGCGACCAGAGTCCATGGCCTGTCTGTATTTCCCCCTTATCGCCTTCAGCTTGGTCATGATTATGTTTTTGGTAACCAACTCCTTGCTGTGAGGGAACTCGGGGCTCGTCTCCGACGGGTACTTTTCGATGAATAGGTTGTGGATGACGCCATATTTTGACTGGCAAGACTCCCAGTCAATGGTTGCATATGTTTTTTGTACTTTGTACTCAAGAGTTAAACTCAACAATACTTGTACTTCACTGTCTGTCCAAATGAACCACTCCTTTGCTCCCCGAGGCGGCATGTTGTTTACGATTGGAATGTTGTATTGCGCGGATGTAACGCGGAAGAACCGCTTTAGCTTTGTTTTCCTGGTGTCTGATTGGCCAGTGGAGCTATGGGGTTAAAATTATATTGCCGACAACTGGTGTGGAATGCTCAATGACAGCGTTTGTATTGCGTTCATGCGTATGCATGTGGATGCAGATATTTGTATAAACGTGCTCGTGTGGACGGTGATATTTTTATATTCGAAAAACGTTTATCAAAAAAACGTATTGGTGTGGACGTAGCCTCTGTCTCCATGTCTGTCCTGTGTGGTGGTTTGATTGTCTAAGTGTTAACAGCTGTGTCTTGTTTCTCAGGTGCTGATTGCACCTGGCGCTACATGTATAAAATAACTGAGACCACTCCACTCTGGGCTTCTTACCCGTCTGCATAGCTGTGATATTTGTTATTTTCCTTTGTTCTTTTTTATTATCATCACCCTTCCCTTTTGGAAGGGTGATGTTCCTTTGTGTTTGTGTTTGTAGTTATGTTGAATATTTCGTTCATCCTCATAAGTGAGAGTGGTAATTATTAAAATCATTTAATTTAATTCAAACAACGACTTTGTCCATCTGTTTCCATACTAACGCATCATTGACATGTGACAATGAGCCCAGGAGGCATCTTGTCAATGTTTACGTTATAGTAGCACATCCAGTGTTGTGTGATAATCTTGCAACACTATGACCTATCACCTAGGTCTATTACCAAACCTAGACTACTCTTCTGAAAACAGTCCACTGTAAGTCCTCTCTGAAGAGTAAGTATTTATATATAGTGTTTCAGTGCACATTATGTGAACATCAGCAACATGATACATTGTAAAAGTTATATTTTATTCCCAGAAACACACAAAAGGGCACAGTGAAAACATACTATTAGAATAACTCATGCATATATTATTTTTTTGCTGCCAAACTCTATTGCCAAGATTTCTGTTATTTCCATGATTTATCCCAGCCCTCTCCAAGACAAACCTATGGCACCCTCCTCATGAGTGTCAACAAAGCTGTGTCCGCTCCAGCTGCTGTGAACGCTTGATCCATCTCTGAAATGAATGGATATACCTAGCTAACTGGTGAAATAAATTCTGAGTAAATAATATCCTATTGTGTGACTCCTTATGTCCTGTAACTATATCAACATCCTATGACAAGCCTTTCTGCACAAGTAACTACAACAAGGATGATTTAGCAGAAGCAGCAGTAGCGATAGTGATCCTAGAATAGAAGTTTTCGGAAGTTATGGCTCATTTCATATCATAAACTGCATGCATTTCAACAACAGAAGTAGTATATAATGGGTACATTCTTTTCATATGTAAATGAGTTAATGTTAATGATTATGCTAATTATGTATGCAAACCCCGCAGACATCGCAGAGCCTTGGTGGTCGTGGGGGAAACCCCCCTTAGACCTAAGCCTGACCTGTCAAACCAGTATCCAGACTGTGCATGAGTGTTTTACCTGTCAAACTGTTTAAATAAACGGGGGTACTTCTAGTATTTTTGTGTTAAGACCCAAGACTGCGTGACGATGGATATGTGTAGCAAAATGGATCACATGCTATTTAACGATGATGGCCCATGGAGTGACAGCGATATGGACTATGATGTTGCTGAAGTCCCTGTGTATGGTGTTTCTGTGTATGGTGTTTCTGCATTTGCTCCAAAGAAAAAGCACCCTGAGCACCACATTGTACGTTTTCTACGGTCTGCGTCTACTATAGAGAGTGCGGAAATTGCTCTCGCTGATGAGCGAATAGGTGGTTATGCGTTCAACAAAGACACTCGTACAGTGGAACTATAGGTATTGGAAGACAGAGAATAATTCTGTGCCACAACCCCTTGTGTGCTGTTTACGTCAAAAGACTGGGATTTGTTCAGAACCAGAATATGTAGCGCACTGATGGTACCAGGGTTGGATGAGTCATACCATGCTATCTGAGAATCCAGAAATGACATTATGTTATGGCGAATTGCCATGATAAACATGTAAACGGTCTTATCCACATTTGCTACGGGGGTTATGATAACGCTCGCACAGTTCAAAAGCTCACAAGTGTGCATATGATCCTAATCATGTAAATCCTCTCATCAATGAGACATACGGCGAATTACAGACAATTTCTGCTGTGAAAGTTGATTCACTTGAGAGGCATCATGGGTTGAAAGTGGAAGTCATGTGGGAATGCGAGTGGTCGCCTGCTAAACAACATGATCAACAAGTTGTCCAATTCCTGTCATCTTACACACACACCAAACGATTGAGGCCCCGGGATGCACTAATGCTTACAAACTTTACCACACGGCTAGTGCTGATGAGAAAATACATTATCTAGATTTCACGTCGTTATACCCATTCTGTCAAGCTCGTAAGACGTATCCTGTGGGTCACCCACAAATCATCTTTAAAGATTTTGAGCCACTGGAAAAGACCCACCGCGTTCGATCATAGTCAGATTCCTAGACTACTACACGAAGGATGCCGTGTTACAGCAAGCGTTGAAACAACGGGAGGTAACATATGAGGGTGGCAGAGTATACTTTGACCAGGACTACTCTGTAAATCCAGAGACAACGGATGGAAGTACGGCATGTGATCAAACAGCTGCAGGAGAAGAACATCAAAGCCAAACCTCCGTTCCCAGCGCAGATCAGGATCTTCTTGGAATCTGGAGTCAAGGCCTTCAGGACCCTGGCCGAGGCAGCACCAACTATGGAGAAGATGGGGATCCCCATCAAAACAGACCCCAGGGAGAGGCTGAATAGAGAGCTGCTACAGGACCACTGGTCGGTGGTCAACAGAGGAGCCAGTGGACGGAGTGGAATGTCATCTTTGTCAGAGGGAGATCTGCGTGCTTTTCTTGACATTACATGAATGAATGAATGAATGAATGAATGAATGAATGAATGAATGGTCTTTATTGTCATTGCTATAGTACAGGTACCAAACAACGAAATTTGGGAGGGGTGGCTCCCCTGGTGCTAGGAAAGAAAAAAAACTAAAAAAACAAGAAGGGAAAGGAGCTGGTTTACATAAATAAAGGCTATGTACACTATCCACTATACTATACTGTACAGATAAAACGACTAGGGTTGTCATATTGCACATAGTGTTATTGCACATTCATTTAAAGTGTCGCAGTTTGCAGGCTTGAAATGTACACATTTGTGCCTCAGCACTACACCAGATTTTTCAATCCAGCAGCTGAGAGGGACGATAGACAGGTTTGTAATCAATACACATTCGTGGGCTTGATTGAAAATAATAATATAAGACTACTTGGATGTGGAGTAGCAATGATACAAGAAACCCATTTGGTGGAAGTTGAACACAAAAAGATTAGGAGAGAGTGGGTGGGCCAGGTACTTAGTGCCTCCTATGAAAAGAGGAGAGGGGTGGCCATTTTATTCAATAGGAGTGTAGTCTTTTCAGCAGAAAAAGTGCTCCAAGACCCACTTGGGAGATATGTTATGGTAACTGGTACAATAAGCGGGAATGATGTATCACTATTGAATATTTATGCTCCACCGAAAGAAAATTCCTCCTTCTTTAGAGATATTGCAAACATAATTGTGAATAATGCCAAAGGTATGATAATAGTGTGGGGGGACTTTAACACTGTACTGGATGGGAGGCTGGACAGATCACCGATAGAACACAATCAGTCGTCAAGATCCAAAGCATTGAACAACGTATTAAGAGAGCTGGGGTTAGCAGACCCATGGAGACACAGAAACTCAAAGGGGAGGGACTTCAGCTTCTCTTCAAATGCCCATGTAGTTTATTTGTACTTAATAATGGGCCTATATGTTTGCTCCTGACTGTGGGGCAAGGTATTTATGACCTCCTGGCCCCTCCCCCTGACCTGATAGGACCACTGGCTGTGACTGCATCTTGACCAAGTTTATAAGTAAGGATGTGGGCTCTGGCCCTGCCTCTCTTCTCCCTCACCTCTTGACCAAGCAGCTCCCTCTCTCTCTCTCTCTGTCCCCCTCCCCCTCTCTCTCTCTCTCTCTCTCTCTCTCTCTCTCTCTCTGTGCCTAACCCAGCAGCTGCTCTCGGTCCCCCTCCCCCTCTCTCTGCTCTCTCTGTCTCTCTCTGCCAGACCAGCGTCCATCTTTGATGTCTGTGTACTTTTGCATTTTGAATAAATGGTCTTAACCTGCTCAATAACTATTCTTCATTTTAGTAGCCAACAGGTTAGAAATATACGACACATGGCGAGCCAGCCAGGAGTCTATAAAGAGGAATACGTTTGAAAACTTGAGCTGAAACCACAGCTCTCAAGACGGTAAGAATGAAAATAGCGCTATTTTCTGTTTAAACTGCCAGGGGCGCGTGTACAACAGCTGTGTTTTCAAGCATTTTCTTTGAGACTAAAACAACCTTCAACTTTAAGGTTTAAAGTAAAGTAACTTGTTGGAAAAGGAAACACATCTTTCATAGTCTTTAAGCTGGGGTTGGGGAGAGAGCCGAATTTGGTAATTCGCGTTTTTGTGTAATATTTTTTTTTTTTTTTTTTTTTTTGATAACCTTATATATATATATATAGCTGGGAGCTATTCACACATAGATATGTTTTGTGTCCCTAAACAATACATTCATCAGGTAGTGGATTGTAATATAGACTCAATAACAATCAGTGATCATGCTCCCATAACCCTCACTTAGGCTTAGGGACGGTAAAGTGGTTTAAATACGAGAGTGAATATTTCTTTACTGAATGACCCGCTGGCAGCTCAGCAAATTAAAAAGTGTATAGAGGAATACTTTGATAGTAATGATAATGTTGAAGTTACACCATCCATCCTATGGGATGGTGCAAAAGCGGTATTAAGGTGTAAACTTATTGAAATATCAAGTAGAATAAGAAAGAACAGGCTGAAGACACAAACATTTGTAAAAGGAAAATAAAGGTACTAGAATTAGAACATAAAAATAGTAACAGAAATTTAGAACTTCTGAAAGAATTAAAAAAGAAAAGGCACGAATTACAGGAGCTACTGACCTTCAAAGCTGAAGGAGCCCTGCGATTTTCCAAGCAAAAATATTATGAGAAGGGAAACAGAGCTAGTCGCCTCTTGGCACTTCAGGTGTGTAAGGAGAAAGCTAATCGAGTGGTCTCCAAAGTCATGCACCCGATCTCAAGGAAGTTGGTAAAGTGAAATAGCGGAAGCATTTGCGTCTTTCTATGAGGATTTGTATGACTCTCCTGAAATCATAAATAAAGAAGGAAAGATTATTCTCTTTCTAGACTAAGTCTGCCCTCCCTTTCCCAAGAGGAAGCGGCAAATATGACAACACCTATAGAAAAACAAGAAATGTATGATGTTATTAAAAAGCTAAAGAACAATAAATCCCCTAAATGATCAGGTTCCACTGGTCTAGGGAGGGCTTCAGATATCTAGGCATCATCATCACTCCCTCCACCCCAAAACTGTATGAGGCCAACTATGGAAAGTTAATGAAGGAGTTAACGGCTGATAGTCAGATGGGAGATTCTCCCTTTGTCACTAATGGGTAGAATTATGTCCAAATGACTGTTTTACCAAGACTGCTTTTTTAATTTCAATCTTCGCTGGTTGCAGTCCCTATGACAGCTTTTAGTACCCGGGAAAAATTGATTTCGAGATTCATATGGCAAAATAAACCCAAGCAAAAAGGAGGCCTTAATTTACCCAACATTAAAGACTACTACTGGGCTGCACAGTTGAGGACTCTGGTAGCATGGATAACAAACCACATAGAATAGGGGTGGGTGAATATAGAACAGAATTCTTGCCCCAGTATCCCATTGGAAGGGCTACCATTCCTAAGCTAAGCAAAGTGGAAGACATTAAAAATAGATAATAATAATAATAATAATAATAACTTTATTTGTATAGCACTTTACATCAAAGTGCTTTACAATAGGTAAGCAGCCGTTTAAAACTATTTAAAACAACTATTTCAATTTAAAAACACACAATTTCGAAGCACAAATACAATAGGTAAAAACAACAATTTTAAACAATTTAAAAACAACTATTTGAACAAAAAAAATACACAATTTCACAGCACAAATAGGTACAGTAGGTAAAAACAAAAAAATGTAAACAATTTAAAAACAACTATTTCGATTTTAAAACACATAATTACAACAGCACAAATACACAGCCTATGACAACAGAAAACAGGTGGGTCTTTAACTTATTTTTGAACACTTTCACTGATTCTGCCTGTCTGATATCCAGTGGAAGACGGTTCCAGAGAGCTGGTGCATGGAAGGAGAATGCACGCTCACCGATTGTCTTTTTTCTAACTCTAGGAATAATGAGCAGGGCAGAGCCTTGTGAGCGCAGAGCCCTTGAGGGCACATATGAATGGACAAAGTTCACAATGAAAACATGGCTGGGTATCAGAATACAATCTAATATTTGTAACTCAATATCTAGAGCATTCAAAATAGCAGCTATCCCAGATTTCCTACCTAGTAAGATAGATAATGGCTTCAGAAGATGGGCGGATAAAGGGTTAATCACTGTGGATCAGTTTTTGGTGGGTTTAATAAAATAAAAAATAAAAAAATAAAGAAATTGGAAATTGGAAATTAATATTTGTATCACCGACGAAATGTGGGAAAAGACTTGCCTGGACGGTCACAAGTTAACAAACACTCCTGATTGGAAAGAGTTTGAATGGAAAACTAAAATGAGATTGTTTAAGACTCCCGTTATGGTAGCGAGATACAGAGAGAATGTGGCAAGACAGGTGACCATACCCATATTTTCTGGGACTGTCCCAAATTGTCTTAATATTGGAACGGTATTCAGGAGGAGGTTAGGCAAATCATGGGGATAGATCTCCCTCTAGAGCCAGCATTCTATATACTGGGAGTTACTCCAGAGAATATATTATTTTCCAAGAATCAGAAATACTTACTTGGGGTGTTGCTACTGATCGCAAAGAAGATGGTTACAGTGTCATGGAGAAATGTAGAGCCACCAACTGTCCAACAATGGAGGGAAAAGTTAAAGAATGTATATTTGATGGAAAGCATAACGGCCAAAATCCAACTGAGAACCGAGATTTTCAATGTTAAATGGAAACCGGTAACATTACAATTACCCAGACTGATGAAGGACACAACATCTTTGTAACCTCTGTGAAGGACAGGAGTTTGACTGCTGCAGTCTGTCTAACTTGCTCAAGATATACAGAGGTGTTTGTGATTATGTATAGGTGAGAATGTAGTGACAGTGATAGAACAGTAACAATCTGATCGAGATCTTCCCTGACCCATTTGTCTTTGAGATCCAGGGTTTTCCAATGGACAGGCGAAGGAGTAGAGAATATGGTTTATTATTCCGGGGATTGGGCTACATACTTGTTAGATTGAATGATTGAACTGATTGACTGGTTGTCTGGGTTTGTGATGCCTCTTTGAAAAGAAATGGAATAAGTTATATGGATGCTTTGCTTACATTTGCTATGCAATTTACTGCAATACAATTTTTACTTTATTGTTTTTGTTCTTGTATTTGTTAGTTATTGTAATTTGTATTAATAGTTACTGTAATAATACAAAAACATTAGTATTGTGTTGTATACAAATTTATATGAACTTGTTTTCTTTGCATTATTCGAGGTCTGAAAATATATTTGGAATTTGGTAGAAATGTTGTCAGTAGTTTATATAATAAAACAGAAATAATCATTTTACTCAAACACATACCTATACATAGTAAAACCAGAGAAACTGATAATGTTGCAGTGGTCTCTTAATTTCTTCCAGAGCTGTATATTATGTGCACAAATCCAGGTTAATAAATCATGCTTGAGGAAAACTACTACTTAGTCAACTTGTGTGCATACCGTATGTATTCAGGAAATCCCAGATTGTTAGAGGAAACTCTTGTAAAGTGATTTCAGTAAGTAAATCTATTATGAGTCCATGTGTAAAAAGTCCAGGGGGTGGAGGGTGAACACTTACCGAAGGCGCTGTAAAACCAAATGGCATCCACATGCTCAGATCGCTGGTGTTTCTTATCTATATGATAACAAGCTGGGTTTTACATTGTTATTCCATACAGTGCTCGGCGACTTTTGATTACATGGATCCATCAGTAGAAAACTGTTTTCACACACAATTGTTTTCTGACACAATCTACAAGATGATTGATCTATAGAGAGATTGAGAGGCTTAACTCAAAGCGAACAAAGAATAATATATATATATATATATTATATATATGTATATATATATATATATATGCAGATACAGCATATCATGTTGGCAATGTCCTGAAACATTATTTCATTCAGCAATATTTGACATCCCAGAGCTATTTGTAGCACTTGAACAGAATACATATATATATATATATATAATGTAACTACTGTTGCACCTGATACTTGTTCTACTACCACTGAAATCAATGATTGTGACATGCAAACCTCAGTGGCCATAAATTCAGCCAATCAAAGGCCTTGATCCATCTCATCCCGGAGGTCAGTTGGGTCCAGGTGGGATAGGTAGTGATGGAGGGAAACTGACCTTTGAGATCAGCACCTTGAGGGGGAAATGAAAGTTAAGGTTACGAGGTACAGTGTTGGTCTCTGCAGTGGAGCGTGGAGGACTACCTACTAGATTTCTGCTGGCTCAGGACTCTGAAGGAATGTCTGCTCTCTGGGAAATATTTTTTTCTTCTTTCTAGCCAAAGTCCATCCCCCACCTTTCCAACTCTGCACAGACACTGACGCATCAGATCAAACAAGTCAGGTGGAGCTCCCCTTTGAAACGCTGTGCAGAATGAATACTAAACGGGAAGGCGAGATCAGACACTACCTGTGTCAGTGAGGCCTCGTTAAAAATAGATGAAAAATGCTGACAGGCCTGCATACTGACAGCATTGTGCCTGTTCTAACAGCCCAGCTCCTCCCAATGTGCACACTGAAGCCTCTTTCCATTTAAAACACACTCAGAGGCAAGATCGATGTTGCGCTTACATCACCTTTCTGTCCTTTAGATATTTGTGGTTCCAACGTTACAGTATGTGGATAATATTGTTGTGTTTATCCTCAATAGCGTTTTGGAAATGCAATCATTACATACTCAACAACATGTACTTGGTTACCAGAGGTGAGGTGGGTAAACTTGAAAGACTTTGCCTCAGGGCCAGAAATATTCTATGAGGATTTGAGATGTTCCCCTGCAATAACGTGGACATCTGCTGCCATCTCAAAGATGTAGTGACCACACCAGTCAGCTGTAACACTCAGTATAACAGTATATAGCATTGGTTATGGAGCCTCAATGTATCTATTCACAGGTATATATATATATACACACATACTGTATTTGCCACGTAGACCTCGTAGACAGAGGGTTCATGAAGGCTTCAGAAAGCCTTCACAGTGGCTTCTTTGTTTAATGTACCCTCTCGGCCAGTCCTCGCTTAAGATATAGCTCTCTTGTCCTAAATAACACTATCTGGATAAAAGGCGGGTAAAATAAATTACCTGAAGGGACAAACCACTCAGCTCCAAGTTTTAGAATTAGACATTGTCATTGACAATGATTATGCACTCCTGTAGTCCTCTGTTGTTGCCTGTACCCAGTCAGCTGGCAGGAGAGGCTACATGTTCCTGGCAGCTGCCTGGAGCATGTCCTACATCTGGCAACACAGCAATCTCCCCTAAACAGAGCCAGGGCCCCAAAGCTACCGCCTCAGAAAGTTCACCACACTGCCAAGCAGAAAGAGTGTAGATTGTGTAGAAGTAGTTGTCAGCTGAAGTCTATTCCCAGCATTGTTCTACACTTCTTATTTCCACATTCACACTCAAGTTGATTCAGCACATTAAACATATTTGGCTGAGATGCCCCTGCTTGCCAGGGCGGCTTTCTCATGAATTGGAGTGATTACACACTCTCTCTCTAGGGTGCTTTAGAGAAGAGTTGGAGTTCAAAAGTGCAGGTTTGTTTTCAAATGTGAAGGGATATGTACAGTAGATAATATACCCTCCCTATCATTGACCTGTTGGTCTTCCCCCACCCTACACACAGGCCTCTATTGTGGAATAGGGTCATGAAAGTAACCTCCACATCTCATGTCAGAGACCCCTCTTCTCTTCCTCTTGCTATAAGATGATAGATGTCCATAAACTATTTGGATTCATCTGGTTTGGGGTTCACTCTGATGGACATCAGAATCTGTTGACCATCTGACATTCCTCCTGTCTAGAGAAGTGGCCACGTTTCTTTGATGGACACTCAGGAACCCACTTGAAATTGTCTAGTCATCATCGTCCCTGTGTTCTGCCTACACCGAATGATCGTGACCTAGAGAATTACCACAAGTTCTTCTTCTTCGTCGTATGGGTTGTTGTTTTTCTCTCCACTCCACCAGGCTCGGGGCCGAGGGGCTACCCTTTTACCACCCCGAGACCTGGTTGAGGGGCTCACCCGGGCTATATTTCTGGACACCCCTCCAGAAGCCATGTCATCGTCTCGTCATCTAATACCGACAGACCATGCATCCCGTTGGGTGGGTGGTATACCGGGCAGTCCAGGATAACATAGTCTGCGGTTTGGTCCTCTGCGCCACACTCGCACGACGCATTTGGGGCCAAGCTCCATCTGTGCATTGATGAGCGGAAACGCCCGACGCCGGTCCGGAGACGATTGAGCCTCACCCAGGATAAGCCTTGACAAGTCCATCCCGAGGGGCTCAGGGCCGGCAACTGGGATGTGGTCACGGAGTTTGGAGGTGTTTACCACAAGTAATTCATGGTGTTTCATTCATCTATGTATATAGCATTGATGTTACCAGAGTAAACGTACATTTGTGAATATTGTGTAGGATGTAGTCTTACCAATCCCTTATAGTTCACATATAACTCTGCCTAGCTTCACTCGTCATAATGTTGCCTGAGTGTTTCTGCATTCAGGAATAATCCAACACTGTATAACGTTGCCATTCATTGTTTAATCAAATTGTTCTCAGTCATAAATCTTTTATTCATTACCCAATTTCATTCAGGTATTATTTGGAGGTATAGGTATCCTCATATTTTTTCTTAGAGTTATAAACAGAAATGTTACACCTTGGGTATCGATGCTGCACTACCTGACGAGCTCAATAACTTCTATGCTCGGTTCGAGGGCAACAACTAGAGTCCCCCATCAAGGCTCTCGCTGCTCGCGAGGACAATGTGCTGGTTAAGTCACACATGAACTCATCATTACCTGACCCTCTGGACTCTCTTCAGTTTGCAAACGGCCTCAGTAGATCCACAAATGACGCCCTTGCGTCACACACACCACCTTATCCCCCCTAGACCAGAGGGACACCTCTGTGAGCATGCTGCTCATCAGCTACAGCTCAGCATTCAACACCGTTGTCTCAGCTCGGCCCCAGGCTCAGGGACATGGGTCTCAACACCTATTTGTGTAATTGGATCCTAGACTTCCTGACGGTAGACCCTAGGTGGAGGAGGTAGGCAGCATCACCTCATCCACTCTCATCACAGAGGCCCCCAGGGATGTGTGCAGCAAAACAAAAGAGCTAACAGCGGACTTCAGGAGGAAGAGGGGTCGGGGGGGGGGCGGTGGCGGTGGCGACGACACACCATGCTGGAACTGCAGAGGACAGTTAGCAGCTTCAAATTCCTTGGTGTCCACATCACCAAGGACTTAACATTGTCACACCACTCCCACACAGTGATCAAGATGGCACGCCAGTGCCAGTTTTTCCTCAGTGGCTGAGGACATTTGGTATGGACCCCTAGACCCTTAAGAACTTCTACAGCCCCCAATCTTCTCAACCTCAACAGCAATAAAACTGAACATGGTTGTGGTGCCCAAGACCCTCCTTCAAAAGATCAGCAAGCTTGACGGCTGCTCCATTTAAGGTTAGGATACTGGGGATATTGCTGGACCCAACCATTTCCTTTGAACCCCACATACGGTCAGTCACCAAGTCTGCCTACTTCCAAGTGTTACCCCTTTAATGGGGATCTTAATAAATCAAATCAAATCAAATCCATTGCAAAATCATCTCCCACCTACTCTCTGATACCTCTGCTGAAACATGCTTTTGTCACCTCTCGACTGGATTATTGTAACAGTCCTTTTTGCTGTTTCCAGCAAGGCCCTGAATCGGCACTCCATGGCCTGGCCCCCTACCTACCTAACTGACATACTCCAACCCTACACCCCAAAACATGGTCTCTGATCCTCCAACACTGACCTCCTCGTCATACCCCGCACTAGGCGATGCACACTTGGTGACCAAGCCTTTTCTGCTGCTGCACCCAAGCTGGGGAACACCCTTCCACCAACCATCTGATGCTCTGATACTTTCAATACATTCAAGACCAGACTCAAGACCCATCTGTTAAGACTCACCTTCCTACAGCATGGCATGGGTCCTGAATAACACTATTCCCAATAGTTGCCTGACCTCTTCCATCATTCTTGATCTTGACTACGATTTTATCTTTTTGTATTTTAGTTGTTCGGTTTTTTTGTACAGTGTGTACAAGTTCAGATGTTGACAATCTTTAGAGAGGAGGGATCTATTAACTCTTGTCTGCTTGCCTGTCAACCGCACACACGCGTCTGTCGGCTTGACTCCTGCACACATAATATGTATTACATATATTATGAAAGAATCTGGCATTCAGACAACAACTTAAAGAGTTCTCTTCCAATGGGTGTTCTCACAACTTCTCAGTCACACTCTAATGGCGCTTTTCCACTACCACATTTGTATCCGAGCCGTGCCGTGCCGTACTTTCAGAAACGCTTCTCCATAATACTGAGCGACCCGGGACTGTAGGTGGAGTTACGTGTCATAAGAGCACTTCACTTTAATAAGTGCCGCTATACAGCTCAACGGGGGGGAAATGCGCTAAGAATTATGTCAAAATGCAGCATTATCATGCACAGATCAGCCTTACAACATGTAACGTTAAGTGCCTGTTACTTGCCGCTTTCAGTTCTAGTAGACTAGTTTAGATCTCGCAACTAGGGAAATGCCGACATGTGTTAAAGCCCCGGTTCTATTTTTATTTCTCCTGACACGTTGAGCACTGTGCTTTTTTTTGTTGGTGAACTACCGTAATAAGCCTAAAAACTGTTCAACTGTTCAAAAAGTGCAACTTCTCTGCTTTCAGAAACTGTTTGAATTTGTTAGATTGGGCATATAGTTCATGAATTACGAATGTTTGAAGCAACGCTGTAAAATCCTGTCGGCGCCGACAGCTCCGGTTTCGGAGCAAGACGCGAATCTATCGGCATTAGTCAAATACATGCTCACATCCAGTCATCCGCTCACTGCTCTCCATCAAAAATGGCACATCCATCAATAATATTACATAATAACAACTGCTCTGATTAGATTGCTTAGATTGTTTAATACATCAACGGGGGGAAAGGCGAGATGAACTCGCGAGTATCATGCTTCCTCCATTGAACGGAAAGTCCTATCTATTCCATTCAAAGTGTTTTAGCCTTCCCCCTTTCCACTGGTAATAAGGAATTGGCAAGAATAGATAGATATAAATAGATCAATATAACGCAGCACTATCATGCACAGATCAGCCTTAAAACATGTAAGGTGAGATATATAACGGGCTCATACAATCTCCGCGTTTGTTATAGATACGAGTGCTCTGGTGTCTTGCTGGTAGTCAAATATATTTATTTATATATACAGCATATGGATGTTACGTGCCTGTTACCTGCCGCTTTCAGTTCTAGTAGTTTAGATCTCGCAACCAGGGAAACGCCAACATGTGTTAAAGGGAGCAAGACGCGAATCTACCGCCATTTGACTCATGAGTGAATGGCGAAAATGGCTGGACGGCACAGCTTGGGATTCCATTGAAGTTACAGGGAACTATGTGTGAAAGAGGCTTAAATGTTGAAATAACAGTAATACAATGTTCATTGATAAAATGACATAAGGGATGGAAAGGGGAGATGGCAGTTTTAGAAGGGGGATGATGAAGCGCGCTGGACTGAGGAACAGCATAGGCACAGGACATCGCCATAATAGCGATTTTTTTGTTATTCTTGTTGTAAATAAAAGTTCTATGAAAATGACATTAAAGTAAGATAATACGATGGTTATCATCATTCTTCTAATCTTTATTAATAAGTTATTACAGAAACAGTAAGTGACATTTTCCGAGAGCGAAATCTGTTGTGGTATTTAAAAATGGCGGTTAGCGAAGAAATCTATGAACATGGGATGACGATTTCCATTGACCAATCAACGGTGTGCAGCGTCACACGTCACACGCAGCGTGGCAAAAAAGTACCTTTCCCCAACTTTCGCTACCCATCCCGAACAGGAACTAAAAATGGTACGGGTATGGTTGGCAGTGGAGAAAGGCTAAAGAACAGGGCCAGCCCAGGCCGACCCGGGTCGGCCATGTAGTGGAAAAGCGCCATAAAGTAACCATCGTACTCAGTAACGTGCAGTGAGGTCATTGGCTGGGTAGGCAGTGAGCTATTAAAAAAAAAAAAACATGCGAGTAACGCAGCAGCCAGACTTCAAATGGCATAGCGCATACTATAAAGACAATCAATAGCCCTTATATCTTTTAACGCAGGCTCGAAACTCACTTCTTCAAGAAGTAGGCCTACTACCAGAATCCTCCCTGTTAAGCACCTATTGTATTTTTAGTTTGCTATTCTTCATTTTGCCTTAAAAAAGCAGTACACTCCTACGTTAAATGCAATTATTGTAAGTCGCTTTTAATAAAAGCGTCGGCTAAATGACTGTTATGTAATGTAGGCTAATATACTATACTATAAAGTCAATCACATAGCCCATATATACTATACTATCAAATAGCTGGTCAGAAATGTCAAATGTATTGTTATCTCATAACTACACATAGCGTAGCGCAACAGCCTGTATGGCATTGCCTACATTCACCTGCATCTCAACAGGATTTACAGCAGCACGCAAAACAGCTCAATGACAATATAAATTCACCTGCATCAACAACACAGGATTTACAGCATTTGAACCGGCACGCACTAGCCTACATTATCTTAAGCATATGTAACATGCGTAGGCAAATGTGCGGCTAATTTCTCATCCTTTTCTGCCATCAAATGTAAAAGTTCGACATAATTCCCACGATTGATGGAGCTACTGCTGGGGAAATTTAGAACCGCGGCGCGAACAGCAGAGGATGCCGCTACGGCAAGCCAAACGCAAACTGTCAAACATGCTGTCAGAGGCAGCCTGCACGGTGCCTCAACGTCCATCAATGAAGACAATGTGAGAACAGACTACACATGCGCAAACCTACGAAACTGTTGGTCTATCACTTCGCATAGCACATAGAGGCACAAGCACAGTCTGCCTCAGCCTCTCGCCAGCAATCAGCTAGCTTTGGGAGCAAACTCTCCTGGTGCCAGGGCATGCATTATATTTGTAAAACAACACATTTTACATCATTTAATTTTATTTTAACAACATTTTAACACATTAAAGTTAAGAATAATGAGAAAAATAAATAAAAATATTTTAAAAAGACTGATATTCTTTTTCTTTCTTAAATGCCTGGGTGAGGCACTGCCTACCCTGCCTCACCTGACTGCACACCACTGATCGTACTCCTCCTTACTCAAAACACCAATTAAACTGTGTACAAGGGCTTGAATGTTCATCAACATTGCATTACTGGACGAAAAACTTTACCCACATATGAAAAACTCAGACAAAGCCAGAATGTATATATATATATATATATATATATATTGGTCAAATCTCACATAATAATAATAATAATAATAATAATAATAATAATAATAATAAATATTATTATTATTATTATTATTACAGATGCACCACAGAGAACATCCAGACCCGGTCCAACAGGCTCCGGAACAGTTTCTACCCACAGGCCATGAGACTTCTCAACTGACCCCCCCTTGAACTTGAGCTGTAACCCCACCCGCCTCCCCTTGACATCTGACATTATTGCACACCTGACATTAATTCACATTATTTGCATTAGTAGTATTGTCACTTTTCTTCTATTGTCACTTTTGTTCATATTATTCTTAGTGTTCACTTGTTCATTGTTGCTGACTGTTGTTGTTGAGCGAAGGAGCAAGATCCCAAAGGATTTCACTTTGTCAATTACGGCTGCATGCAATGTACGTGCATCCAATTTGATCTGATTTGTGTGTGTACAATTCATTGTGCTGGCTTCATTATGTAACTTTTGCTTTCACAAAGACATAATCCTCTTCAGATAGATTATTGGGTTGACCAAATTTGTAAAAGTAAAGTAAACGCTTTTCAGTAAAAATAATAACAAACACCTTTTAGGCCTTTTCTAACCACATGTCAATGCACCCTGACATGTACTGTATGTTAACTATTATCTCCTCTGTGGTGCAGTTGCTTTGAGTAGACTGATAACATTGTATTTGCATATACAGTAAGGCCCTGTTCTAATTAGACTTTCAGTGGGTGTACTGACATTCTACAGTGCTAGAAGAAAAGCTGTCTCTAAACTGAAGTGTGCTTTGTCAGGGTTTCAAACAATTATGGTTGCAGCAAATCAGATGTTTGAATAGGCCCATTGGGAATACAGTATATACATTTGTAAGTGTAATTCCAGTCCCTACTGATGCTGTGGCATGGTAGTCATGCTTTAATCTCTTACATCAACTGTTCACTGCATTTCACTCTCATTCCTCCCGTTGTTCCACGCAAAGTCGCTTCTATTGGATCATTTCAATTATATGAACCTCATCGAGACCAGGCTTTCTAGTCCTAGCCTGGGGGAAACCTTTCCAAACATAGCTACAAAGGGGTTGAAACCCATTTGAAATGAGTGAAGCCTCCTTCAGATGTTGAGCTTGCTCCCAGTTGTTAGGTCGGGAACTGTGACGGGAACTGTGATGGGAGTCAGCTTTGTGGAGTGTTGTTGAGCTGCAGGTTCACCTGTGTTACAGGACTCCCTCTCTCCTCACAGTACACAATAACAAAGAACAATATTAGTATTTTTTATTTTATTTGTATTTTCATTTCCTTGTCAGCTCTTTGCTTCTTGTTTTGTTTTTGGTTTATTGCCCTTTTCTACTGTTGTTATGTTGTACAGTCTCAGGCCTTTAGGTTTGAACTGGATGCATAGGGGGAGCAAACATAGTTATATATCGGGAGAGTTGGGGACGGTTGAGTATTACCTACTTAGATAGATAGATAGATAGATAGATAGATAGATAGATAGATAGATAGATAGATAGACTTTATTTGTCATTGTTACAGTACAGGTACCAAACAACGAAATTTAGGAGGGGAGGCTCCCCTGGTGTTTAAGAAAGGAAAAAGAAACACATTTTGGAAAAAGCATAGATGCATAAAATCACAAGAAGATAAGGAGCTGGTTTACATCAATAGAGGCTATGTACACAATCCACTGTACTATACTGCACAGATAGTCAACTAGGGTTGTCATATTGCACAAGAAAGTATTTTTTCACATTTTTTTTTTTTTTTTTTTTTTTTTTAAAGTGTCACAGTTTGCAGGCTTGAAAATGTACATGTTTGTGCCTCAGCACTAGCTGCCATTACAATCCGTCCGGACTTGTCCTGGGCCCAGAACTTAGGCCTTTTCTGTGTTCAGGGCCTTGACGGCCCTGTGGTAGAAGCTGTCCTTCAGTCTGTTTGTCCTAGCGGCCGGGGTCCTGTACCTCCTGTTCGAGGGCAGCTTGACAAAGTGTTCGTGCCCAGGGTGGGTCGGGTCCTTGGAGATCTTGGAGGCCCTCCTGAGACAGCGTGTTTCGTACAGCTCCTCCAGGGAGGGGAGGGTGGCGCCGGTGATCCCCTGTGCTGTTCTCACGACTCTCTGTAGATCGTTTCTCTCCGCTGCCGTGCAGCTGTGGTACCAGTTGGAGATGCCGAAGGTGAGGATGCTCTCCACTGCGCCGTGGTAGAAGGCCACCAGCATCTCCTGCTTGCTGTGTTGTTTCTTGAGGCATCTCAGGGTGTATAGCCGCTGTTGTGCCCTCTTGATGGTGCCTTTAGTGTTGTCCTTCCAGGCCAGGTCATCCCGTATGATGTGTCCCAGGAAACGGAGGTTTGAGACCATCTCTACGCTCTCTCCGTCGATGAGCAGGGGCAGGATCTCGGACTTTTTCCTCCTGTAGTCTACGATGAGTTCCTGGGTCTTTGACTTGTTTAGCAGCAGGTTGTTTACCTTGCACAGCTTGCTCAATTGCTCTACCTCATCCCTGTACGCCGCCTCGTCCCCCCCCGAGATACATCCCACCACGGTGGTGTCGTCTGCAAACTTTACGATGTAGTTGCTGGGGTGGATGGGGGTGAAGTCGTGGGTGTAGAGGTTGTAGAGGATGGGGCTTAGCACGCAGCCCTGGGGTGACCCAGTGCTGAGGCTGAGGGCTGTGGAGGTGTGGGGGCCCACCCGCACCCTCTGGGGGCGGTCGGTCAGGAAGTCCTTGATCCACGCACATATAGAGTGTGATAGAACCAGGTCTAGTAGTTTGGTCACTAGCCTGTCTGGAAGGATGGTGTTAAAGGCGGAGCTGAAGTCCACGAAGAGCAGTCTCGCGTAGCTGTTTCCCCTCTCCAGGTGGGATAGAGTGGCGTGGAGAGTCGTCGCTATGGCGTCCTCTGTGGACCTGTGGGCTCTGTGTAACAGAGTTGGGAATGTATGTTTAGTTGTGGTGAATGTAGATGAGTTTCGCCGTGCTTGAGCAGCCCTGGTTGTTGTTGGAGCCCCCCTTTGGAGTTTGGGTGTACTGCAGGTCTGCGCGTTCTTTTGTCCTTCTCTTGTTGCCGTACTTACGGTGGAACCAGAACATGGCCGCCATCTTGATGGGTATGTGCGCTATGTAAAATGCTCCTCGTGTTTTGTTGTTTGTATGGAGAATCTTGTAATGTAGGGTGAAAATGTTGGTGTAGTACTGTGCTGTTTGTTTTACATGTATTGTGATGATGTGAAACAGAACATTTATTGTATGTTATTTTGAACGCGCAGATTTACAAGAGTTGCAGAACAGAGAAGAATTGTGTTTTATGTGTCTTCTCTGCAGGTATGTTGCTCCACATGTTGTTTGTAATTGTTATTTGTAAATGTTTGAGGGAAATTTGTGTTCTTTCTGTAAACAAATTGTCTTGATGTGAAATGTACATAGACGGTGGAACCAGAACATGGCCGCCATCTTGATGGATTTACAAGAGTTGCAGAACAGAGAAGAATTGTGTTTTATGTGTCTTCTCTGCAGGTCAAATAAAAGAATTGAATGAAAGAAGTTTGGCTGTTTGACCATCGTTACACTGGTGCCGTGACACGTCGATCTCAAGATCAGCTGAACGCCGATCTCCGTGGATGCTGCGTGGATGCCAGGTCTTAGTGTGATAGATCAAGTGTGGTCAGAGTATTATAGTAAATGGTCATTCAGTCTGAGGTCTGTGATTATATCAGTTTAAAAAGTGCTTTGATTGTTTTGGTTTTTATGTCCTGCTGTAACTTTATATATTTTTTTAAACATTATTAGTATTATAATTTTTTTCATTCAGTAATATTACACAACGCAAGTCTGTACCACTATGGCTCAGAGGCCAGGTTTTAATGATGAGTTTTTTGCCAGTCCAGTGTTGCCTATGGGGAGGGGTGCATGGGGGGCATGTCAGAGCAGAGCAGACAGTGCTGTCATAGACATTGACAGTGACAGTGACATTGACATTGACAGTGCTGTCAATAGTAGGGAGGTGGGGTGTTCCCAGTTGTTTACTGACAGTGGTAGAGGCACAGGGTCAGGTCAGGACCCAGGTTGTGCTGCTGTCGGACAGTTTACAGGGGAGGCTCCTCCCACATCCACACCCAGTGTTAATGACACTGAAGCTCTTCATCACCTTTCAGACATGATGGGTCAGCTAGGTGCTCAGATTGGCGAGTCCATTGTAACCAAGTTAATTTCAGCTGGTGTAGTTCACTCAAGTAGTATGAGCAGTGCACACCTCAACTGCACATCGCCTCCAGATCCTGTAACTGATCCTAATGTTGTTAGACAGGAGGTTCCGCGCGTTACTGTGAATGTAAAATCAGACAGGGAACCACCAATGTTCCGAGGTGATAGTTCTGATAAGTGTTCAGTCCAGGATTGGATTGACATGTCTAAAGCTTATCTGAGAAAGCAGAAATGTCCAATGCATGAACAGGCTGAGGAGATACTGGCAAGGCTGATGGGTAAGGCAAAGGATGTCGTGAGGGTTGGTTTGCGTAGCGATCAGACACTTGATGTGAAGCAGAACCCTGATCTCATCTATGATATCCTTCTCAAGTACTTCAGTGATGTGTCATCATGCCTCCCGTTGTCAGATTTCTATGCCACTCTACCCAGACCCAATGAGAACCCTGTAGACTACTGGTTGAGGATCAACAAAGCAGCTGATGTAGCTGGTGAGGGCCTTCGCAGACAAGGTAGGAGGATGGAGAACATAGGTGAAGAGGTAGCACGGATGTTTGTCAGGCATTGCCCGGACTCTGGACTATCCCGTATTCTGGAATGCAAGGCTATTGAGGAGTGGAGCTCACGAGACATACAGTTGAAGATTGATAATTACCAGAGAGAGCTGAGAGCCTCTGGCAGGACCGGTAGTTCTGTGCCATTGAAGAGCCATGCCACCGCCCTCCACACTGTGCAGTCTCATCCAGAGCCTTCGATTCAGTCTGTGTCTGAGCAGTGTTCCACCCAGTACCCCCCTGCTCCTGCCCATAGTCCAGTGTACCACACACAGTGTCTGCCTTCTACCCTCATTCCTTCCCAGGACCATGCTTTAGGCCAGCTTCCGTGCCCCTCCTCCGCGACTGCTGTGGCCCAGAACACTCAGCAATCTGAAGACAGGATTCTTGCTCGCATTATGGAGAGGCTGGAGCAGATGATGGGGAAAGTGCAGCAGCGTGACAGTGCTCCTCGTGGTGGAAGATACCAGGGTGGCGCCCGTGAGAAGGCCTGCCGAGTCTGTGATGACAGTAGACACACTACCATCTCACACTGCATGTCAGAGAGGCTGTGCTTTGTCTGTTTAGCCCCAGGTCACACAAAAGTTGAGTGTCCCACCAGGTCGTCCCGAGCACCTCAGCCTCAGGGAAACTAGGTGGCCTGTATTCAGAGGGAGAAAGTATAGGTCGCCAAGTAAACTCCCATTGTGAGGACGAATCTAGTGCTGAGACAGTGTATATAGCTCTCAAAAGCTCAAGTGATAACTCTGAAGATATTGTTTATCAGAATACGCATACAATTAGTGGTAGTGACAGCCTTTTCTACACACCTGTGACAGTTGGTAATACAGTGACTCTAAATGCTATGCTAGACAGTGGGTCTATGGCTTGTACAATGAGTAAGACGGCAGAGGGAAAGCTTAGAGAGGTTGGAGTTGCTACAGAGCATAACCAGTTCAGTTCAAATGTGGTGCTTGTTGGCTGTGGTGGTCGCCGTGTCAAGCCTGAGTCAGCTTTCAACGTGGAAATGGAGGTGTATGGCTGTAGGATTATGGTTCCCACTCTGGTAGTTGAAGGCCAGCATGATGAGTTGATACTAGGCACCAATGTTATTAAATATATCCTCCGGCAGTATAAGCAATGTGATGGCTACTGGAAGGCTGTGTCTACGCCCTGTCCTGCTGGCGATCCAGAATCTGAACAGTTTCTCTCGATGCTCGCTGGTCTGAACCGTTGGCGAGGTGACGTCATACCTGACAAGATAGGCACAGTCAGGTGCAACTCAGCCGTGTGTCTTGAGCCTGGTCGGGAGTACCTGATGTGGGGCAAGCTACCCAAGTCCACTATTGTGTCTCCTGGTAGCGCTGTGATGACAGAGCCCACATCGTGTCGCTCAGCTCCAAGAGGGGTTCTGGTGGCCAGAGTTGTTACTCCTTTGTGGGGAGACGGATGGGTTCCATTGAAGCTGATCAACTCGTCCGACAGGCCCGTCTTGGTAAGACGCAATGCTAAATTGGCCGACGTCTTCTCCTGCATTGCGCTCGAGGACATGGATGAGACCGGACCTGCTGAGGTCCCACTACTCAGTTGCTGTCAAGTAACCCCGTCCAGTGAAAATGCGGCCCGCACTGTTGATGAGGAACTGAAGTACATGGGATTGAGTGGGCTCGACATACACTCCTGTGACGTGTCTGAACAGTGTAGAAGCAAGATGGCTGACCTGGTTGTGCGCTACAAGGACATCTTCTCACGCCATCACCTGGATTGTGGAGAGGCAAAGGGCTTCATACATCGCATTCACCTCTCAGATCACAGGCCATTCCGGCTCCCATTCAGACGAGTGCCCCCCAGTCAGTATCAGAAGTTGCGCCAAGTACTGAGTGAGATGGAGGAGAAAGATATAATCAGGAAGTCAACCAGTGAATATGCATCTCCGTTGGTTCTTGTATGGAAAAAGAACGGAGATCTCCGTATCTGTACAGACTTTCGCTGGCTGAACAAGAGGACCCTGAAGGATGCTCACCCTCTCCCTCACCAGGCCGACTGCTTAGCTGCACTTGGAGGTAACTCCTTGTTTAGTACTATGGATCTAACCTCAGGGTTTTATAACATGCCACTACACGAGGATGACAGAAAGTACTCTGCCTTTACAACACCTATGGGCTTGTATGAGTATAATCGCCTCCCGCAGGGCCTCTGTAATAGTCCTGGGAGCTTCATGCGTATGATGACTAGCATTTTCGGAGACCAGAACTATCTGAGCTTACTGGTTTATCTGGATGATTTATTGGTGTACGCCCCTGATGAGAGGACAGCTCTGGAACGCTTGGAGATGGTGTTCAGTAGACTGCGTGGTCATAACCTGAAATTGGCCCCCAAGAAGTGTTTTTTTCTCCGGAAATCCGTCAAATTCCTCGGCCACATAATTAATGACAACGGTGTGTTGACTGATCCCAGCAAAGTTGAGAGCATCGCAAAGATGACAAGTGCTGACCTGATGGAAGCGGACGGTGTAACCCCCTCACAGAAACGAATCAGATCTTTCTTGGGGATGATCAATTATTACCAGCACTTTGTGCCTAGCTTCTCCGCTATTGCAAAGCCTCTCTTCTCTCTGTTGACGGGCCAGAAGAGAAAAGGGAAGGTGAAACAGTCCAAACAAAGGTCACAAAGCAGGAAGTTGAAGGTTACTGACTGGACCCCCGAAACGGAGCAGGCTTTCCAGAAGCTGAAAACGGCGCTGGTTGAGACGGCTGTCCTGGCTCACCCTGATTTCAGCCGTCCCTTCATGCTGTCAACGGACGCGTCCCTTGATGGCATCGGTGCTGTCCTGTCGCAGATCCAAGAGGGTGAAGACCGAGCGAGGCCAATCGCATTCGCCAGCAAGTCCCTCTCTCAGTCTCAGAGAAACTACCCAGCCCATCGGTTGGAATTCCTAGCCTTGAAGTGGAGTGTCTGTGACAAGTTTAGCCATTGGTTGAAGGGGCATGATTTCACTGTTTGGACGGACAATAATCCATTGACTCATATCATGACGAAGCCCAAGCTGGACTGCTGCGAGCAACGATGGGTGGCTAAGTTAGCGAGCTATAACTTCGACATCAAGTACGTGCCAGGCCCACAGAATGTTGTCGCTGATGCCTTGAGTCGTGTGCCTTTCGTCAAGCAGAGAGTCAGTCACAGATTACTTGAAGAGCCCTACAAGAATCTCCTCTCCGAAGTCCAGGATGTGTCGAGTGCTTCTGTACAGGACGCCTTCCGGTCGTCCAATGATAGTGGTGACACTCCACGCCAGGCAGAGAGTTACGCTCAAAGTGTCCCATCACCTCTGCATGTCCACGCTCAGTCTATGGAGATGGATGAAGTGTCTGTTGTTCTACAGTCATATGACGATCTGTGGGAGGTCGGAGCAAGAACGCGTGCTGTAGCGGTCTTGCACCATTTGCCTCAGTTAGTCCCAGGTGGTCAGGACTCACTTCCTGCTTACAGTGAGAAGGAACTCCGGGATGAACAGCTCAGAGACAGAACTCTCTCTCTCGAGTCTTGTACTATGTGGAGAGACATCGGAGACCCTCCAGGAGAGAGAGAGATAAGGAATCAGTCACAGTCATGAGGTACCTGAAGCACTGGGAGAAACTTGTTGTGAGCAATGGGATACTCTACAGAGTCTCGAGGGATCAAGTCGTGAAGTCAAAACGCCGCCAGTATGTGGTTCCTGAGTCTAAGAAAGTTGAAGTTCTGAGAGGTGTTCATGACCATGCCGGCCATCAAGGTCAGTTCAGGAGTCTTGGCTTGGCCAGACAGAGGTTCTTCTGGCTCAACCTCGACAGAGACGTAAGAGACTACGTCCGTAACTGCCAGCGGTGTATTGTCAGTAAGACTGTTGAACCTGCTGCGAGGGCGCCTTTGCAGAGTATCACATCAACCAGGCCACTTCAGCTGGTTTGCATTGATTTCTGGTCAGCGGAGGACTCAAGGAACAAGTCAGTTGATGTGTTAGTTGTTACTGACCATTTTACAAGAATGGCCCAGGCATTCCCCTGCAAAGATCAGTCAGCCAAACAGGTGGCGAGAGTTCTATGGGACAAGTTCTTCTGCGTCTTTGGGTTCCCAGAACGTATCCACAGCGACCAGGGAGCTAGCTTCGAGAGTCAACTAGTGAGTGAGCTGCTCAGAGTCTCCGGTGTCAGAAAGTCGCACACAACCCCGTATCACCCGATGGGTAACGGTAGTGTGGAACGTTTCAATAGAACTCTCGGTAACATGATCCGAGCGCTTGAACCAGAGGCAAAAATCAACTGGCCGAGGCGTTTGCAAACTCTGACGTTCATGTACAATAGCACAGCGCATGAGTCAACTGGCTATGCACCTTTCTATCTGATGTTTGGGCGTACTCCTCGTCTCCCTGTCGATATACTCTTCCGGACAGTCCTGAATGATCCAGCTGTGGTCAGCTACGACAAGTATGTGATGTCTCTCACGAAGGATCTGAGAGAAGCTATGGTCATAGCCCAGGAACATGTCATAAAAGAACAGCACCGTCACACAGAGCTCTACAACAGACGAGTGAAAGGGCCCACCATTGACGTCGGAGACCGTGTGCTGTTGGCGAACAAGAGAGAGAGAGGAAAGAGAAAGGTGGCTGACCGTTGGGAGTCTACTGTATATACTGTGGTGGATAGGAACTCTGAGACTCACACATATAGGATACAAGACACTGTCACTGGACGAGAGAAGGTAGTCCACCGTAATCTATTGTTGTTGGTGAACTTTCTGCCGGTGTATGATACGAGTGTGATCTCTGACCCAGTTTCATCCCTGTCTGCTGTTCATACATCAAATGAGCCAAGTGACATGTCCGTGTCGGAAGTGGAACAGGATTCCTTGCCTGGGGAAGTGAGTAGAGGAACCGCGTTCGAGTCGGAGAGAGTGGATTCCTGTCCTGGGAGTGAGGGAGGGGAGGTTGAAGACATGGAGTATGGGGGTAGAGCTGTTCGGGAGAGGGATGTTCCCTTGACTGTTCCAGAGCCCAAGGATCCCAAGGGAAGAACCCTGGAGTGGGTCACCCAGTTACCATTCCCTGACCACTCACGGACAGAGGCTACTAACACTGTAGTGTCTTCAGTCTCGTTTGCCCCTCAGAGGGTTCCCGAGCAGATGGCTGAGGAGCAAATGGTAGATCAGTCCATTAACTCTGATTCTAGATTTGTGGTTAGCGCTGATGATTGTACTGATGTTTCTGGTAACACGAATCAGATAGATGATGCTAGTGACACACAGCGTACTGACACTCTAGCTTCTGTTACACAGTGTGAACATCCTAGTACAGTCACACAGGTCAAGTCCAAGTTTGGTCGCCTTATCAAACCAGTTGACAGATTGATTTATACTATGTCAGGACAAGACATTATCCAAGACACTAAGTCAAACATTCGAGCTGTTTGTAGGTCAGTGTTTCAGGCTTTCCACAGTTAGATAAGCCGAAGCTCAGTTCAGTGCATGTATACACTGTGCACACTGACATCCTATGACATATAGGTTTGTTCGTTATTCTGATTGTTTCATAAGAGGTTGTGGCCTCTTGAAGGCTAGTAATACACAGTGAAAAAAAAAAAAAGGGTCTTGTGGGGTGTAGAACGCATCCTACCGCCAGTAGTTGGTTGGAGAGATAGGTTACCTCTCTTTCCACTTCATCCTTATAGGATACTTTTCAAGTTGGCTGTCCTGTCCTTTGGCGGCCCTATGTAATAGTGTAAAAAGTAAAAAGTAGTGTTTAAATGTATAGTTGCTGCTCAAGGTTGGCGAAATTCAGGGGAGGTGGGTGTAACAGAGTTGGGAATGTATGTTTAGTTGTGGTGAATGTAGATGAGTTTCGCCGTGCTTGAGCAGCCCTGGTTGTTGTTGGAGCCCCCCTTTGGAGTTTGGGTGTACTGCAGGTCTGCGCGTTCTTTTGTCCTTCTCTTGTTGCCGTACTTACGGTGGAACCAGAACATGGCCGCCATCTTGATGGGTATGTGCGCTATGTAAAATGCTCCTCGTGTTTTGTTGTTTGTATGGAGAATCTTGTAATGTAGGGTGAAAATGTTGGTGTAGTACTGTGCTGTTTGTTTTACATGTATTGTGATGATGTGAAACAGAACATTTATTGTATGTTATTTTGAACGCGCAGATTTACAAGAGTTGCAGAACAGAGAAGAATTGTGTTTTATGTGTCTTCTCTGCAGGTATGTTGCTCCACATGTTGTTTGTAATTGTTATTTGTAAATGTTTGAGGGAAATTTGTGTTCTTTCTGTAAACAAATTGTCTTGATGTGAAATGTACATAGACGGTGGAACCAGAACATGGCCGCCATCTTGATGGATTTACAAGAGTTGCAGAACAGAGAAGAATTGTGTTTTATGTGTCTTCTCTGCAGGTCAAATAAAAGAATTGAATGAAAGAAGTTTGGCTGTTTGACCATCGTTACATCTGTAGGCGAACTGGTATGGATCCAGGTTGGGCGGGAGGCGTGTGAGTATGTGGGCCCGGACTAGTTTCTCGAAGCACTTCATGATGATTGGTGTGAGTGCCACCGGGCGGTAGTCGTTTAGGCAGCTCACCGTGCTTTTCTTCGGGACTGGGATGATAGTTGAGGTTTTCAGGCAGGGTGGGACGGTGGCCTGGGACAGGGACTGGTTAAAGATGTTGGTGAAAACCCCGGCCAGCTGGTCGGCGCAGTCTCTCAGCACCCGTCCCGTACTTAACAATTGTAAAGTGATGATGGCGGAAGAGTGGCAATCTGGAATGGGAGGTTTTGGGATAGGGTCAACTTTTCTTTATTCTTAACTTAACTTATTCAGTAATGATGAGTCTTGATCACCAATGATGTTTGAGATCTCTCCACAGGTGTTCAATAATATTTAAGTCTGGGGACTGTGATGGCCATTCCAGAACCTTAATCCGTCTTTCCTGGAGGTACTTCATGGTTGATTTTGAGGTATGCTTCGGGTCATTGTCTTGCTGGAATACCCAACCTCTTTTCAACTTCAATTTCTGGACTGACCGTCGAACATTAGCCTCTAGATTAGAATGTCATGATATTTGGTGGAATCCATTCTTCCTTCCACCCGTACAATATTACCTGTGCACCCAGCTGCTACACAACCCCAAAGCATAATGGATCCACCTCCATGCTTAACAGTTGGCAAGGTGTTCTTCTCTACAAATGCTTCACCCTTTTTTCTCCACATACCTTCTTTGTTTGTGGCCAAAAAGTAAAATGTGACACTATTTCATTAAAAGGTCCTCATGTCGGGAATTGTGAAACCTTGCAATCGAGCCAAACAAGTATTGTTGTGAAAAAAATGTGTTTTCCGGTTTTTGGCGTAGGACGACAAATGAAGCGATGAAGAACCCACTCGATATCATAACCAATAGTTTTACATTCACTAAATACCTACATTTAGTTAGCAAAGTCGGGTGGGGGGTATTAGTGTGGCAGTGTGTGTAGCCACACCCACCCCAGCTGTATTTAAATTTTAAGTAGCCATGTGCATGTGGACCTGTTTCTTGACAAGCTTACAAAATGGATGCTGAAGCTCTCGCTAATGCTATCAACAGAATTTCAAAAGCAGGCAGAAATATCGACAGTGGGCAATTAATGAACTCCTTCATATTGGACTATACATAATGGGAACTCCAAATCTGACAATGACGAAGAAGACAACGGAATTTTAGACATTGATCTCCACATCAGTTCACTATTCATGGCACAGTAGTCTGCAGACAGACCTTCTGCTGTGTTCTTGGGTACGTTTTAGTGAGTTACATGTGTTGCTTACTAGGATTGTGTGTTGTCTACTTAGGATAGCCAAACAGTTATTTGTTGTTTTGTGAGTAAGGTAGATAGTGCCTTTGTTAGCATCCGTTATCAAACCACTGAAACTGCTCACCAGAATTATGCTACCCCTCTACAAAACTAATAGGAGATGGTGGGAGGAAGAAATAGGTTGTCAAAGATAAAACATAATGAATGAATACATTTGTTGCAGACCTACTAAACATGCATCATACTGTATGTTTCATGCACCATTTTAGTGTGTGTTTGTGTGTGGGTCAATGACGGATAAGGTTTTCAGAAGTGCAAAAAGTTAAAAAGTTAAATGATGTATAACACATTTTCCATTAATAATATATTTTATATTTTGCACCCAAAGATGTGCAAATAGGACTAACATAGATTGTTATAATTCGTTACAACCATTATATTTATATAATGATATACATATATATAGTTTGTACCGAATGATTATTTTTGGTTGTACCGAATTATTTTCTTCAAGTAAACAGTTAAAACAGGCACATGTTTAGCTACCTATGTGAGAACTTGACCTTGAGCTTGAACTTAGCAATAAGAATTCATATAAAATATATCTTTCTAAAATATTTCAACATTTTCAGTGTGTTTTAGCAGTTGTACCAAATTATGTGATATTTGAGGATAGTCATAACAGGGAGTGGAAAAGTGCATTTATCAAACATTTTAGAGAGAGCTGGCTACTTTTCTTCTCACTCAGAGGGTCTGCTGCAGGGCTCTTAATGATGTAATATCCTGTCACATGATGATTATCAGTTGATTTGATCCAAAATGGTGCCTTGAAATTGGTTGCTCCGAATGATATCAGTGAAATATATTTTTTGTGACAAAAGTGATTTGAGGAAAGCAAACATTTCTACATACAAATCCTTAACCATTTTGCAGTATATTGTTATAAACCCTTGTAAAATCATGCCACAATGTTTATATAATAGTTGTAATATCATTTTAGATATTTTAATGGCACATTAGTTGGTTGCATTTGTGTTCGGACGGTTGTACCTAATGACTTTTCAACCTTTTAAAGAGCTGAAAGTGCCTGAATTTGTCAAACAAGTGTTAGCTTGTTAACTAGCTAGCTAGCTAGCTTTGTTAGACATAATAGATTTAGAAAAAGTAAATGCTTTTGTAATGAACGGTACTGTTGTGTGGAACCAAAAATCTGGAAAAAACAGAAAAAATATTTTGCCCGACTTCCTGACTTTTTAACCAGACCCTGTCAATAATGTTGGTTTCGTCAGTCCAAAGCACAATGTTCCAATAGGCTTCAGGTTTCTCAAGGTTTTCTTTTGCATACTTCAGACGCTTAATTTTGTGTTGAGGTCATAGGAAAGGCTTCGTTACAAAGAATAATCCAAAAGGGTTCCCAAACGTTTGCACAGGGCCCTTTTCCTTTTTTATCATTTAAAAACTCGAAAAAGAAAAAGAAAAAGAAACCTTGCTTTAAAATGTGCAGAAAGGTTACATGTTTAACTTTGTAGCATTTAGTGTTCAGGTTTGCTTTCAATCACTTGGAGATTAATTGTAACAGACATTTACAGTTTTTTACGATTGCTAACTCACCATGTTCAATACTGAAACCACAGTTTCACAACTCTTCATACAGTCTGCATTCGTAACACTCATGTTGGCCAATGACTTCATTCATGTCTCAAAAGAAGCTCGTTCAACCACACACTGGCAACAATGTTCACTCAGAAGCATACACTGTCATTCATAACATTCTGACTTACAAAACACTAACAACAGGGAGCATTACATAGTTTGAATGATTTTCACAAGAATGAATATTTATTACAAAAATGGTTTGATTTATAGTAATCATAGACAGAATAGTTGACTGTGCAACTGTAAAGTATTAGGCAACAAGAATTAATCAGAAATGCCGCAATTTGCTTCTATCCTATATTCTATCTTTTGCTTCTATCCTTTGTATTCTATGTTTTATCCTTTTTTTTCAGTATCGTTGCAGAAAGTAAGTTACGGTACATTTACTTCATAGTACACTACATTTACTTGTGTAAAATGAAAAGTGAAAAATAAAGTGGAAGATGCAAAGTTCAAAGAAAAAAGAAAAACTGAAATTCCAGGGCTACAATACAATAGCAATCACACCAAAAATGTCTCACTCCTCAGGGTTTTGGTCCACCCTCTGGTCTGCATCTGGTCACATCTAATGTCTTCCCTGGCAATGCATCTAGTCTATTTAATTTCATTGTATATATTCTGCTAATATTTTCTAGACATTTTAATATGATTACTGCAAATAGTGAAAATACCACCGCTCATCCGTTATCAGACTTTGCTGAGGTTCTGGAACTGAAGAGTATCAATAGAGTGCAAAAATAACAGCATCTGCACACTCAAACACTGTGCAAAAAAACAGTTTATTGCGAGCTTTCTGTCATATATGATAGGAATATGATTACTGCAAAATTGCACCAAATAATTCAGTTTTGAACGTGTTCTTCAGAGTTTTGAACACAGTATGTTAGCAATGAAAACATGTGTTGCAAATACATAGTATTTTGCAAGTGGGGGAGTTTGAATGAGAGAAGTGTTATGGCATTTGGAGAACGTAGTCATTTAATGCATTCTGTATGAAAGCAATGCACAAATCTCAGAGAAAGAGTCACAGTTTTGTTCACATGGGTTTCTGCTCTGCTGACTGTATGAAGAGTTGTGAAACTGTGGTTTCAGTATTGAACATGGTGAGTTAGCAATCGTAAAAAACTGTAAACCCGGGGTGCCCAAATTTCTGCACCCCACTGTACAGATGCATCTCAAAAAATTCAAAGAGTGAAACTTATATTCATATATTCTAGATTCAGAATCATTACACATGAAGTGAAATATTTCAAGCCTTTTTTTGTTTTAATGTTGATGATTACGACTTACTGTTCATGATAATCAAAAATCCAGTATCTCAAATATTAGAATATTGCATAAGACCAATCAAAAAAAGGATTTATAATAATAAATAATGTGGCGTGGCATGGAGGCAATCAGCCTGTGGTGCTGAGGTGTTATGGAAGCCCAGGTTGCTTTGATAGCTGCCTTCAGCTCGTCTGCATTGTTGGGTCTGGTGGCTCTCATTTTCCTCTTGACAATACCCCATAGATTCTCTCAGGCGAGTTGGCTGGCCAATCAAGCACAGTACTACCATGGTAATTAAACCAGTTACAATTAGTTTTGGCAGTGTGGGCAAGTGGACACAGTGGACCAGCAGATGACATGGCACCCCAAATCATCACTGACTGTGGAAACTTCACACACACAAAATAAATAAAAAATAAATGGAGGCCTCTTACCCTACAATGTTGTGATGCAAAAGTCCTGGCAAAATGTATAACACACAGAATTAAGAAGGTCTTACCAGATGGTATTCATGATCAGACAGGATTTCTGCATGTAGGATACATAGATAATATACAACAATTGCTTTGAAATAATAGAACAGACTTCTTAGAGAGCACACTTAAATAGAGACTTTTGGAGAATCTCATACATAACTGTAACCCATGTTTTAGGATGGGCTGTTGGAGCAGTAGACATTATTCCCGACAGATCTAAGGCATTCAGGGGGGGTGACCTACTGTTAGTATGTTCGCCGACCTCGTACTGCCAAACAGTGCCTTCTCACTGTATAGTGGAGGCGTACAGTTCTAATAACCTGCAGCCCCGTTTAGGAATCCTGGCGCCTTCCTTGGCAGCGTCTCTGTTCAGAGATTTGTGCTGCAGCCATTTGGGCTCCTCCTCTCACTCATGAGATTCTACCGCCTGGATATCACTACACCTTCTTTGGCACATACGGCCCTGGGGTGCTGGAGCTGAGTAGGGTGGACCGGGTACAATTCCAAGTACTCTATCAGGTTTTCAGAATCAGAATTATTTTTATTGTATATTCGCACATACAGGAAATTGACTTGGTGTGGTTGGTGCATAACACATAAAGAAAACAACAATATAATTTAAAAAAAACACAATATAAGCACATTTTGACAAAGACTATGACAGAAATGTAAAGCTAATATAGATCACATTGTCAGTTCTATGTGTGTGTGTGTGTGTGTGTGTGTGTGTGTGTGTGTGTGTGTGTGTGTGTGTGTGTGAGTGTGTGTGTGTGTGTGTGTGTGTGTGTGTGTGTGTGTGTGTGTGTGTGTGTGAGTGTGTGTGTGTGTGTGAGTGTGTGTGTGTGTGTGTGTGTGTGTGTGTGTGTGTGTGTGTGACCGGGGGGGGGGGGGGGGTCCCAGAGTCAATGAGAGTCAAGGGGCTTGTTTGTGTGGCCCACTGCCATGGCTGGCGTGAGGTTTTGATCTTGATAGACCGGAACCTTTTTCCAGATGGGAGACTTGGAAGAGGTGGTGACCAGGGTGGGAGGGATCAGCGATGATCTTTCCTGCTCTCTTACTGGTCCTGGAGTGGAACAGGTCCAGGACAGATGGCAGGTTGCTGCCTATGACCTTCTCGGCTGACCGAATAATCTGCTGTAATCTGCCTTCGTCCTTGGCAGTGGAGGCAGCGAACCAGACGGTGATCGATAAACTGATGATGGACTCGATGATGGATGTGTAGAACTCCACCATCACTTTCTGCGGCATACTGAATTTCTTCAGTTACCACAGGAAGAACATCCTCTGCTGGGCCTTCTTGATGGTGGAGGTGGTGTTCTCCTCTCTCCTGAGGTCCTGTGAAATGATTGTCCCCAGGAATCTTAATTACTTTCTGTACAGGCTTTGGATATACGGCCATTGTCCCAGAGTGAGCTGTCGAACCGAGTTGACTGAAAGAGAACTTAAGGTTATTGTATGTAACCCCAGTTCTCTGAAGAAGATGAGGGAGACATCCCATTATGGGATATGCACCCCTGCGTACCCTATTCGCTGACACCCTATTCATACAGTAACCTAAAGTTTGTCTTAGCTAACATTCATTTCAAGTTGTGCCAAGGAACATTCAAATACAGTCTTAAATGAATGATTGGTAAATGATGAGTTACTTAGCATTAATTTCGTTACCTTCCACATACACGTCTCAGGATCCCCCTCCTCTTCAGAGAGCAAAAGACCCTCTCTCTGGTGGTTTCGCAATTACCATCTGAAAATCAAAATGTCTTACAGTGTCGTATTCCCACCTGTTTTGGAGCAATTATTGAGATGAAAACCTGGCAGGAAGTCAGAGGACGGTGGGAAGGTAATACCTCTCTCCTAATCCTCTGGTGTCTGCGTCATTCATTAAACCTGAGTCTGTGCAACCAGGGAGCCTGACACAGCTGGCCTAGTGAGCCAACACAGCCAAGCCTTCAAATATCACATCAACGACTGTTTGGAATAGAAATCTCTGCTCTCTCTCGTCTTCACTCCACTGTTTTGCTTGTTTTTCAAGGCTGGCAGGATTTAATCAATTGACATGGTGACAGGAGCTGTTGAAGATGCCCCAACAACTCCAGCCTGGCTAATCTAAATGTGAGGCATTCAAAATGTCAATTACAATGTCATTAAATTAATTGTAAAAGGGGATTCAGTCAGTTAGCCTAGAGGCCCTGAGCGACAACAAACTGTCTCTTCTCGAGAGAAAAGGCTGAATGCTAATAGAAAGCTGCTTCAATTGTATAACAATAAACAAAATGGCCTTCTATGACTTATGCTAATAGCTTGCTTAGGAGAAGTGGAAACGTTAGCTGTGTACAGCATGGTCGGAGAGAATAGCAAATGAAGTATTGATTCAGTGAAAATCATGAGCTTCATGGAGTTTCTGCAGATATCTCCCAAGCCTAGTAACTAAAAGTGTAGTGTTCTTTATGAAATGCCCACAAGTGGGCAGTTCATTCCCTTGATGATCAGCGAGTGAAAAATCCAAACTTTGTTAGGTCACAAAATCCAAACTTTGTTAGGTCACAAAATCCAAACTTTGTTAGGTCACAAAATCAACCAAATGATAGAAATAGGTTGTCTTGTGGTAGCTGTAACAGCGATGAGTCAATCTGTGGGGAAATACACAATCCCTTCACCCGATAACGGACTTTCTAGCTGGTCAATCATATTCAGCACTTGTCAATTCAATCATGCTTGAGGTACACAAATTGAATCATTTGGAGCAAAGAAGAGTTTGTTTTATTACAATGCACAAAAAAACACACCCAGAAACTGCTTTACATGGCAATGGGGTTACAGCAGAGTTCTCCCCTTGAGGAGCAGTTAAAGCGGCAAATAAGGCAAGGCCAATTACAATTCTCCATACAGAGAGCCTATCTGGCTGTGGTTGGGGTTCAACAGGCTACTCCTCTCTTTGTTGGAAGGCCTCAGATGAAGCAAGGGATGGTTGAGAGAGAGGTAGGGAGGGAGTAGCGAAGGAGGGTGAAAAGAGGGAGAGAGGGGAGGAGTAAGCTGGCATTGTGTGTGTGTGTGTGTGTGTGTGTGTGTGTGTGGCAGTGTGTGTGTGTGTGTGTGTGTGTGTGTGTGTGTGTGTGTGTGTGTGTGTGTGCGTGTGTGTGTGTGTGTGTGTGTGTGTGTGTGTTATTGCCATGCATTGTCCTCAACATATTTACCATGTATATGTAGCTAGTATGCACCAAAAATATACGTTTTGACAGGAAAGAGATTACTATGGTTGTAAGATGCAAACAAAATGCTAGAAAGTATTTTCTATTGTACAGAATATTGTTGGATAACAGTAGTGATGGCTCGGTATGTGGCGGCTGTGTGTGGTGACAATGCTGAGCTAGTTTTCCCATTGGCAATGCTGTCATCTTCAGATGGGATAGGCCTCCCAAAGCACTTTCCCAGGTCTTATTATTAATACTTGCTTTATCAGAGGACTAGAGCACAGTGGATTCAATAACTCACCTCTCTAATGAAGACAGTAAACTCACACTTTAGTGTAGAGTAGATAGTAAGGTTTGCTCTGGGGTGAGGACTAGCCATCTGACAAACACTTTACTGTAGAGTGTGTATGTAGTAAGGTTAGCTCTGGGGTGAGGACTAGCATCTGACAAACACTTTACTGTAGAGTGTGTATGTAGTAAGGTTAGCTCTGGGGTGAGGATTAGCCATCTTACAAACACTTTACTGTAGAGTGTGTATGGGTGAATCCCAATTCACCCCTCCGGCTCTGTTTTTCACCCCTTCGGCTCCGTTTTGCACGTTCATGCGTTTAGGGTAGTGGTGTCCCAATTAATTTTTCATCGAGGGCTAGGGGTAAGGGCTAGGGCTATCCACAGCTCCGTTTGGAGAAATTCGTGAGGCACCGTTTCATTCGGAGCCATGACCCTTTGCCTTAATAAGGAACATGTCATTTACTTTTTCTGTAACTACTTATTAGTAAAGATTAGAAAAATTATGATAACCATCTTATTATCTTAGTTTAATGTAATTTCAATGCATTATAGACCTTTTCTTTATAACAAGCATAACAAAAAAAATTGCTTTTATGTCGAGGTGCTGTGTCTAACGTTACAGGCTGATTTGTGGACAACAGTCCCGCAAATGGACATATTTCCATGTCTGATGGCAACTACTAATGCTACTCCAACCGAACGGCGGAAGATGGTGGTTGAGGAGGTGCGCCACCAGGAGGAAGCAGCCAGGTGCGCCAAGGCAGTCTCCCAAGCCCAGCAAGGCCGCTGGATGAAGTGGGAGAGCGTGGAGAGGAGGAAAATCACATGGAACGAACTGTGGAGCATGGAGTCTAATAGGCTAAGTTTCATCATCAGAGCCACATATGATGTCCTGCCCTCTCCTACCAACCTACATCTCTGGTATGGAGAGGACCCAGCCTGTCTCCAGTGTGCAGCCCCAGCAACCCTCAAACACATCTTGGTGGGTTGCAAGACCAGTCTAACTCAAGGAAGATACACCTGGCGCCACAACCAAGTGCTAAAGTGCTTGGCTGCCGAACTTGAGCACAAGAGGGTAACCACCAACGCCATGCCTATAAATGCCCAGACTACCTTTCCACAGAAAACAACCTTCATCCGGGAAGGGGAGAAACAGCGGACCAAGCCATCACCTCCAGACTCAGGCCCACTGAACGCAGCCCGGGATTGGGAAATGCGGGTAGACCTCAGCCAGAGGCTCACCTTCCCACCCGAAATTGCAGCGACCAACCTGCGCCCAGACCTAGTCCTCTGGTCCAAGTCCTGCCGGCGTGTCTTCATCGTAGAACTGACGGTCCCATGGGAGGAGGCCATCGATGAGGCATTCGAACGGAAGAGGCTGCGGTATGCCAACTTAGCAGTCGAAGCAGAGGGGCGGGGCTGGAACGTGAAGGTTTGGCCAGTGGAGGTGGGCTGCAGAGGCTTTGTAGCCAGCTCCACCACAAGGCTCCTGAGGGCAGTAGGGATCAGAGGACAGGCCCAACGGAAGGCAATCAGAGAACTGTCCACTGCAGCAGAACGGAGCAGTCACTGGCTGTGGCTGAAACGTAGGGACCCAACATGGGCTCCCAAATGACCACGTGGTGCCACCGTGCGACACACACCCAGGCCTGATCAGCCTGTGGTGGGCCAACCTCGGCAGAGGGTGTCTTGTGATAACTGGCTGAAACACCCAATGAGGTCGGGGACCACAACTGAAGATGTGTCGTACTGGTGGCACCAGGTGATCATTGCCAAATTCCACTCCACCCAAGAGGACATCTCCAACTCCACTCAATTGTTGTGCTGAATATTTAGGGATTTTAACAACCAGTCCTATTAAGAATCATTTCAATACATTATTCTTTACAACAAGCATAACAAAAAAATTGCTGTTATGCCGAGGTGCTGTGCCTATGCTTAACATAGAAAGTTCCACGGTCCAGCGCGCTCGGGTTTAGCAGTAGAGGACTGGTACCTGGGCACTTCCATTAGACTACCAAAGCAAGACATGGAGCACTCATATGTGCGCGTTTGTCACAGGGTGACAGTCACCCTGTTCCTCTGCCCCGGCGTCAGTCCAATGGAAGCATCAAGCACAGCCTTCCCTATAGAAATACATCGGTGCGCGATTCACATTTCAGAGATGTACAATCATGTTTATTTAGAAATAAATTATTACCTGTGGTGTTTGACAGCAGATGATGGTAGACATATTTAATGTAAAGTTATCTAAAGTTAGGCAGATATGTGCATGATAGGTGTGAATTTCCCCCCCATGGTGGTATATGACGCTATAGTTCTATAGCGGCACTTATTATACCAAAACAACCCGCAACCAGCAGTTGTTATTATGTAATATTATCGATGGATGTGCCATTTTTGATGGAGGGCAGTGAGCGGGAGACTCATCAAGGACATGTAGTTAACTCTTTTATTCACTCGTTGCTACTGTAAATGTAACTTACGAGTTTAAATAAAGGTTTGAAAGAATTAATGAAAAAACTAATGCAGTGGATAGCGGCTGTTTCTCCAGCGTTCCTGTCACATCGGATTTCGGTCATGAAAATAAATCCCTTTGATGGCATATGGTGCCGTAAATGTAACTAAAGTTCAGCCGCGAAGTTGTTGCACTGTTGTCCTATATCAGTGCAGACCGGCAGCATAGGAGCACATGTTTCATACAGGTTAGAGCTTATTCTGTCATGGTCTGATAATGAAGCATTGTTCTTTTTATTTGATGACTTGTTTAATCGATTGATAGCGTAAAACTTAAGTTGTGAATAAATCACGAGCGTCAATGCTTTTCTACGACACTACTGATGACTTATCAGTCTTGAAGGGTTGTCCCATTTCATAGGGGAATCACTAAGGCTTGTGGCTCTGAACAGAGGCCTTGGCTCCAAAGCGAGTTGCACTCCAAAACGAGCCAAAGGGGTAGAAAAGGGAATCGGGATTCGGCCTATATAGTAATGTTAGCTCTAGGGTGAGGACTAGCATCTGACAAACACTTTAAAGAGGTTCAGACATTGTGACATTGTAGTACCAGACTCTTTGAAAATCAGCAAAGGCTAAGGCCGAAACACGTCCATTTTCTATCTGTTTAGTGAACATGACACCTTTAAATAAAGGCATTTTAACTTTGAAAAAGATGGCTGCCTTGTTCTTAAAGGGGCCATGTCGTCTTACCCCTGATTTCCATGTGTTTCATAATGTATTTGCACAGTGAGGTTGAAGTAAGACTGAAATTGTGAAAAGTATATAGACCATCCCTTACTATAGTCGTGTTTCCATGAACCATTTAGATTTGCATAAAGTATATCGCATTAGACATTTTATGGAACCGGTTAATTCGCACACAAGTTTGTACGCTCGCTTGAGGTGGTTTTTGTCGTATGCGAATCAAGTTTGAGTTTTTCGAGTTAATGCGCATTAACCTAAAAGGAAACAGGTTTGACGAATCTAGTCCATGGGCTGCCCCGGTGGGTCCTTACGCTTTTGTGTGGACTAACGCAAGTTGAATGTGGTTACCCATAAGGACGCATACCCACTGCCTTGGATAGAGCAGTCCCTGACCAGCTTGAAGCAGGCAACTTGGTACAGCACCCTGGACCTGGCTAGTGGGTACTGACAAGTAGAGGTGGCCCCAGAGGACCAGGAGAAGATGGCCTTCGTCACACCACTGGGGCTCTACCAATTTGACCGGATGCCCTTTGACTTATGTAATGCACCTGCCACCTTCCAGCGGCTAATACAGCACTGTCTTGTTGGGCAGGTGCATGACCACTTACTGATTTATCTCTATGATGTCATTGTGTACTCGCCGGACATCTCGAGCTTGTTGCTATTATAGACACTTTATCCCAGGCTTTTTGCCGGATCGCCGCCCTATTGACCCACCTGCTCCAAGGTACGGCAGACCCACCTGCTCCAAGGTACGGCAGGCCGACCTTCGGTCACGTGGGCCCCACCCTGCCAGCAAACCTTCGACCAGCTAAAACAGAAGCTGCTGCAGCAACCCCTTGGTGCACCTGGATACATCCATGGTCCACGTGTGTCTCACCGGGAGTCGTCCGCCACCTCCTCTGGGCTCTAGGCAAAGACTGAGCGGCCATTTTGGACCCTACTAAATACAAAGGGTGGGGGTGGTGGACTGTACCATCTACCGGGAGACTACAGGAGGAGGGGTTAGATTGATTTAACTGTTGTTATTAGTTTGTCTAGCATTGGCATTGTGTATTTAAGTGATTCATATTCATGTGTTTGTATTGCATGGCTTGATTACGTATATGTTGAATTGTTTTGAGCATAGTTGTTTATTTTTGTATAACTTAATTAATTTATCCCCTGCTTTATTTAAATGTACCTGGCCAGGTCTGTATATACCTTCAGTTCCTCAGTGGTTAAGAGGCTCTTGTTCTGTTCAGTTTTCTGTTTAGTTATCCTTCATCCTTCCACTGCGCAGCTAGATCAGATGTTCCCCAATAACACAAGAGTCTCACATTTGTTGTGGCGGCATTATCGCCACTCAGAAGCGCGTTACTCTGAATCCATGGATCACACATCGGGGATCAACTATGGGATGCTTTTGTAGAACTTTTCAGCTTCCTGCGGCACTGAGAAAAGATGTATCTTGCCGTTTTGCAGCACTCTAAGCTTGCAGGGGTTGTGTTGTAATCTGTGAAAGGTGTTGATGTCGACAAACAGCTTCATAACGGGATTAAAACAGTCTCTGCCGAGAGATCCTGCTCAAAAGATATCTTGACCCCGTTGTCCATGATGTCTTGCCACCTTGATTCTCGATAGACACTCCTTCTCCTGGAACTTTAAGAAGCAAACAAGGACTGCTCAGACGCTAGCGTACAGTGGACCCGCTCAAAGGTGAACGATCTGTCAGGGTGTCCCAGCCATTGTGGAAGCATCTGGTTGACAAATTCTAAGAGCGGTTTTTGGCCCTCGGCTCCCTCTCGTATACCAAAGACTTGAAGGTTCTTTCTTCTGCCACGGTTCTCAAGGTCCTCCGTCTTGGATTCAAGGTAACCGATTCGCTTGTTGGCCGAGCCTAGTGCCGCTTCTGTTTTTTCAACAGTTTTTTCTGCTTCATGTATACGGCCTTCGGCTTCTAAGATTTGTGTTGTATTGGAGGAGATGTCTCGTTGTACATCTGTCACTTTGCATTCCAACGCCGCCATTGAGTTCGCCATGCCAGTCAGACGGGTGTCGATGTTGTCTAACTTTGTTCCGAAGACTGTTCGGAGCGATTTCAGCTCATTCATAACTTAAGCTATATTCACCATGATGCTAACGCTAGTGCTAACACTAGCTTCTGTATCACTCGATGAGTTTGGCATTGTCTTAGGACCAGTCTTGCCTCCCAGAGTAAAAAATATCACACCGTTTGGCTGCAGGAGGGTCTGTCATGTCTACGCTGAGGTTCTACTTGAAAAGTTAGCAGTCGGTATTACTTTTTAAAAATTAAATTGTGCACAGCCGTTTGGAGCTTCTTTGCGAAGCTGCCATCTTGATCTTGGCCATGTGACCCCCCCCCCCCACACACACTACTACCTAGTTAGTGTAGAGAAGTGGGGAATCCATTGCTTTCACCAGCTGCTGTCACATGATGTCTATTGTCAAGACTAAGATTGAAGATGTGGCATATGGGAGTGGCAATATGGTCCTCTACCATCCTCAATAGCTTTCCATCCAGGTTGTCAATACCAGGTGGTTTCTCATTATTGATAATAATACTGTTTTCACTTCTATAGTTACTTTACTGAATTCAAAAGAGCAGTTCTTATCTTTCATTATTTTGTTGCTTCAATAAGAGATGGAGTAGTTACTCTTTCTGCCCATGATGTCATTTAAGGTGCTCCAAAGCTTCTTTCCATCATGTTTTATATCCTTATTCCGAGAATCATAATACAATTGTGTCTTATTTTTGTTCAATTTAGTGACAAAGTTCCTCAGTACTGTACAATACTCTTGCCAATCAGATGTGCAGCCAGACCTATGTGCCACTCATTTTGCCTCACCTCTTCGAACCATGCATTATATTAATTCATCATCAACCCAAGGAGCCCTAACAGTCAACTTCTTGACAGGTGCAAGCTTATCCATATCTGGAACTAAGAGTTTAGTTCAGTTCAGTTGCAGTATCTGGGTCTCTCTGTCTACTGACATCAGACCAACAGATATGTCTAACATCATCCACATATGAATCAGGGGAGAAACCCTTGTACAATTTTTGGTCCAGCCTTTGGATATTTAGTCTTCCTAGATATGCCCACTAAATTATGATCACTAAAGCCAATAGGAACAGATATGGCTTTAGAGCAGATTTCGGCAGCATTGTGAGCAAGTGTGATCAATGCATGTGGATGATACAGTTCCTGTTTTGTTGGTGTACAGCTTGGTAGGTTGGTTAATAACCTGAACCAGATTACAGGCACTGGTTAGACCTATAGTAAAAAGTTGTTTTCATAGGACAGCTTGATGCAAGAAAATGTATGTTTAGTTCTCCCAGGAAATAGATTTCTGTATTATTTTCGATCAAACATTTCACACAAATTATCAAGATACTGACTGTTAGAACTTGGTGGTCTATAACAGCAGCAGGGACGGCTGGTATCAATGGGCTAGCAGGGCTAAGCCCCCCCTATCTTTTACAATACATATGAGAAAGTTATTAAATTAAAGAAATATTAAAATATAATCATAATTATAATTATTATTGTTATAATTGTTGAATAATATAATTCATATATAATAGTTGTTAAACCTTAGAACTGATTGATTTTGGTGGAACCTAGAGCAGTAACAGCACCGAATATAGTCACAAAAAACTCAGGATATACAGTATCTAAATGGGCTGGTTTTTACAGCCCAAATTCCTTGCATCATCTTCCAATCATTGTTGTCACATCGTGATTGACAGGTGTCTTGGCGCCGCCTTGATTTCCCGAAAATGTGGGCTAACTTAATTCAGCCCAGGCTGACTTTTGACCAATGACAGGGCGTAGCAGTACAATAACAGTACAGTGAGGGCAGGCCGACTGTAGGGGGGAGAAAAGTAGTGAAGTGAAGCGGCAATTGCGGGTATTAGCTAAACGAGGTGGATAATTTACTTTCTCATCCATTTTCGTTAATGTCTTCGGAGGAAAAATTGGAAGTGAAAAGACAGGGGGCACATCGTCCAAACGGTGTTCAAATAACACAAAAGGACAAATGACAAAACCGTAAATTGTGTGTTTCTTAGTTTCAACGAAAGGACTGGCTAACATGAATGAATGAATGAATGAATGAATGGTCTTTATTGTCATTGCTATAGTACAGGTACCAAACAACGAAATGTGGGAGGGGTGGCTCCCCTGGTCAAACAAGCAAGTGTAGCTACATGAATGAATGAATGAATGAATGGTCTTTATTGTCATTCATTGCTATAGTACAGGTACCAAACAACGAAATTTAGGAGGGGTGGCTCCCCTGGTGCTAGGAAAGAAAAAAAAGAAAGAAAAAAAAACACAAGAAGGGAAGGAGCTGGTTTACATAAATAAAGGCTATGTACACTATCCACTATACTATACTGTACAGATAGACGACTAGGGTTGTCATATTGCACATAGTGTTATTGCACATTCATTTGAAGTGTCGCAGTTTGCAGGCTAGAAATGTACATATTTGTGCCTCAGCACTACACCTGATTTATTTTTCTCAGTCCAGCAGCTGCCATCAATCCGTCCAGACTGTCCAGGGCCCAGAACCTAGGTCTTTGCTGTGTTCAGGGCCTGGATGGCCCTGGGGTAGAAGCTGTTCTTCAGTCTGTTTGTCCTTGCGGCCATGGTCCTGTACCGCCTTTTCGAGGGCAGCCGGGTAAAGTGTTCGTACCCAGGGTGGGTTGGGTCTCTGGAGATCTTGGAGGCCTTCCTGAGACAGCGTGTGTTGTACAGCTCTTCCAGAGAGGGGAGGGGGGCGCCGGTGATCTTCTGGGCTGTTCTCACGACTCTCTGTAGCGCATTTCTCTCCGCGGTTGTGCAGCTGGAGCAAGTGTAGCTAAGTGCAAGTGAACATTTCCCGATGATCTGCAAAGAGAAACTGAAAGGGGAGCTGGGTGATGTACAGTAGTGTGGAGTTTGTGGGTTTAACATCTGCAATGTCACTTTTGAGGATGATTACTGAGAACAATCTTCAGAACACTTTTTCAGAGACATTGAAATTGACGAAATTAGCCATCACAACCCCTATTATATGACATCGGCAGAGTCAGAGAGGTGTTTCAGTACACTTTAGAGCAGGGGTGTCAAACATACGGCCCGCGGATGTGATGCTGCTGTTGCTGCAGTGTGAACTATTGATGGGTATAGGCCCTAGGCCTAATGGATTTATTAGCCCCCCCACTCAGTATCACCACCAGCCGCCACTGAACAGCAGCCCAGCAATATAGGTTTTAGGTGGGTCAGGTGAACCTGTAACCATTGCATTGCAACTCCTCCCCCATAGATGTCCCTGTCCTTTCTAAAAATCCTGTATCTCTATGTCTCTACTATAGCATCATCAAATGTATTGTGTAAATTAGTTTCAAGTGATGGCATGCAGTGTATTATGTATGGACCCAAAAAGGGGATTTTAAATTCAAGTCTGCTGTAGCAAAATATCCATACTCAATATCAGACTCTCCAAAAATGTGCTGGTCTGAGATGGGACACAATTGTAAAAGTACATTTTATAATGCATCTTGTATAATATATCTTGTACATTGTATCATGTATCTGTTTTCTTCGGTTACTTGTTCAACTTAAGACAAAGCTGCAAGCTTTGGAAGGAAGCCTTGTAAGTAAGGAATTGTGATGAGTTATCTTCTGTGATGCAGACTGCACTGCGATGGGAGGCCTCTCTGGTATAATCATTCTTTAAATTTGTACACATAATTCTGTGGATTTATATTCCATTAATTATTTATCACAGTTTTGTTAGTCATTTTAGGAGGAGAAAGGCTTAACTGGAAACAATCACACATGACATGCGTAGTCAAACAGATATCTTTCCAAGGGGATACAAAATAGCAATTACATCTTCAATGGGTGTTTAACAGGGCTAGGGCTGCATCCCTTATCGCACCATGGCATGGTGATTCACAACAGCTTTTTAGATACTCAGAGTTCACACTAGATTTGTTGACGGGGAACAGTATTAGAGAGAAAATACTGTTCTGTCAACAGTGTGCACTTGGGGAAGAGTGATGCTATGCGCTAATTCCTGACCTTTTGTTTTCAAACAAAGAGAATGCTGCGTTATTTAAATGTGAGCAGATAATTATCATAATTGTTGTCTCCTTCACTGTGATTTTCATGCAAATATTGTTCTTAGCTTAAGTGAGTGTTCCCTTAAGTGTCACCGCAATATGATAATCAGAAATAAATATAGAGTCAACCAGTTAAGAGGCAGGCTTAATTTTCATATCCAGTTATATCAAATCCATCATTAAAACTCATTAGCATTAAAGTTGTAATGACTGAATGATACATTCTCAACTGTTCAGTAAAACCACATCACACCTCAATGTACACTTGTAATACCATACAAATGAGAAAAGTAAGATGTTTACACACACAACAGTACAACTAAACTAGTACCACTGTCAAAGTCACACCACCAAAGTATTAACATGAGCTAATACTGCAGTCAACACTACACCTGAAGCCATGGTGAAGCCACACACAAGTAAAGAAAACTGTGTGGCTGTTCCGCTCCCGTTCTCCCTGTGTGCCTATGAAGGTGATTTATTTCTCATTTAATCAGGTTTGGCAGAGGAATACAGTGCACACACACGGCAGTTTGCTGTATTTATAGGCTAAGCCCAATCCCTATGACCTGTCTTCCAGCTGGAGAGAGGAGATAGGAGCTTCAAACCTGATGCCCGTACATTCAGTACAGTCGGGCAGGCAGTCAGCAGCCTCTCTCTCTCTCTCACTCCTCACTACAGCCAACCCAACAAACACTGTCAACACCATCACAGCTGCAACACATCACCTTGTGTGTTCTCTCCAGTCCCTCACTCTAATGGAGGATGAAGGGTAGCAAGCCCAGAGGCTCGGAGTCTGTCAGTTTCTCTGACTTGACAGAAGCCAGAGAAGTAGGAAGACTCAGCCCAGAAGAGGTCTGTAGGCTACTCAGTCCAGCCTCACGTCTAAAACTAACCCATAGCCCCCCTACCTGGCTACCTCCTCTGCACTTCTGGAGATTTTAAAAGATCGGATGGGTGTATCCATGCGGCAGGGAAATACAATTCAAAGGGCAAGTAGGGGGAGGGGCTAGGGGCTGATTTGGGATTTGGGGTCACACATATGTATTGAGCAAGCGTACGGTGTGGCAGATTCATGCTGTTACCAAACAATTCCCTTTGCTGCAAACACCTGGAGGCAGCGTCACCATTGTCTAACCGGATTAAAGTCATGAGCCACTTTTGACCATGCAGTCCTCACTGTCATCCACAACTAATCTCTCAGCGTCACTCCTGACATACCCCGCGAAGCATAGCGTTGCCTCATGGAATGATGATGACGAATCAAACAGAATTCAGAATCAAAGAGAAACCTGCCGTTCGTGGTTTGCTGGATATTACCGGCGGCAAATTACAGCAAGTTGTCTGCACATCCTCCTTATTTTCCCCGTGACGTATGTTCCTCGTTAGCAAGGCGTCACATTTGGCACTTAATAAAGCATGAAAACATGGGACATGGAGGGGAGGGGGGGGAATCTTGCGCTGAGATGGATCTGACGTGGAATGGAGTCCTGGTGATTTACGCCCTCACGTCTCGGTCAGAGGTGTGGTAAAGCCGTTTGTTGGCTGTTAAATAGCATCCAGCCGTCCACGCATCCCTTTAACGTCCCCACAAATCAACTCCTCGTATGTCAGAGTCTGAGCTTATCTTAATTCTGACAGGCGCTCCAAAATCTCAGTAAGCACAATGAACCCATCCTGCTGTGGAAAGTGTGGAAAAATAAAAGCAGCCTTTTCTGTTTACTGGGGGTATCTGAGTCTGTCCGTGTCTGCGTCCTGAAACTTAAGCTGACAGCCAGAAGCGAGGCTTGTTTCTAAAGGTTTAAGATGGGCTAGTGAGTGTGGGGGATTGGCCTGTGTGATGTCGACAGAAGACAAACTCTGCTAGGGAAACTAGACAGGGGCAGTTGAAGGGCCAGCTGAATCAGCTGCATGCAAGATGGGGTTTAGCAATTTCTGAGTGGCACGCTGGCCCCATCTACAGTGTTCTCCATAAGTATTGGAAAGAAAAAAGCATTTTGTCTTATTTTAGCTCTATACTCCAACGCACCATTTTGAAATGATTTCAAATCCAACCTGTTGGAGTATAGAGCTAAAAGAAGACAACAAGTTCCCATTTTTCCAACACTTATGGAGGGCATTGTATCTATCTAGTTCAGACTGTAACTGAGGTGCATATGACCACAGGTTCCGGCCATACTGGATAGATTGTGTCTACACCATACCACAGGACCTCCTGTCCAGCCAGGGTAAAGCCAGATGTGTACTCCACAGTCCCACCTGAGTCTCACACTGTCTTCTGTCTGTCACTCTCTCCTATGGACACCGCAGGGTTGCTGGTTACAGAGAGCCGTGAATGGAGAATAAGGACGAACAGTGGGTGAGTTCTGAGTTCCCAGAAAGCTTTGTCGCGCAAGTAGTACTTTGTCTCTTTTGACAATACAACCTCACTCTAACAAAAAAGTTACACATTTTGTTTGTTCACACACATTAGCAACTTCACCTTTCTCAAATATTTGCGGTTGGCTTGTCAGGAGAAAGTAAGTATTACTACATACATACATATTTTTAAAAGACACAGTTTGTAGTGAAACATGTATCCTGTATAATGCTAATTCAGTCAGGACACTTTCTTCGATTAAAACGTTTCATTTCACCTCGATACATTAGGTTTTGCATTTAATGAAAATGGTACTACAATAGGTTTTATGGTAATACATTAGGTTTGGCATAATTGGATGGCTCCACTCTATATCTAATATAGCTCCCTGCCTGAAGTTAAGCCCAGGAACCCCTGCAGGTAGGCAAAACACAGAGCGAACCCTCAGGTGGGAGCTGGGGAGGTGGGTGGAATGGCAAAAAGTAAACTTGCATAGCCAGTGGCGAAGCACTGTTAACCATGGTGGAGTGTTGCAAACTGGTCTTTCTTAAGCCTATGTCTCATGACCATGTGATGCGTTGCTTCCTGTCATAGCTGCCATCTCCTTGATGTGTCTTGCCTGAACTTAGGTGGACTTCATATCATCATACAGTAGATCAGTTGTCATCATACTTGTCTATTGATCATTGTCAAAATGTATAAAGTCTAACACCTAACAATAACACAACACTCAAATATGATGAGTTGTTTTTCACCAAAACAGTTTCCTCAGATGTGGCAAAGACTCAAATCCAGAGTAAGCCCAACTTTGAAGTATTTGTCTCACTGTCATCCTTCCTCTCTCCTTTCATCTTGGTAAGTATGACACAAAGGGAAACTTCTAGAACTTCTCTCTCTCTCTCTCTCTCTCTCTCTCTCTCTCTCTCTCTCTCTCTCTCTCTCTCTCTCTCTCTCTCTCTCTTTCTATCCTTTTCTGTCTCTTTCATGCCTCTGTTATGAAACAAATGAAGACATTTGGTATCCAACCCTTGCTTCGACAGAGGGATGGGGAGAGAATAGGATGAGAGGTGTGTGTCAATGTGGTACTCAGTACAGCGCCACTGAGAGGGGACCTCTGGGAGGTCAAACACAACTATGCAGTAGCTGGACCTCCGAACATTTCTCAATACAACAGTGTTCTTTCTCAAAGTCAAATCTATAGAATTTAGCTGCTTTGGTGTCGTTGGGTATAGACCAATGTTGTCTTGTTGAGATCTGAGAGTGTCATGGCCTTCCCACGCATGACTGATGACTTAAGCAAAGCACTATCCTTATCATGTCCAACATATACATTTCATTTAAACAATGGAAGTGTAACTAAGGGGAAATTGGAGACCTATCATAGAATAATGTTCTCATGGGGGACACTGACTAACTGTGGCAACTTACACACTTGTTATTATTAGTGCAAGAACATTTTTCACACTTATCAAGCACCAATGAGCAATTTATCACTGACTAATAGCCTCGAAATAGGAGAGGGAGCTAATTCTACAGGGACTCCGCTAGAAAACAGCAAATATTTCAGCGGTTGGTCATTGTTTGAAATCCTTGATTTGTTTTGGCTTTTTCTTTCAATTGCAGCTGTCACAGAACACACAATGCATTTTACACCAATGGTATTTATATGAATCATTACTTATAACCCCCCCCCCTAATGCTGTGAGCAAGTTAAATAACATATATATATATATATATATATATATATATATATATATATATATATATATATATATTGGAGTACATCAAACCTGCAATAGTGAACAAGTCAACAATACAATCGTGAAAATACACATTCACAAACAGTAATAAGTTATATTATATGTATGGAATGTTTTCTTGAAAATCAGAATATCACACCAACATCACCAGTGACACTGTCTGTTTGTCCAAAGTAGTCAGTGTTTCATGAGGCCTATAGGACTTCTGTGTATGTGAGAGATTCTAGATATTTATAACAGTGTCTATGGAGGCTGAGCTTTGCACACAGAGGCAGGAATGACACCGAGTTGGACGGATGGACGGACAGACAAGGACAAACCGAGGAAAAAGAAGAGGAGACAAACCTGACGACCATTTGACGATCGCTCACGGCCCATCTCCGGCATGTGAGGTTCTTCTCATCTGACAGTGTACCCACACATAAATGCAGCATTTTGCATCCCCTCCATCCATTACTGACACCCGGGGTGATTTATGAACAGGGCCTTGACAACCACAGAGACTTGATGGTGAGAGGGGGCCAGGAGGTGTGCAGGAACAAGGCTGGGTGAGGAGGCATTTAGCTATGCATGTGTTGTTGTTGTTATGAAAAGCAATCATAAGAGTGCTGAGAATGCTATCCACCACTGTAGTTGCTATTCACTCCGGGCACAAAAGTTCTGATTACATATTTTTTCAGATCTGTCATATTTTTGTATTTACTCATCACAAGGACACAGAAGATCCTTGTGTATTGACATTAATCCGATAGGGAGACATGCTGTATCTCATATGTGACATTTACATTTGGACTTTTTCAGCCGGCAATTTAAGTCGGCAGCCGATTTAATGTTCATACTTTTATTTAGAAAGATGTAAATACATTTCAGTGTCGTTGAAAATCAATGACACACTCGCTAGTCAACTAACACATTGTAAAGTAGTGTTCTAGTTAACTAGGTAGCAGTGGGCATTACTCACCCAATCCATTGCATTCCAGTATTTTGGTTTAACTAGCGAGTGTGTGTTTTTTTCAACAACGTTTCAAAATAAAAGTCTGAACATTTTGATTGGTTGCCGACTTGTTAGCCTTTCACCAGATCGTGTCACATATAACAGTTGATCTGAGTTGAGAGATAATACATTATTTATTGTGGAATAAATCAACCACATTATGTGACATATAGGGCATTCTGATAAATTCCTCCATTTATGTTCAGTCAAATGCCATAATTTCCCCCTGTATTTAAAGCTGCATTACTCCCTAATGATCAGAAAATCCACTTTAGACTTTCAGACTATCAGACTTTCCAGGCTCTTTAGGCATATGTGGTGTCTGAAATCTCTCCATTGTTGGGGTGAAAACCTTGAATGAGGCCCCTAACCACGTACAGCCCTTTCTCCAACTCTCAAACCCCTGTGGAGTAGGTTAAAGATGGCTTAGCAAAATAGCACTGTTTCTGGGTCAGTCGTCCCAGCTGTGAATGCACCACGGACAACTCCCCTTGTGGGGCTGTGTAACAGGCCTCTAATGGACGTACCCGACACACTTTAAAGATTATATGTCTTTTTAACCGCTTAAACTAAGCCCTTTGTGCTGCTGAAAAGAGACCAAAAACCCCTCTTTAGACGTGTGACAATAACCACATCCTTAGTGCGAGCAGATTAGATGCTGTAATGCTACAACCAACTGTAAATAACGCAGAAGGATTGCACTTCACTCTCTTTAGAACAATCCACTTTTGTGCACTTGTCCGTCTTAAACAGACAAATCTGTTTTAGGATGAGCCTCTTTCCCCCTCAAATAAGCATCAAACAAAAGAGGTCTATGGAGGATATTCCCGAAAATGTCAGCATCTCCCAAGGGGACAGTGGCATTAACTGCATACAGTACATGTAGCCGCCTATTGTTGTTTTCTCTCTAACAATGCCTGGTTGTATAAAACTATCTGTAAATTAATATGAGAAGGGAACCAGGAATGAGCCGTCAGAAGCACAAGACAAGACACGAGTCTGTGAACCAAAGAGGAAATTAGTCCAGCTGTGTTCCAGTTACGTGTGTACTGTAAAACTGCTAGAAAACACACTATGTTTTACGTGGAAAGTAAACAAAGAAATGACTAAAAAGGGAGAGGAAAACTGGAGATGCATGTGTAAACAAACACCCAAAGCCAGCAGACAAAGCGCATTAATTGCCTTTTTCTCATGTGAGCCCGATACATCAATTTCATGTCAAATGGAAGTTAGCAAGAAAAGCAACTATCACCACTGCTCAGGTTGGCTCTGATAACGACTCTGTGTTCATTAACGAGGTCCTCCCAGGCCTCTTCATCGCAGCCGTTGTCAGGAACAAAAGTCAATAATATCAATGCCTTTTCCAGCACAATGGACCCGTTTAAATCAGGCGTTATACCGTGCAAATGTTATTGACGGCTGATCATTAATGTTGCTCATTCAATAACAGGCTTCCTAATTATGCCTAACGCCTAATTATAAGGGGAAATTATGGTGAGGTGAGCTCATTTTCTGGAATGCCTGCACATGGTTCTCTGACTGACTGTCTGCTTTCTGACATCTCTTTGGAGTGTGTGAGCGTGTGAGCGTGTGTGCGTGTGTACGTGTGTGCGTGTGTACGTGTGAGTGTGTGAGCGTGTGTGCGTGTGTGCGTGTGTACGTGTGCGTGCGCGCAAACAGAGAGCTCATGATGCTTAACATATTGGTTCACACTAACCTCACCATAACTGATGCTGATTCCTGATCTCTCAGAGGGCCAACAGATTTTAAAGAATTAATGAATTAATGTAAAGTCATGTAATGTAATGCCTCTTTTGAATCATGTATTAGATGCATACGGCAGTATGCATGTGTATACGTTGGACGTGAATGAAGTTCATTAACAATCACGCATGTTCAATTGTCAAATAAGTTTTAGATGGTTTGGCTTAGATCAGTAACGTGCAGTGAGGTCATTGGCTGGGTAGGCAGTGAGCTATTTAAAAAAAATCATGCGATTAACGCAGCAGCCAGACTTCAAATGGCATAGCGCATACTATAAAGGCAATCAATAGCCCGCTTTTATCTTTTAACGCAGGCTCAAAACTCACTTCTTCAAGAAGTAGGCCTACTACCAGGACCCTCCCTCTTAAGCACCTATTGTATTGTTAGTTTGCTATTCTTCTCTATGCTATTGCTATATTGCTATACTGTATTTTTAGTTTGCTATTCTTCATTTTGCCTTAAAAAAGCAGTACACTCCTACGTTAAATGCAATTATTGTAAGTCGCTTTGAATAAAAGCGTCGGCTAAATGCTGTAATGTAATGTAGGCTAATACTAGTATACTATACTATAAAGTCAATCACATAGCCCATATATACTATACTATCAAATAGCTGGTCAAAAATGTCATGTATTGTTATCTCATAACTACACAGCGTAGCGCAACAGCCTGCATGGCATTGCCTACATTCACCTGCATCTCAACAGGATTTACAGCAGCACGCAAAACAGCTCAATGACAATCTAAATTCACCTGCATCAACAACACAGGATTTACAGCATTTGAACCGGCACACAATAGCCTACATTATCTTAAGCATATGTAACATGCGTAGGCAAATGTGCAGCTAATTTCTCATCCTTTTCTGCCATCAAATGTAAAAGTTCGACATAATTCCCACGATTGATGGAGCTACTGCTCTCGTCGTTCCCCCGAAATGCTCATTCTTGTTTAGCAAGGTAGCATGTTGCATCAATTAGGCTTTTCAAGATTTCCCTGTTCTCCTTTACCTTTGCGTTGTGTGCAGTAACATGCAGCCGGTGCTGCTCATCCAGGGCCATGTCTATGCGACTTTTGCCAAAGGTTTCCTAGGCCATCTGAGAGTCAGAGGATGTGGGCTGTGGATTTTTCATGCTTCTCTAAAGCTCTTGGAACATTGTTCAGGTCACAGTAGCCCCCTTTCACCCACACGCTGTCACTAGACGAGAACAGTAGGCAAGGGAAGCAGAATAGCTTGTTAGCCTGGCTACATCCACACAGCCAGTCCTTTTTTTTGTACCATTCCGTTTGAAATGTTCGTACAATCTTCTGTCCCTTCCTTTGGGTTAATTGAGATAGGTCAGGTGTTGCCCTCCCATTTTCAATCACATTTCGTTTTTTGCTCAAAACTGAAGGTTGAAAATCTTTTTAACTGTTGGATATCCATGATGCTGATCTCAAGTTAGCTGGGGAAATTTAGAACCGCGGCGCGAACAGCAGAGGATGCCGCTACGGCAAGCCAAACGCAAACTGTCAATCATGCTGTCAGAGGCAGCCTGCACGGTGCCTCAACGTCCATCAATGAAGACAATGTGAGAACAGACTACACATGCGCAAACCTACGAAACTGTTGGTCTATCACTTCGCATAGCACAGAGGCACAAGCACAGTCTGCCTCAGCCTCTCGCCAGCAATCAGCTAGCTTTGGGAGCAAACTCTCCTGGTGCCAGGGCATGCATTATATTTTTAAAACAACACATTTTACATCATTTATTTTTATTTTAACAACATTTTAACACATTAAAGTTAAGAATAATGAGTAAAATAAAAAAAAATAAAAAAAATATTTTAAAAAGACTGATATTCTTTTTCTTTCTTAAATGCCTGGGTGAGGCACTGCCTACCCTGCCTCACCTGACTGCACGCCACTGGCTTAGATGCACCCTGTGTAGCAGTCTAATTATTTCCTCTTCTTATCAACAGAACATCCCAGGTAAATGACCAGTGAATGTTCCCCAGTAGCCTGGGGCAGATACCGAAGGCCTCATCAGGTTATACCTGCCTGGGAATAGCTATCAAACAACTGCCTTTATTACTGCTTCTACATTGGAATTCTCAACTGTACGTCTGTTCCATTGCTATAATTCATCAGGGTTATAGTCATCTTACAAAAAACCCTTCAAGCCTTAATTGTGGGCTTCATATTTCTGTACTCTCAGCAGAGGGATTGCAGCACGTACAAACACACTCGCACACATGCACATGCGCATCGCACACACAAGCGTGTGCACGTCACACACTCGCGCGCGCTGTCATTACTCTCTCCCCAGAATCTAATTGCTGGACGAGGCATCTTCCCAGTGTGTGACACGTTTATTAAGATGCTAAAAATAAATAAAAAAGTGCCGGTGGGTTGTTCATGCATTCTCGTCCAAAGAAGGGGTCAATTTCTCACTTTATACCTGTCACTCAAACTGGCAGTTGCTATGAGCCCGAGTGGGAGAATCGATCACCTAAATCAACCGCTGACCTCTGGGTCAGTGCTGACGGCTTGCAGTTATACTGAGGCACAGGAGACACTTAACTGTTCCCTGACTATGACAGGATGACAAAATCGCTCGAAAATACGATGAAACATCCAGTTTACACCGAAATAGCCGGTTGAACAACAAATACAATAAACATAATTTGAACAACCAGACTGGACTTCAAAGTGTGAATGGCAGCAGGGATTATTACTGTATTCCCACACATAACAAGTTCCCACACGTTTAAAACAGCCATGTGAGCAACAACAATATTGAGATTACACAGGGGGTGTTATATATGAGCCACAAAGATGCTGAGGCATGCCAATGAAAGTTTGGCGGAGTCCTGTCTGAGAACACAAGCCCATCCTTTCATCTCAGTAAATATTTGCTAGTTTAGGTGAGTCATTTGTATACAAGTGTGTGAGGGTGAATGCATTGCGGGGCTTAAGGAGATATCCAGGCAGCGTAATCCAAAAGCCATTGTGACATTCAGTAGTTAGTTATGCCGATCATGGTTCTGACACTCAGGGTTTGAGGTGGCATCGGCAGGTTACGTTGTTGTCGCATGCCTCATTTAAGTGACATCATCATCGCTGTGTCATGTGGTTCATTCAGTTTACATTTAGGATGCAACCTCAGCAAATATTTTCAAGTCAAGACTAAAAACCCATCTTTTTAATATTGCCTTTAAATGGAAAATGGAAAAGTGCTATACAAATAAAAGTTATTATTATTATTATTATTATTATTATTCAAGTGACATCATCACTGTGTTGAGAGGCACATTTAAGTGACATCATCTCTGTGTTGTGTGGTTGACGTTTTAGGAAGGGGTCCAACCCCTGATTCCACTGTGTACAAACACCATGCAATTGAAATATGGGTTCCAAGAGCAAATTATATATATTTCTAAAACGGTTAAAAAACGGGCTCTCTTTAAATAATGAAGTTGTCAATCATGCCTGTTAAAAGACACAAACAACTTCCATTACGGCACATTCATTGAATGTAAACTGTCCACTATGCACACATTCTACTAACTGACTAACATGACCTTTGAACACTGCCCCTAAAGACAACTTTGAACACTGCCCCTAAAGACAACTTTGAACACTGCCCCTAAAGACAACTTTGCAAACGCTGAATGTGCATACGTAACCCCCCAGTGGGCTTGTGCCAGACTCCCAGTGTGTTCTGAAGTCTTCCAACATGTGATCACAGAATGCTCTGGTTTCTGTAATGAGTGTTGTAGCAGACCTGTATCACGGTAGCAGGGTATCCAGGTGTGTGTGGGGTAGCAGGGTATCCAGGTGTGTGTGGGGTAGCAGGGTATCCAGGTGTGTGTGGGGGGTAGCAGGGTATCCAGGTGTGTGTGGGGTAGCAGGGTATCCAGGTGTGTGTGGGGGGTAGCAGGGTATCCAGGTGTGTGTGGGGGGTAGCAGGGTATCCAGGTGTGTGTGGGGGGTAGCAGGGTATCCAGGTGTGTGTGGGGGGTAGCAGGGTATCCAGGTGTGTGTGGGGGGTAGCAGGGTATCCAGGTGTGTGTGGGGTAGCAGGGTATCCAGGTGTGTGTGGGGTAGCAGGGTATCCAGGTGTGTGTGGGGGGTAGCAGGGTATCCAGGTGTGTGGGGGGTAGCAGGGTATCCAGGTGTGTGTGGGGGGTAGCAGGGTATCCAGGTGTGTGTGGGGGGTAGCAGGGTATCCAGGTGTGTGTGTGGGGTAGCAGGGTATCCAGGTGTGTGTGGGGGGTAGCAGGGTATCCAGGTGTGTGGGGGGTAGCAGGGTATCCAGGTGTGTGTGGGGGGTAGCAGGGTATCCAGGTGTGTGTGGGGTAGCAGGGTATCCAGGTGTGTGTGGGGTAGCAGGGTATCCAGGTGTGTGTGGGGGGTAGCAGGGTATCCAGGTGTGTGTGGGGGGTAGCAGGGTATCCAGGTGTGTGTGGGGTAGCAGGGTATCCAGGTGTGTGTGGGGGGTAGTAGGGTATCCAGGTGTGTGTGGGGGGTAGCAGGGTATCCAGGTGTGTGTGGGGTAGCAGGGTATCCAGGTGTGTGTGGGGGGTAGCAGGGTATCCAGGTGTGTGTGGGGGGTAGCAGGGTATCCAGGTGTGTGTGTGGGGTAGTAGGGTATCCAGGTGTGTGTGGGGGTAGCAGGGTATCCAGGTGTGTGTGGGGTAGCAGGGTATCCAGGTGTGTGTGGGGGGTAGCAGGGTATCCAGGTGTGTGTGGGGTAGCAGGGTATCCAGGTGTGTGTGGGGTAGTAGGGTATCCAGGTGTGTGGGGGGTAGCAGGGTATCCAGGTGTTTGGGGGGTAGCAGGGTATCCAGGTGTTTGGGGGGTAACAGGGTATCCAGGTGTGTGGGGGGTAGCAGGGTATCCAGGTGTGTGGGGGGTAGCAGGGTATCCAGGTGTGTGGGGGGTAGCAGGGTATCCAGGTGTGTGGGGGGTAGCAGGGTATCCAGGTGTGTGTGGGGTAGCAGGGTATCCAGGTGTTTGGGGGGTAACAGGGTATCCAGGTGTTTGGGGGGGGTAGCAGGGTATCCAGGTGTGTGTGGGGTAGCAGGGTATCCAGGTGTGTGTGGGGGGTAGTAGGGTATCCAGGTGTTTGGGGGGTAACAGGGTATCCAGGTGTGTGGGGGGTAGCAGGGTATCCAGGTGTGTGTGTGGGGTAGCAGGGTATCCAGGTGTGTGTGGGGGGTAGCAGGGTATCCAGGTGTGTGTGGGGTAGCAGGGTATCCAGGTGTGTGTGGGGGGCAGCAGGGTATCCAGGTGTGTGGGGGGTAGCAGGGTACCCAGGTGTGTGTGGGGGGTAGCAGGGTATCCAGGTGTGTGTGGGGGGTAGCAGGGTATCCAGGTGTGTGTGGGGTAGCAGGGTATCCAGGTGTGTGTGGGGGGTAGCAGGGTATCCAGGTGTGTGGGGGGTAGCAGGGTATCCAGGTGTGTGTGTGGGGTAGCAGGGTATCCAGGTGTGTGTGTAAGGTAGCAGGGTATCCAGGTGTGTGGGGGGTAGCAGGGTATCCAGGTGTGTGTGGGGGGTAGCAGGGTATCCAGGTGTGTGTGGGGTAGTAGGGTATCCAGGTGTGTGTGGGGGGTAGCAGGGTATCCAGGTGTGTGTGGGGTAGCAGGGTATCCAGGTGTGTGTGGGGTAGCAGGGTATCCAGGTGTGTGTGGGGGGTAGCAGGGTATCCAGGTGTGTGTGGGGGGTAGTAGGGTATCCAGGTGTGTGGGGGGTAGCAGGGTATCCAGGTGTGTGTGGGGGGTAGCAGGGTATCCAGGTGTGTGTGGGGTAGCAGGGTATCCAGGTGTGTGTGGGGGGTAGCAGGGTATCCAGGTGTGTGTGGGGGGTAGCAGGGTATCCAGGTGTGTGTGGGGGGTAGCAGGGTATCCAGGTGTGTGTGGGGTAGCAGGGTATCCAGGTGTGTGTGGGGGGTAGTAGGGTATCCAGGTGTGTGTGTGGGGTAGCAGGGTATCCAGGTGTGTGTGGGGGGTAGCAGGGTATCCAGGTGTGTGGGGGGTAGCAGGGTATCCAGGTGTGTGTGGGGGGTAGCAGGGTATCCAGGTGTGTGTGGGGTAGCAGGGTATCCAGGTGTGTGGGGGGTAGCAGGGTATCCAGGTGTGTGTGTGGGGTAGCAGGGTATCCAGGTGTGTGTGGGGGGTAGCAGGGTATCCAGGTGTGTGTGGGGTAGCAGGGTATCCAGGTGTGTGTGTGTGGTAGCAGGGTATCCAGGTGTGTGTGTGGGGTAGCAGGGTATCCAGGTGTGTGTGTGGGGTAGCAGGGTATCCAGGTGTGTGTGGGGGGTAGCAGGGTATCCAGGTGTGTGTGGGGTAGCATGGTATCCAGGTGTGTGTGTGGGGTAGCAGGGTATCCAGGTGTGTGTGGGGGGTAGCAGGGTATCCAGGTGTGTGTGGGGGGTAGCAGGGTATCCAGGTGTGTCCGCGTACTCGGTCCGCGTACTCAGTGTCACAAAAAAGGCTGCTCGGCGTGTTGGTCGACCTGCATTAAATTTTACACGGAATTAATTACTAGGCTGATGATGTACATCAACTGAAAAAATAAATAAATAAATGAATTCAAATTCTAGCCATTTTGTAAATACATTTTTTTATACGGTGCCTTTTCCGTCCCCAGTACAAATCATGTTGTATTTTGTCTAAATTTGGACAAATACTAATTCCATTAGGTTTTTCATGTATAGTCAATTGTTATTTATTATGAATACAATGATATGGGCTTCTAAGTTGTTGTTTTCTACATTTTAAAAGATGTAAATGGGATTTTGCATGGGATTTGGGATGTCCCCAGTGTTGTTCATTCAACTTCAATCCAAAAAATAACTATTAAAAACATATACATTTCCAAATATGTTATTATTATTTCATGTTCCTGATCAATATCTATTGAAATCAAATATAAACCCCTCAAAAAAAGTTTGGAAACGTTATTTCAGTCGATTCTTCCTCCCCTTTAATAATACCAATTGGTATTGTATTATAGCGTTGGAAAGCGTAGTCAGTTATCCAAGATTTATCCAAGATTTATCCAAATCTTTTTTATTTTGTACAAAAAATGTAGGTTGTATGCTTGTCCCTGAGATCACTGTCCATCCTGTTATGCTGTGTTAATGTCCCTTTTAAAAGAAAACCATATTTCTCAATCACATCACTCTCATGAGGTGACATCACATCAGTGGAGGGGATTTCAAATGTTGTAAGCTGTGTGATTTTCTACCTCTTTTACCATCTGATTTTTATGTTTTTATCCAGTGAGTTTAATGTGGTTGACCATAACGTGTCCACCCTTTTATGCCTAAATATTGAGGAGATCAATCAAATTGAATAATTGAAAAAAAAGTATTTAGTGCAAATTAGATTCCTCATCAAGTATTCATGGTCATTCTAGGCATTATGCTAACACAGGCAGGCTAAAGGCTAACTTTAACTCAAAATGTCCATCCTGTTAGTGTCCACCCTGTTATGTGTCCACTCAGTTCTGGAGACACTCACCCTATTCAACTACAGAGGGTATTCTAAATAAAATACAATGTAGGTGCCTGAGCTCGACCACTATGTTTTTCAGCAAGCTAGATATGTCCTTTATATAATAGAACATTAAAATATAGATAAATCAACTATTTATTTTTCACAAGTTATGAAGTCCAAATGGCACCGTATAAAAAACATGACCCACATAGCCTATCAGGAAGCGATAATGCAGTAAGTTACATTTATCTAAAAATGTAACGTTATTGCATAATGCATGGAATAGGCTATATAACTGTAAATAGTTTTGCCTGTGATTGTCTTTGGATTTAGCCAGTTGGCGAAGATTTATGAGCAATATGCTATTTAATTTTTGTTGCTCATCTAACAGCGATACGGTGAGTGTTGTTTAATTTCTATGAGTGTTTTCCTTGTAGGCTATGCTTGAGTGATATGTTTCAGTTTGTGGGCTTATTGTAATTGTTGGCTATAAGCCAACGAGACCCCTATTATGTAACGTTATGCTTGCTATGATCAGATTCAGATCATCATCGGTGTGTGTGTTGATGCCATTTCCAGTTTTTAGCAATTCATTTGCATAATATGCTAATTACTCAAATTGCCCAACATGCAACTCTTAGCAACCAAGTTGAATTTCATCCACTAGGCGTGTACATAACATTTCAATCCTAAAAGGTCATAAGAATCAACATTTCTGGGTTTACTATGGGGCCCTATGGGGCTTCCAGTAGACTACTGTGGCTCATGGTCGAATACAGAGTATTAGTGCTAGACTTGTTGAGATGAGGGGTAGAATTTTAGCTGGGTTGTGGTGCGTCCACATTACTTACTGTGCCCCTGAGTACTAATTAGACTAGCTATATAATTCTTCCCAACCTCCACAGAAGCACAACTGTCAAGCATCAGAAGAAGCACTTTGAAATATTGAATGGTCAAATGAACCCAATGGTCTAGAATGCAGGAAGCAGTAATAACTTAAACATCCATTGATATGATGTTGGTTTATCTACTGAATATCAACATGTCATTTGTATACACTCACTGCAATGTAAGCTGCTTTGGATAAAGGGCGTCAGCTAAATGGCATAGATTATTTCCTGGAATTTAGGACAGATACTTTTATATGCACATTTATATTTATTTATTTATTTTGGATTTGGATACACACAATAAAAAAATAAAAAATGAAAGATAAATTAAAAGAAAGGGGCAAATTGTGCTGGGGAAGTTAAGAAAAGTAATACAATATTAAGAAAAAATACAATAGAAAATGTATATATTAATAATACAATTAAATGTTATTGTTGGCTAGTCTAAAATGTGCATTGTGAGACAAACGTTGTTATTGTGAGACATAAATGTTGATTCAACAGCAGTTGCTCCAAGAGATATTTATTTATGTTTTTCAAGTTTTTTTTAAAAATTTGATCTGGAAGGCTGTGTAATGCATTGAGAATGAACCATCACTAGTTCTGAAATAGGCAGTATGGAGATTAGAAGAGGATCTTGTGGGGTAATTGTGAACTTGTTTGTTGACCTTGAACATGTTGTGGAAGAAGATTCCTTTTGAAATCGAAAACAATCTATAATGTTTTGATGTCATAGATGTTAAGAATCTTAAGACTGTGAAAAAAGGATGTGAGCTAGTGAGAAGTCAGAAAAGGTTGCCAATCTTACAAAACACTGCTGCAAAAATAAAAAGCTGATTTAAATTGCTCTTGTAAGTGCTGCACCAAACAATGTTACAGCATGAAATAGACTGATATATCATAGGATAGTCAAATTTACAATAATTGTCCTAGTTAGAAGATGACAAATTCTACTGATTACACCAATATTCCTTGTGATTTTGTTGGAGATCAGAGGATTTCCAGTAGATTATTTTGCCTAGAAATGTGGTGAAAGGTACATGAGTTAGAATATTATTACATATAGCTAGTACATGTCCTCATCAATGTAAACTGTACTTGCTTTTTGGAGCAAACAGCAAACTTGTTTAGTATTGAGTGTATTGTTGGCTTTAAACCAGTGATTTAAACTTTATATTGGTTTATTTTGGTCGTTAAATTCTGACCTTCTGTATTTGATACAAAAATATATATTGGTGTCATCAGCAAATAGGATTAGGGTTGTAGGCGTTGGGACTAGGATTAATCACAGGGTTGAGAATATCCCACAGCACAACAATCATCATTTTCAATCCACAGTCATTCAAAGCAGATGAAAAATTGTTTATATTCTACCACACCATGTGATTTCTCTCTCTCTCTCTCTCTCTCTCTCTCTCTCTCTCTCTCTCTCTCTCTCTCTCTCTCTCTCTCTCTCTCTCTCTCTCTCACACACACACACACACACACACACACACACACACACACACACACACACACACACACACACACACACACACACACACACACACACACTTCCCCAGTGCTTCGATTGGCCCTGTATTGTTAACAACATGGTCCAACCTGGTCTCACACGGCAGACGTCAGGATTCGACGTCTGTCGTTCGTATCCAAACGTCGAATTCCGACGCGAATTCCGACGTGACATTGGGGAAGCTCGTTCTGAAAGCGCAGGGGTGCGCCTAATATGTGCGCCTGTCGGGCTGGCATGGGTGGCACAATTTTGAGAATTTAACACTTAATTCCCTGCATTCTGGTCAATTTGTATGCACCATTTTGTGCTTTTTATTACCATTTCTGTCTCCACTACCCATTGTATACTTTAATTAGGCTACTAACATTACAATCCCTTTGTAATGTTCGTTTAAAAGTCCCAGTGCTACCAATCAGCGTCTTTGAGCCTCGGAAAAGCGCTATATAAATTCAATGAATTATTATTATTATTATTATCACAACACAACAGAGTGGCACCATACAAATGTAATATTAAACTCCCATATTTATTCTTTAAACAAACAAATCTGGGGGAGTGGTTGGAGTTAACGAGATATTGTTCCAATCCATTACCTGTCCATTACCTGCCTGTGAAAAGTATGAAAAGTTTGCATTGCCTAGCGTATCAAATACCATGACATAGATTCAGACTTTTATGTCTTGAAATCAGAAGTCCTCCCAAGCCAAAGACAAGATAGGTTGTCTTACAATCCGTGCGTTTAATGGCAAACTTCCACATACAAAACCGCCAGTTCACCGAAGCTCTCCTTTCCTCAACGCAACACCCGCCCCCCCCCATAGCGCTTTTCCGAGGCTCAAATACCCTGACAATATGGGGAAAACGGGAAAGTGCTGTGTCCCTTGTTGTATGAATAGATCCGACCGGTCTCAAAATGTAGCCTATAATTAATGCAAGTGCAATCGGGCTTACGTTACTCATTCTCGCAGTTCCAAATGAATGAACGTTGAAGCGCACTGCCGTCGGGTTGTAAAATAGCCTAGTTTGATAGGCCTATTGACAGCGAATAAAACTGTGAAGATGACAATTGTTTCTGCTGTTGTTATTCAAATCTGTTCTCCGTTGGTTGTATCTCAAAATGTGGCCTATCACTGGCTGTGGCTGAAACGTAGGGACCCAACATGGGCTCCCAAATGACCACGTGGTGCCACCGTGCGACACACACCCAGGCCTGATCAGCCTGTGGTGGGCCAACCTCGGCAGAGGGTGTCTTGTGATAAATGGCCGAAACACCCAATGAGGTCGGGGACCACAACTGAAGATGTGTCGTACTGGTGGCACCACGTGATCATTGCCAAATTCCACTCCACCCAAGAGGACATCTCCAACTCCACTCAGTCAATTGTTGTGCTAATTATTTAGGGATTTTAACATCTAGTCCTATTAAGAATCCTGTTCTCCGTTGGTTGTATCTCAAAATGATGTGGCCTAACTAATGATGTGGCCTAACTAATTAATGCAAGTGCAGCCAGGGGCGTGTCCAGGGGGTGGCCTGGGGTAGCACGTGCCACCCCTGAAATCTGATTGGCCACCCCAGGTGCCACCCCCCTGATTGATTGGCACACAGCTGACATGATGTATATAATTTGATGTAAAGAACTCTGAAAAAACACATACGAAATATTGTTTTAAGTACAATAAAGCTTTATTTATTTTAAGAACGTGTGGAGTGCATCTCCAGCAGTGCGATATCTGTAAACATACTATCTGTAGACTCTCCGCTCAGGGTTGCCAGATGGGATTGACAATTTTGAGCCTAACCAGTCTAAAAACAGCTAAATCCACAAAAAAACAGCCCATCTGGCAACCCTGTCTCCGCTGCTTCAAACTCTTCCACTTGTTGCGCACAATGGGCCAGAGTTTGTCATATCCAATGTTGGGCATCTCGTTTCTCAAGTCCTGGTATAGACCAAAATATACAGGTAAGCCAAAGGCAAGTGGATCTGATGAATGTAAAGCAATCTTTCTCACTTGATCTTCACCAGAGAAGAACCCCGGTGAATGATGCCCCCGCCCCTTTTACAGTCGCGCGCGTTTAGGCAACGGAAGCGTGGACAAAAACAACATTCTTGAACCAGAGTTAGGTACGCTTAAAATAGCTTACAACGGCTACTAGCATAAAGAAATGTCTGCTTGTTGCGTGTTCGGTTGTCAGAATCGATATTCATTTGGATTTCATGAGAATTTTAATAAATGGCTTCAAGGAATGTATAAAAATCCAGTGTCAAGAGTAAAAGTAAATGGCACAATATCCAGAAGATTTCCAATCTATAAAGGTACAAGACAAGGAGACCCACTCTCAGCAGTTATATTTGCTATATGCATGGAAGGACTAGCAGAAAGTATAAGGAAAAATAATACCATCAAAGGCATAACGATAAAAGAGGAACAGCACAAACTGGCATTATATGCAGATGACGTGGTTGTTTATTTAACATCACCAGCCCAATCCTTACCAAGCCTAATGGAAGCAATTACAGAATATAGTAAACACTCTGGTTATAAACTAAATGAAAGTAAGTGTGAAGTATTAACAATTGGAGAACAGATAGATTCGGAAATTAAGGAAAAATACAAGTTGAAATGGGATGCAAAGAAAATCAAATATTTAGGAATCTACCTCACTGGAGATATAACAACATTATACACCGACAATTATCAAGCCCTTGAAAATAAAATACGAGAAGATCTTAATAGATGGAAGATAACACCTGAATCCTTGATCCTTGATCCTGATGATCCTCCCACAGTTTCTGTTTTTATTTCAAACATTACCAGTTCCCATTCCACGGCGTAGCTTCAAAAAATGGAATACAATGCTCTCAAATTTCATTTGGAACTACAAAAGTAAACGGAAAAAACTTAGTATACTAACTCAAACCAGAGAAAAAGGAGGGTTTAATTTCCCTGATCTAAAGTCCTATTTCCATGCAACTCAAATAGATACAATAATGAAATGGATGAATAACTCGGTTCAAACCAAATGGAAAGACATAGAAAAACAAGCAATATCAATATCAATAGGAACACTACCTTTTCTGAGTCTAAAGGATATTCAAAAACATAGTGGAAATAACAGATGCATAGAAAATACCCTCAAAAATTGGAAAAATATTCGTAAAATGTATAAATGTGATGACAAATGTATTTATTTGAGAGAGATAGCCAGTGACCCAGACTTTTTACCTAATAAAACAGACAAAATATTAGAAGAATGGGCTAGGAAGGGACTACAGGTGTACTCACAGATGTTTACAAATGACATGATAGACTCATTTGAAACCTTAGTTAATCAATTTAATATAAGTAATAGCCATTTTTTTAAGTACTTACAAATTAGAAGCTACCTTATAACACAGCAGAGGAGACAGGAACAAAGATCACATATACTAATGGAATATCTGATCAAAAATAGAAACAGTGAAAAGACAAAAATCTCAAAAATTTACAAAATCATGCAAGAAATCAAGATACAAGAAGATAACACTAAAGAAAAATGGGAAAACGAATTAGCAATAACAATTACGGATGACGAGTGGAAAGAAGCATGCAAAAGAATATTTAAGACAACACAATCAAAATTCTGGAAAGAATTTGCATGGAAAATAAATATGAAGATCTTCCTAACACCGAAAATGTTGTCAAAATATAGGCCAACAGGCAATGCAGAATGCTGGAGGAAATGTACGGAACGAGAAGCCAATCACACACACATTTTCTATACATGCCCTAAATTGAAAAGGTTTTGGGAGGCAGTTCAAGTAAAAATAAAAAATACATTTACCTTACAAAATCCTATACATCCAGTCAATATTATACTCGGTCTCATTCCATTAGATATATACAGAGAGGGAGATAAATATTTGTACACCATACTACGTATCGCGGCTTTAAAGCAAATCACACGTAAATGGTTGGACTTAAACCCACCATCCGTTAAGAATTGGAAAAAAACTGTTGAAGACATAAAAGAAATGGAAAGAATTACTTGCAAAGTGGGAGGCCGTGAAGAGCAATTCACTATGAACTGGAGTAAATGGACCGAATGAATGAGTAGGAAGGAAGCCCCCCCCCCCAACCCTCCCCGATCCCACCCCTCCCACCCCCCTCCCTTTGTCTCTTACTTTTCTATTTCTATCCCTATAATTTCTCTCTTTTTTTTGTTTTGTTTTTTTCTTTTATATTTTCTCTCTAGTCTCTATTCTTTATTTTCTTTATTTCTTGTTCTCTCTATAAAAAAGTAAAAAAACAAACAAAAATGATGCAGGATGAACTTAAACAAGTGAAGAACTTGTAAAGTGTGTGAAATGAACTTGTGAAATGTAATGTAAAGTCCTGCAATAAAGTATAAAAAAAAAAAAAAATCGATATTCCACGACTATCGGACTCAAGTTCTACCGAATCCCATCAGGATCAGACCATTTCAGAGCAACCGGCGGCGTCAACTGGACTGAGGACAAGATAAAAAAAAAATGCTTGTGCATGTGCCGCCCATTTTATATCAGGTAAAGTATTGTAGCAACCGTGTAATAATATGTTCATTAATGTTGCAATTAATTCTCAGAAATTCAATGTTAGCACTGTTACTGTGAGCTGTGTTGTGTGCCAATGCATTCCTGTGATTGGTGGAGGTCACGGGGGGGGCGGGTGTTGCGTTGAGGAAAGGAGAGCTTCGGTGAACTGGCGGTTTTGTATGTGGAAGTTTGCAATTAAACGCACGGATTGTAAGACAACCTATCTTGTCTTTGGCTTGGGAGGACTTCTGATTTCAAGACATAAAAGTCTGAATCTATGTCATGGTATTTGATACGCTAGGCCAGGGGTGCTCACACTTTTTGGAACCAAGATCTACTTTTCAAGTAGCCAGTCTGCCAAGATCTACCAGTCTAGTTTCAACATCGCAAACGTACATGCACGTACTACAAACACACACACACACACACACACACACAGTTCCCAGCCTGCATAGTAAACTCACAATACTTTCCCTCTCTCTGTCACACAGCCACAGGAGAAGACCATCACAAACCCTCCCTCTTTGCTATTCTCGCTCACACACATTCACACACACACACACACACACACACACACACACACACACACACACCCACACACACACACACACACATTTGCCAGTCTGCATAGGGAGCCATAGCACAAACCCTCCCTCTCTCTCCCCCTCTCTCTCCCTCTCTCTCTCTCACTCTCTTACACACACACACACACACACACACACACACACACACACACACACACACACACACACACACACACACACACACACACACACACTCACTTTCTCTCACTCACACACTGACAGCCAGTCTGCAGTACCATAGCCAACTACTGATCCAACAAACAGAAAAGTAAACCAGATACAAAACAGGTAGTTCCCTAGTTTGAAAGGAGGAAATAAATGCATTTCTCTACCTTAGTGGGAGACCTGGCACTGGGAGGAGGCAGCTAGTTTCTAATAGTCAGGGCTGTAGGAGCTGGTTGCAAGGTGTCATCAGCCACTGTGGATCTGTCATCGAAAAGGCAATCTGCAGCCTCGAGAAACTTTTTTCACAATTTCGCCGTCTTTGAATTACTTCTTGTGTTTAACAAGAACGTGACTGACGCGATAAGAAGCTATCGTTGCAGCCGTACGTTTTCGCTCTTTTGCCACATTTCCCTTCTTCGAAATAGCCATCGTAGATTTGCTGATCAGACAGACGCATTTCCAATATCACATCGTGTAAAAAAGTCCTCCTCCCATTCTGGATGGAAGTTATACGTTATTGGTTTCTTACTTGGTCCAGCTTCCCCACTCATTTGTATAGCCTTTATTTAGTATTATATAGTAAAAAGTAGAAATTGGAAGGCTAACTAGGTAATTAGTCTCGCCGGTATTTTGTATTTTGTAGTTGGTGCTGTTGACTGCGCATGCGTGGTGAACCGCATGTTAGGTGTAGGTGAAAAGATCCGATCTCAGACTGGCTTACCTGTACGTCATGGGTCACCAACAGTCGGCCCGCGGGCCGAATGCGGCCCACCAAAGCTTCCCATCGGGCCCGTGGAATATTTATGTTTTTAAAAATATTAATGAATTCAGAAAATGTGAGGATGGAAATACCGTTTAGAACATATAGGGCGCGTTCGTAAATTCGTCGATGCGCACACTGGATTCAACGTCGTCATGGAACCAAGTAATTTGATTGGACTAGAGGCAGTCACGTAGACGCTCTGACTCTCTCAGAGTGTTTTTTTTCCACACATGCTCTTCTTTAACATTTCGTGTTATAGCCTATTTTTTCACATGCACATTATAGTGACTTAAATAACAACTAACTTCTCAGTCAAAAAATGAACGAGGTAAATGGCTTGTTATGCTTGTAGAACCCAGACAGCCCGGAGAGATGCACTAGTTGCCCTCTCGTTCAGATAACGTTCTGCTAATAATTCCACTGGCATATCCATATCCAGCTTTTAAGCTTGCACATTTTTTGTGACGGGTCTCAGGGTATGACTTCTCAGGGTATGATTCTCTGAAAGCTGCATGCCTTGTATAATTGTAACGGCGAAGATTGTATCGTTTTTCAACAGCTACCGTTTCAGTGCAGATGAGGCATACAGGTTTTGCTTTACTAAATGTTGGCAAGATGAATGCGTACTTGTCAGTCCATTCCTCATTAAAGCTGCGGTTTTCCACGTGAATTTTACGCTTCAGGTTGTTTGAGAGTGACATTTTGCATGATTGATAACTGAAAATTATTACAATGTGTAATAACAAAGTGAAGCCAAAATATCTTGATCGCCCCCTGGTGGCTGGCAGTATAGGTGTCAGGAGTCTGTTAACACTGATAATAAGCCATTAATAACATACATTTTGAAAGAAAGTGAAAATATTAAACAATAATATGCTAATTATGCCTAAATAAAATAAATAAATATAAGTCCGGCCCCCACAGTGTATGCTTCGAAAAATTCTGGCCCTTGGACAAATGTAGTTGGTGACCCCTGCTGTACGTCTATCAAGTGGCAAAAGCCATAGTGAGGATGGATGATAGGCGAACTTTTTTTTCTTTTTTTTTCCGTTTTGTTCAATGCCATGCGATCTACCCATACTACCTTTGCGATCGACTGGTCGATCGCGATCGACGTATTGGGCGCTAGGCAATGCAAACTTTTCATACTTTTCACAGGCAGGTAATGGCCAGGTAATGGATTGGAACAATATCTCGTTAACTCCGACCACTCCCCCAGATTTGTTTGTTTAAAGAATAAATATGGGAGTTTAATATTACATTTGTATGGTGCCACTCTGTTGTGTTGTGATAATAATAATAATAATTCATTGAATTTATATAGCGCTTTTCCGAGGCTCAAAGACGCTGATTGGTAGCACTGGGACTTTTAAACGAACATTACAAAGGGATTGTAATGTTAGTAGCCTAATTAAAGTATACAATGGGTAGTGGAGACAGAAATGGTAATAAAAAGCACAAAATGGTGCATACAAATTGACCAGAATGCAGGGAATTAAGTGTTACATTCTCAAAATTGTGCCACCCATGCCAGCCCGACAGGCGCACATATTAGGCGCACCCCTGCGCTTTCAGAACGAGCTTCCCCAATGTCACGTCGGAATTCGCGTCGGAATTCGACGTTTGGATACAAACGACAGTACGTCGAATCCTGACGTCTGCCGTGTGAGACCAGGTTGCATGGTCTGACGATAATTCATAGTTTTGTTCTTGTTTAATTATCACACTACTAAATACTATTTACTCCCTCCAATAATCTGTCAGTGGAATTTGGAGTTTGGATCTTTTATAATTGTATGTGCTGCTTGTCAACGGATATGAAAACTTTGGTGTTTTGGCCTTTTGGAGGAGCTATTGGCCTTTCCTCATTGATGGACTGTTCAGACAGATACAGTCATGGGCGTCACCACCACGCCCCCCACCTTTGAAACAAGGTCGTTTGGACCCCCCCACATTTGCCATCAAAAATATGTTGCATGACTGGTCAGCGTTATTTTCATTGCTTCACAATAAAATCCGTTCCACTTTATGAGTAGGGGATTGCCCATATCCAGAAATCCACTCCACGTTTTACTTCTGTTTTTAACACGGCAGCAGCAGACACGCACGCAGATTCAAAACATTCAGACTGAGGCAAGACGATATTTAGATCATCCACCAAGATGGATATAAGGAAAAAAAATTCTAAGAAGAGAAAAGTAAGTCAAAGTCATCCAAGTTTTCCCGTGAGTGGCCAAACAGCAACATTGCGTTCTCCCAAGGTCAAACACAGCCAGCTTTTCTGATAAGAATGTTAGCACCTTAGACATTCTCTGTATTAGCAATAGAATTAGCATAGCCTACTAGCAACCAAATACGAGCTAGATCAGCTATATGGCACTAGCAGTTTTGTTAGGCATTACTAGTGCGGTTAGACATGTTTAAATGCAGAACAGACACAGGCGAAATGTCATCAAAAGCACAGAATGGCGACAAACACCTCACAGTGCTTACCTGTCCTGTCATTATAGTTGAATGTTCTGCAATGCACTGAAGAGGGCTAAGTTTGATTGTAATAGGCTCTGAGTAGCCTAGGTACATGTTTTATGTTTCCTCATAACTTTTTTTTTCAATTTGTTGACTCAAAGTTATCTCATTCTTTTCTAATTCACTCTTTGATTCTTTTTGAATCTTCATATTTAATAAAGTACCTAAAAAGTGCCAAGTGTCAGTGTCAGGCCTCTGTGAGTTAAACCAAAACATAATAGTAGTCAGTAATTGCAGACCATGCCAGCTCCAAGGAAAAACAAAGAAAGAGGGAGATTATTTTGGGTGTAAAACGCACCAGAATGCAGGAAATTGAATCTACTATTTAAAAAAATTCCCCCCACATTCAAAAAGCTGCTGACGCCCATGGATACAGTAACACTGTGGACTGTTCAGACAGGTAAGTATTCAGACAGGTAAGCAGTCAGACAGGTAAGTATTCATACAGGTAAGTATTCAGACAGGTAAGTATTCAGACAGATAAGTATTCAGACAGGTAAGTATTCATACAGGTAAGTATTCAGACAGGTAAGTATTCAGACAGATAAGTATTCAGACAGGTAAGTATTCAGACAGGTAAGTATTCAGACAGGTAAGTATTCATACAGGTAAGTATTCAGACAGGTAAGTATTCATACAGGTAAGCAGTCAGACAGGTAAGCATTCATACAGGTAAGTATTCAGACAGGTAAGTATTCATACAGGTAAGTATTCAGACAGGTAAGTATTCATACAGGTAAGTATTCAGACAGGTAAGTATTCAGACAGGTAAGTATTCATACAGGTAAGTATTCAGACAGATAAGTATTCAGACAGGTAAGTATTCATACAGGTAAGTATTCAGACAGGTAAGTATTCAGACAGGTAAGTATTCAGACAGGTAAGTATTCAGACAGGTAAGTATTCATACAGGTAAGTATTCATACAGGTAAGTATTCATACAGGTAAGTATTCAGACAGATAAGTATTCAGACAGGTAAGTATTCATACAGGTAAGTATTCATACAGATAAGTATTCAGACAGGTAAGTATTCAGACAGGTAAGCACTCATACAGGTAAGTATTCAGACAGGTAAGTATTCAGACAGGTAAGTATTCAGACAGGTAAGTATTCAGACAGGTAAGTATTCATACAGGTAAGTATTCAGACAGGTAAGCAGCACTATGTGTTGATTACTGTAGAGCAGGGGTCGGCAACCTATGGCACGCGACAGCTAACCAATAAGTGCGAGAATGGGAGAATCTTTTTATTTTTTTAATGTTGGCCGCAGTCGTAAATTCGCGCACACTGGGTTCAACGTCACAATGGGACCAAGTAATTTGATTGGACTAGAGGCAGTCTCAGGGACGCTCCGGCACTCTCAGGGCAAATTTACGAATGCATCCCTAGTCTCTCATCCACTCCACGAGAGTCGTATTCTGGCGCCAATTTTCAAAGTTAAATTCTGAAATCGATTCGATACAAGTGTTACTGTTAAGCACACAGAACGACACACAAGTCGTTGAAAGTCTCACCCTGCGTCTGATCCTGATATTAGTTATATAAACAGCCAGTGTAGCATTAGCATGGCAGGCCTGAAAGTAAAACTTTGTGAATTCCAGCCTTCATGGACAGAAGAGTGGGGTTTTGTGTCCCAGAAAGACCGTGCTGTATGTGTCCTATGTCACGAAAATGTTGTTTGCCGAACTTCAAGCGTTAAACGGCATTTTGAGACCAAACATCAGAAATCGTTCAAGGATGAAGCAGACAAGGCCGAATCAATAAGAAGTGCTGTGTCAAGGTATGGGAAGCAGGCCAGCACCTTTAAAGCCTTTGCCACTGCTAAAAATCACGCAACTGAAGCAAGCTTTTGCATTGCACATTGCATTGCGAAACGTGGAAAGCCGTTCACTGATGGAGAATATATTAAGGAGGCTTTCCTCTGTAGCTCAGATGTTTGAAGGCTTATCAAACAAAGACACAATAAAATCAAGAATAAAATACATCCCAGTGTCAGCCAGAAGTGTGGAACGAAGAATAGGAGAAATGGCAGAAAACGTGTAAGCGCAGCAGACCGCTGGTTTGAAAGATGCGACGGTGTTTAGCCTCGCACTTGATGAGAGCGTAGATGTGAATGACATGCCACGTCTGGCTGTCATAGCAAGATACTGTGATTCTGCTGCAAGGGAGGAGCTCTGCTGCCTAAAACCAATGCCAGAAACAACAAAAGGTGAGGACGTCGCCAAAGTTCTTATCGAGCATTTTGTGGAGCGAGGCATTGATATTAGCAGGATTTTTGCAGTGACAACAGATGGTGCCCCTGCCATGGTCGGGAAACAGAGGGGAGCGGTTGCATTAATTGAGGAACGAGTTGGTCACCCCATTATGAAACTCCACTGCATCATACACCAAGAAAACCTATGTGCAAAGATGTCAAAGTCTGACTGGCTACAGTGGTGAAGGTTGTTAACTTCATAGTTAAGCGATCTGCACTGACACACCGGCAGTTTCAGTCCCTGCTTGAAGAAATGGACTGCGTCTACAAGGATCTCCCTCTCCACTCTGCGGTTAGGTGGCTAAGCTGCGGGAAAGTTTTGGACCGGTTTGTCGGCTGCTTTGATGCCATAAAGGCCTTCCTGGCTGAAAAAGGCCAAGACTATCCAGAACTCGAAGTAGGTTGTGAAACTCATGTTCCTCGCAGATATTACTGGACACCTGAACGAGCTCAATCTCCGTCTGCAAGGTATGTATGTATCGTAATGTGTATGTGTGTGTTTTCAGTTTTGTTTTTCAAGTCTAGTTTTTATTTCTATTAATATAACTAACATGTTTTACATCTAGTTTTAGTTGTTAGTTTAGTTTTAGTTAACTATAATGCTATTGGTGTGTGTGTGTGTGTGTGCGTGAGCATGCAAGTGCAACGTGCAACAATAAGTCTTATCTTATTTTATCTTCAGGTGCGGGGCAAACAGTTCTGGATATGTACGAGACATGGGCGGCTTATGTGGGAAAGCTGGCAGTTCTTTCAAGGGACGTCGCTACCTCCACTTTCCGCTACCTCGGACACTTACGGGAGCTGTCAGTGAAGCACAGCATCAGCACCACTGAAATATGTGAATACATCAGAATGCTTGAGTCAGAGTTCAAAACACGCTTTCAGGAGTTTCAGAAGTATGGGCCCATGTTCTCTTTCCTGATAAAACCAGACAGCTTTGATGGACATGAACTGGATTAATCTCTGCTGGAGTGGATGGACACACAGGACATGACAATACAGCTGATTGAGATGAAGGGCCCTATTATGCACTTCTTAACTTGCCGTCTTAAGTCTTAATTAAGACGCACCGCCAGGTTAAGACCTACCGCCACCCTTATTATGCGCTTCATACGCGCTACTGCTATTATGCAGGTGTCGATAGGCGCCCACACATAAGACGTAAGACTCCCGTGCATATATTACTCATTGTGGGAGTGTTCATATGTTAATGAAGTGCACTAGGCGCCCCTGCTATTATGCGATCTGACTTTGCGCCTAGCGCTAAGAAGTGGTTTGAAAAGTTCTTACGTTTAGACTTCATGCACGTTTTGAAACACGAGCGCGCAAACCGCGGAGGCGCGCTCGTGTTTCAAAACGTGCATGAAGTCTAGCGCCTATGAACTGCATAATAGCATAGCTAATGACTTAATGCAGCCGGTTCTTAAAGGGAATGGCACCTGGCACGGTTGATTGGGAAGACGCCCAAAACACACCCATGACTAATTTCTGGGCTTAGCGCCGGGTCTTAGGCGCCCACTACCGCACGCATAATAGCAAAGTGGCCTTGACCACGCCTCCACGTCTTAAGTTTAGATCTACCGCCTCGTCTTATTGCTTAAGACTTATGAAGGGCATAATAGGGCCCGAAGAGTTCATCATTGTGGATGTCCAAGTTTGCAGAGCTACGCAAAGAGTTGGAAACCACCGAAGGGCATGATCACGGATCCCGCATCGCCACCTGCTGGATGTCTGTACCGGAGAAGTTCAGCTGTCTCAGGAACATTGCACTGGCTTTGCTGACAGTCTTCGGATCAACCTATCTGTGTGAGCAGATATTCTCACACATGAAGAGCGTGCTGAGCCTTTCACGCAGCCGTCTGACTGCTGACCACTCCGAAGCTTGTGTGATACTTAAAGTGACCAAGTACCACCCCCAGATAATGGAGTTGAGCAAAGGAAAACAGGGCCAGGGATCACATTGATTGTTAGGACTGTTTATATGGCTTTGCATACAAAGCTCTTTGTTAAAAAAAGATTTGTTGTGGTTGGAATAAAAGAATAAAATGTAAGTAACAACCAAATAATTATATAAATATAAATTATAATTCATACAAGTAAGACCCTAATCACCATCCAGTTAGGCCTACTTATTAAAATGATAACCATAGGGAGCGCAGTTAGCAACTTTGGTAGAAATTGAGCGCTCCAATTTGCTTAAAGTTGTGCTACGCATCACAAAGTTTAGTTGTCTTAGATGTTATGTTGGTAATTTTGTTCAAGTTTCAGTTACTGTGTGTTGAAATTGCAGATCTGTTGGTCTGTTTGGTTTGGTTTGATGTCGAGTCATAATTAATGTTGATATTGTGGTTGGCACACTGACTAACAAGAACATTTAAAAATGGCACTTCATATCAAAAAGGTTGCCTACCCCTGCTGTAGAGCAAGAAGGGTCAAGTGAGGATAAATCCAATGAGGCTTTAATATTACTGTAAACACAGTAATAATAATAATAATAATAAATCATATTATTATTATTATTATTAAGTGACAGCTGATGGTGAAAGCGGGTGAAAGTCTGCAACCAATCAAAATGTTCTGTTGTTTTATTCTGAAAAATTGTTGACACAATCAATGACACACTCGCTAGTCAAGCCAAAATACCAGTGGCGGCTGGCCGATAGAGGGCGCTGGGGCGCCGCCTAGGGCTGCACGATTAATCGATTTTAAATCGAAATCGCGATTTGAAATGATGCGATTAGCTAATCGCAAAGCCTGCGATTTGCCTGCGATTTTTTATTTTTTTTTATTTTTTATTTTTTATTTTTTTTTTACTATTTAGCAGACGCTTTTAATCCAAAGCGATTTACAATTACGAATTACAGGGACATTCCCCCTGGAGTAACTGAGGGCTAAGTGCCTTACTCAAGGGCACACTAGTAGTGGTGTGGTTTCAGGCGGGATTTGAACTCACACAACCTTCCGATCACAAGTCCAACTCACTAGACCACCACTACCCGTATCGGATACGTCATACAGCGCGTCGGATTCAACGTCAATGAACGTCAACGTCAATGAACGTCAACAATGAACGTCAACAATGAACGTGAACGTCAATGAAAATAGGTGATAGATAGATTCATCCAATCACCTGCCAAGTATTTTTTGAAAGTACCTGCCCTTTTCCAAACAGCTTCCAATTAAGCTTTCCTAGATGGTTGTGTGAAACAAACTACCTGAGTCAGGTTAGTAATGCTCCATCACATGTTTTAATCTGAAGCTTGATTTTAAAGCAACCCAACTTTAAAGCAACCCAATGTAAGTTTAGTTCTTTCACTCGTAGCTCGGGCTGTGGGGGTGCTAGAGGAGGGAGCCTCTAAGTCCCCTGAAGACGTACAAACAAACTGCACGTTGATACGACCTTCCTAGCCGGAGATATGGCCACACTTTACAAAAACTTCCTTTTTTTTTTTTTTTTTTTTTTTGCTATTTAAAAAAATAATAATCGCAAATTAATCGCAATCGCGATATCTGTCCAAATAATCGCAATTCGATTTTTTCCCCAAATCGTGCAGCCCTAGCGCCGCCCCCACCTTCACTTCCTAGTTGCGATTTGTAAAAGTTTGACAAAGTTTGTCGGCGCCTATCAGCATTCATTAAAAATCCTCCAATACAATAAACATTTTATCTGTGTGTGTGTAAAATTCACTGTTAAAATACATAGGGGGAGGAGTCGGGTCGGCGATCGAATGCAAGTCTATCGCAGGCCAAATACTTTTCGCTTACACGTGAGCTGTAGCAGCGCTCCAATTGGCTGTCTCTATTTCTCGGCCGGGGCGCAAAAAGTTGCGTCCTGAATATCCGGTTGTAATAGCAGACAATGCATTATGCTGAGGACTTCCGACTTCCGGTTTTCCGGAGTATTTTAAATGAACATTCATAATGTCTCTCTCTGATGTTCATGGTCAATTAAATCAGCCTATTTTGTGCAACTAATAATGTTCCCGCTAATGGGTTAACCGAGCAGCCTCGCACCTAACGTGCAAGCACCTAGCTTCGAACTATTCATAGCAATATGCGTGGGGCAAAAATAATCTATTGCCTCTAAAATCACCAAGAACAGAACGGCGGAGGTACGGGTAAACAGGGCTCATGTTGGTGTCATCAAAGGTAAGAGCTGTTTTTCTTTAACTCAACTGATAGCATTACCTTGCTGTTGTTGTTTACCGAATGCTCCATCTGACTGTCACACTGTGATTGTACTTGTGTAAACAGTTAATGAGTAACGTTAGACGGTTTTGTGCGTGTCCTCTCATAGGCCTACTTCAGTGGTGTAGTCTAGTTTTTTCTAGCGGGTATACTGTGATTTTCCCCTCCCAGCCTCATATCGTTCATAAACATACATCTGCGCTCCCTGTCTAACGTTATATATATAACATGACATGTTATAAGGCTGATCTGTGCATGATATTGCTGCATACTGACATATTTCATGTCGCATCTCCCCCCTTTGATGGTATATGAGCTATAGTCAGTCGCAATGGTCCAAAATTCAAGTGCTTCGTAACACAGACGGGGTGAATTTCATGAATGAAAGTGAAAGTTCTGTCACAAAACGCCGTTACGTATCCTCACACATGTTTAAGTGGTTATTGCGTGGGTAAAGTGAAATTACTTTGTTTTGAGAGCCAGTGCGCGTTTTATGCGCGTGCACGCGGAAAAAAAATCGAAAGAGGACCCCCCCGCCACTAATGTGAAAAATCCTGGAGGAAACACTGCTGTGCCCCACCCAAAAATTTTAGCACCAGCCGCCACTGCAAAATACTGTTTTCTGTGAGTAATCCCCACTACTTTACACTAACTAGGTAGTAGTGGGGATTACTCACCGAATCCATTGTATTGCAAAATTTTTGGCTCGACTAGCGAGTGTGTCATTGATTTATTTTTTTAACATTTACATTTCTTTACATTTTTCTGAATAAAAGTCTGAACATTTGGTTGGTTGCCGACTTGTTCCCGCTTTCACCAGCCTGTCACATAATCATAATAATTAATTACATGTAAAAGCGCCTTTCTCAAACTCAAGGACACTGTACAAAAGGCGGAAAAAACTAACGAAAGAAAACAAAAACAGAACGAAAATAAAAAAAGATAAAATCAAAGTCAAGATCCAAAAAATAAATTAACAAATGAAAGATGGTAGAAGAGCTCAGCTCAGCTCTCTCCAGCTCTCAGCAGCCTCACCCTCACAGAGCATGAGGTGAGACGCGTACTGAAGGCGGTGGACCCCAGGAAAGCCTCGGGGCCGGATGGCGTCCTGGGACGGGTGCTGAGAGACTGCGCCGACCAGCTGGCCGGGGTTTTCACCAACATCTTTAACCAGTCCCTGTCCCAGGCCACCGTCCCACCCTGCCTGAAAACCTCAACTATCATCCCAGTCCCGAAGAAAAGCACGGTGAGCTGCCTAAACGACTACCGCCCGGTGGCACTCACACCAATCATCATGAAGTGCTTCGAGAAACTAGTCCGGGCCCACATACTCACACGCCTCCCGCCCAACCTGGATCCATACCAGTTCGCCTACAGAGCCCACAGGTCCACAGGTCCACAGGTCCACAGAGCCCACAGGTCCACAGAGTCGCCATAGCGACGACTCTCCACGCCACTCTATCCCACCTGGAGAGGGGAAACAGCTACGCGAGACTGCTCTTCGTGGACTTCAGCTCCGCCTTCAACACCATCCTTCCAGACAGGCTAGTGACCAAACTACTAGACCTGGGTCTATCACACTCTATATGTGCGTGGATCAAGGACTTCCTGACCGACCGCCCCCAGAGGGTGCGGGTGGGCCCCCACACCTCCACAGCCCTCAGCCTCAGCACTGGGTCCCCCCAGGGCTGCGTGCTAAGCCCCATCCTCTACAACCTCTACACCCACGACTTCACCCCCGTCCACCCCAGCAACTACATCGTAAAGTTTGCAGACGACACCACCGTGGTGGGATGTATCTCGGGGGGGGACGAGGCGGCGTACAGGGATGAGGTAGAGCAACTGAGCAAGCTGTGCAAGGTTAACAACCTGCTGCTAAACAAGTCAAAGACCCAGGAATTCATCGTAGACTTCAGGAGGAAAAAGACCGAGATCCAGCCCCTGCTCATCGACGGAGAGAGCGTGGCGAGAGTCTCAACCCTCCGATTCCTGGGACACCACATGCGGGATGACCTGGCCTGGAAGGACAACACAAAAGGCACCATCAAGAGGGCACAACAGCGGCTATACACCCTGAGATGCCTCAGGAAAGAACACAACGAGCAGGAGATACTGGTGGCCTTCTACCACGGCGCAGTGGAGAGCATCCTCACCTACGGCATCTCCAACTGGTTCCACAGCTGCACAACAGCGGAGAGAAACGCGCTACAGAGAGTCGTGAGAACAGCACAGAAGATCACCGGCGCCCCCCTCTCCTCTCTGGAGGAGCTGTACAACACACGCTGTCTCAGGAGGGCCTCCAAGATCTCCAGGGACCCGACCCACCCTGGGCACGTACACTTTGTCAAGCTGCCCTCGAACAGGAGGTACAGGACCCCGGCCGCTAAGACAAACAGACTGAAGGACTGCTTCTACCACAGGGCCGTCAAGGCCCTGAACACAGAAAAGGCCTAAGTTCTGGGCCCAGGACAGTCCGGACGGATTGTATGGCAGCTAGTGCTGAGGCACAAACATGTACATTTTCAAGCCTGCAAACTGTGACACTTTAAAATAATGTGAAAAAATACTTTTGTGCAATATGACAACCCTAGTTGACTATCTGTGCAGTATAGTTCAGTGGATTGTGTACATAGCCTTTATTGATGTAAACCAGCTCCTTACCTTCTTGTGATTTTATGCTTTTATGCTTTTTCTAAAATGTGTATTTTTTTCCCTTTCCTAACACCAGGGGAGCCACCCCTCCTAAATGTCGTTGTTTGGTACCTGTACTGTAGCAATGACAAATAAAGTCCATTCCATTCCATTCATTTCCAAATGCCTCCAAATTCATTGGATGGCACTTCAGTAAGACAAACATACTGCCATAGCAACTAGGAGTTTTTCAGGGCCAAAACGTGGAAAGTTCTTTACTGACCAAGTCAATGTTCCGATTTAAATCAAATTGAACTTTACAAATTGGACTTTACGCAAAAAGACCTCAAAACAAAACAACAACTGAAGATGGCTGCAGGGGCCCAGAGAACATACCCAGTGTCTGGTGGGTCAATGAGTCGCAGACTTCTGGCAGGTATTGCTAAAAGGTGAGTCACCTTTGTGACATGGATTAACCTGAATTTGACCAAAGTTAGCTTGTCTACCTTATCTCGCTTTGTGACACAGCTCTCTAAGCGCTTTCTTCATTTGTATCAAAAGAATCCCAATGTTTTCAGCAGTGGTACTACAACCCTAGGAACCTCACTTTCCTCACTCTCATGTTAATGGCCCATATTGGAGCTAGCTTCCTGTCCCTTGCTTCCTTGTCCTCTCCCAGTGATTAAACCCTCACAATCCCTCCCCACAACGCCTTATCAATCCATCTGTAAACTCTCTCACCCTTCGAAACACCCATCTATCAACGGCACCATTCATCAGTCTCCCCCACATCACAGAGGCAGATTTATGACTCTGTGCTAGAACAATTAGCCGCTTCAAACACAGCTTCCCTATAGAAGCCAAGAAGAGGAGGCTAGTAGGCAGCTAGCGCCAGAGCCCCAGATCCCAGGTGTCTAATCAGACATTTACACAGGCCTATTACAGTAATCCAGCTGCAAGTCTATTGTGAGCGACTGGAAGGACAAGGCTCATTAGGCATCCCCCGGATGGAGAGGAAGTGATTTAGAACCCCAAAGAGGGGTGGATAGTTTGTCACTCTCTGATTTAGCAAACTTCCGGCGACTGGAACAAAGTGGTATCCTAAAAATGAGATTTTAAGAGATGCTAACTTGGTTTGGACAGTTCTTACTAACATCAACATCAATAGAATCCCCTTTTTAGGAGAAATCAGCTGGTGGCTGACTGTTCAGGGTCATTTGCTACAGTATGGGACCAATTAAGACAACTAGGCCTGATAAAGTGAAGTGATTAAAAAAAAAATCAGCTTAGATTTGAAATACCGAAAATACCTGAAAACCTGAACACCAGCACAAGGACGAAATGAGTCTTGTGGAGTAAGATTATTCTTCATCACTTAATTCCAGTCTTAAACAGGCTGTCAGCCCATTCAGGGTCATGCAGCCATGCAGGAGGACATCAGGGAGACAATAACCTCTCAAGAGGTAAGACATACAGCAGTCCACTGGGCCTACTCACTACTGCACCTGCAGTAGGACATTGATATGCATGACTGGAGAGTCTCTCGGTGTGCTGTCACAGTGGCACTCTAATGCATCTAAAATCACCCTGGCCCAAATAGCTCGTCTATAGCCCCTCGGTGATCACATGCATGCAGCCCCCGGGTAAAGTGAAAATCTATTCATTTCCCACCAAGAAAAGCATATGAAATGTGCTGAACACAGATACATGACAAATGTTGAATACGGAAAGAGAGAGAGAAAAGAAAAAGCCCTTTCTTCAAGTAAAATTCAAGTGTGTTTCGCGTATTAGCTAGACAGATATGAACAATCAGCCAAGACGAATCTGAAATCTTCCCCTTGAGCGAACTTGCCATGGATGAAATGATGCTGAGTCAGAGATGTTCAAAGCCCAGTGTTGAGCAGTGTTTGACAGACGGGGGATTTCCATATGAAATAGCGACTTCTAGAGTGAGAGCCCCTGCTGGGAGAGAGACATGTTTTCGTCAGACAGTGAAGCCTTATAGAATCTACGTCTCAATTAGGGAACATTCTAGTGTTTTGCAGAGGGATTTTGAAATCTGAGATAATCAAAAGGAGGAGAGTGTTAGGATATATATTTTTCAAAGGTCCTATTGTCCAATTGTCTAGCACCAGCTGCTTAGTTATGATGTTACATATCTTATCAGTTTTCCTGTTTTAATATGCACTTATCAGTATTGTATCCTACGAACACATATGACCAATTGTAATAGCAAGGGAATGAGGGAGTTACTGTCTGGGAAGGCGTCTGAGGGCCTTGAAGCCAGGTGTAGCAGGATACTCCTTCTTCAGTTCTCATGTCAAACACAAGACAACACTCAATTCATAGTTTTGAAACATTCTAATCAAAGGGCATGAGCTCTTACATCATAGTGGCCAAAAGGGGGAGGGCTCTGGGTTTTGTGAAAGTATATACAGTATGTATTGTAAACTGAAGAAGTAAAAACCTTTCCTCTGAGATCGCCTCAGGGTTGGGTCCAGCTGCTGCAGCACTGCTTTGTACTCTACGTGTGATCTTCAATAAACTTCCACTTGTGCAATAGAGCAAACATCTCCTATGTCTTGGAGCAGTCAATCAAAAGAACTGATTCTGACAAGAGACAAAAGACTGTGTTTCCAGGTCAGCCCGTCCCTTCATTTATTCCCTTTTTCCGCCACCTCATAAATGATGGAGATGATAACGATAACAAGAGGTCTTGTGCCACAGTCTGTCTGTCTGTTAAATGTCAGACAAGTAGCGCCATGTCGGAAAAAGTGGAAAAAAAAGACAAACTAAAGGGTGGGGTGTCAGTTTGCTAAAGACCTCATCCGTTTGCAACATTTCAAAGGATGTTCAGAAGTCATGCGTTGGAGTTGAGATACACATCTCTGACAAGATAAGTCATTAATAAGTCTTTGCTCCAGTTCTGACTTATTTATTGTGTTTTTATTCTCTCTTTTTTCATTTAAATTCCCATCAGATTTGTCTGTAGAATCGGTTGGCTTTTGACAGTAAGAACTGTTTCTGTGAAAACTGAACAGAGAAGCACTGGTTGAATAAGAGATTGAACGTGATCTAGGCGAGTATGTCTGGATTTTCTGTATGTTTAGGGCCTGGATGGTCAATGTTTAGTTTGCACAAATATAATCTTTGAACTGAATCAGACTTACCTCATTCAGACACAGAATCCATGTTTTAGACCAATACTATGAAGCTGACAGCCAGCTGTTTTTAATGTAACTTGCTTGATGTGCCAGTGGCTTGCACTTAGTGAAACCCCACACACACACACCTGCGACACGCATGTGACAGGGGCACGTTGTGTCTAATGAGCACTCACTAACTACAGGAAGACATTATACAAATGATCCTGTAGCGTCACTCTAAATTGAGTTTAGGCAGTGAATTGTGCTGCAGTAGTAAAAAAAACACACAAAAAAACCAGCATGTGATGGTCACAACAAAAACTGAACAGAGCAACTCTAGGATAGAGAAAGTCTCCTGGCCTGATAACAGACATGACTGGAATGTGGATTATGTTCTTATTCAATAGGCCGTAGGAACACCTGTCTACAATCCAACCTTGAGCAAACATGGACACTGTGGAGGAAAACACCAATATACTGGTGGAGGTACTGTATACATTGCTGTCATGTCCTTTTAGTCTAGTAGGAGAAATAGGTTCCCATGTACCCGCATGACCCTTTTTTGTAACCAGTTTTTTTAAGACCCTAATGGTATCTAGTTAAGATTTTAAGAAGAGTGGTGAGGACTGTACCAGCGCCATTAGTTGACCTTGGCAACATGAAGACATCTTAACTAGACACCATTCGGGTCTTAAAAAAACAGGTTACAAAAAAGGGTCATGCAGGGTCAACATGGGGACCTATTTCTCCTACGAGACTCTCTTGGATGTTTTCATAGTGCACGGTTGAGTTAAACCAACTGTTGCTCCTCACTGCGGTTTATTCTGAGTATTATGTTTACAGCAAACTGGTGTGTGCTGATAAACCTGTCCAAGAAGAAACACACTCATACACCAGGCCACCACATCCTCTTTACCACAGCCCATGTGCTGAGTTATCTCAGAGGCAGCAGAGGCTGAGGCTGATCATATGAACACAGCCATTAGAAAACCCACGTGATGTGGGCCTGGCTACTCTTAGTACACACACACAGACTGGCTGCCCAGAGACTCAGACCTCAGAACAGCCTGTGTGTGTGTGTGTGTGTGTGTGTGTGTGTGTGTGTGTGTGTGTGTGTGTGTGTGTGTGTGTGTGTGTGTGTGTGTGTGTGTGGTCCTCTGTGGCTCAGTTGGTAGAGCACTAACAATGGGTCCGATTCCCGCTGGGACCATACATACAAAAAAGTGTATGCGCTTACTGCTATGTACTGTAAGTAGCATTGGATAAAAGCCTCAGCTATATGGCATATATTATTAGATTATTATTATGTGCGTGTGTGTGTGTGTGTGTGTGTGTGTGTGTGTGTGTGTGTGTGTGTGTGAGAGAGAGTGAGTGAGTCCACTTCCAGACAAAGCAGACGTTCACACTGTAAGATGTGACGTGCAAGACCAGCCAGCTAGTCTGGAGAGAGAACAGCCAGCTAGTCTGGAGAGAGAACAGCCAGCTAGTCTGGAGAGAGAACAGCCAGCTAGTCTGGAGAGAGAGCAGCCAGCTAGTCTGGAGAGAGAACAGCCAGCTAGTCTGGAGAGAGAACAGCCAGCTAGTCTGGAGAGAGAACAGCCAGCTAGTCTGGAGAGAGAGCAGCCAGCTAGTCTGGAGAGAGAGCAGCCAGCTAGTCTGGAGAGAGAGCAGCCAGCTAGTCTGGAGAGAGAGCAGCCAGCTAGTCTGGAGAGAGAACAGCCAGCTAGTCTGGAGAGAGAGCAGCCAGCTAGTCTGGAGAGAGAGCAGCCAGCTAGTCTGGAGAGAGAGCAGCCAGCTAGTCTGGAGAGAGAGCAGCCAGCTAGTCTGGAGAGAGAGCAGCCAGCTAGTCTGGAGAGAGAGCAGCCAGCTAGTCTGGAGAGAGAGCAGCCAGCTAGTCTGGAGAGAGAGCAGCCAGCTAGTCTGGAGAGAGAACAGCCAGCTAGTCTGGAGAGAGAACAGCCAGCTAGTCTGGAGAGAGAGCAGCCAGCTAGTCTGGAGAGAGAACAGCCAGCTAGTCTGGAGAGAGAACAGCCAGCTAGTCTGGAGAGAGACCAGTCAGCTAGTCTGGAGAGAGAGCAGCTCTACAACTCAGTGTCTCAAGCCGCTTCTATACTATCACCACGTTAAAAAAGTGATCAAGTTTGTGCTGGAGAAATGTAAAGCCAAAAGACTCAATAACTAATTATGTCCTGTATCACCCACAAAGCTTTACCCACTCTTTAGCGCATGCCAAGACGTGCTACTAATCTCAGGAGACATTAACACGCCATCATCACCTCCAGACTCCAATACTGCAATAGCATTCTATTCTCCACCACCAGCAAACTCCTAAATAAACAAACTAATAAAGTATGTAGGAAACTCAACCAGATCATCACCAGAACCTGCTCCTGATATCATATCAGCTCTGTCCTCCAACAACTCCCCAGGCAACCCATCAAGCACAGAATAGCACAGAAAACTTCAAACTCCTCCTCACCACCTACAAAGCCCTCCACAGCCCATTCCTACCTTGCCTCTAGAGATGCTGCGGCACACCACAGGGGTGTTCTGTTCTGTAAGGTTATCGGTTCACCGTTGTTACTGTTCAATGCACTGCTGAAACTAATGCCATAGTCCCTCAAGCGAGGAGCCAAAGAAGCAGGCATTGTCAGGTACTTTTTGAACTTCCTGAACTAGGCCTACTTTTAATTTACATGTTATGATCTACTCATGAGTGCCAATCATAACGCAAGCAATATCAGATGAAATCTGTGCTGTCGTTGTTCAAGTGTCCTAGCGACATCGTGAAAATTATAGAACGTGTGTGCACAGTCACAATGATCAGGTTATATTAGGTATATATTAGGTATATTAGGGTATATCAGGTGATATTAGGTATACTAGGTATATCAGGTGACATTAGGTATATTAGGGTATATCAGGTGATATTGTCAGGTTGGGGATCGCTCTACTGTTGAGCGACCCTTTGGCGCCCCCTTTAATGTGTATTTGTTTCTCTGTCTTTCCTAATGTCTGTGATTGATAACAGCTGTGAGTGATTGTCTTGGTCTATTTATATCCCCCTGTGTTTTCCCTTTGTGTCGGTTGTTCACTTGATTTAAGTGAGTACTATGTGTCAGAGTCTTAGCGTTCCTTGCCGTATAGGAAGCTATATATTGGTTGACTATTGCTGAGTTTGTGTAAATGCTTTGCACACTTAGGCTATTAGGAGTTTTGGAGACTAAACCCACCTCCTACTTTTGTTTGTACCGTTTATAGTTCGGATGAATTATTGCCCGACTACTCAATAAAGAGTACCTTTTGGATTCTACTTTCGCATTCCGACTCCTGTGTTGTGCACTACATCTGGGTCCAACATTAGAATCACACGTAACAGATATTATATATACAGTTGGGTCCATATATATTTGGACACAGGCAGGATTTTGGTAATTTTAGCTGTTTACCAAAACATCTTCAAGTTACAGTTATATAATGAATATGGGCTTAAAGTGCAGACTCTCAGCTTTAGGGTAAGGGTATTCACATCCAAATTGAAGGAAGGGTTTAGGAATTACAGCTCTTCCTACGGCTATTCCTTCATTATGTCTTTATCAATTAAGCAGGTAAAAGGTCTGAGTTGATTCCAAGTGTGGCATTTGCATTTGTAAGATGTTGCTCTATATGCACAACATGCAGTCAATGGCGCTCTCAATGCAAGTGAAACAGGCCATCCTTAGGCTGTGAAAACAACCAAAAAATCCATCAGAGATACCGGGAACATTAGCCAATTAACTGTTTGGTAAATTCTGAGGGAAAAAAGAACACATTGGTGAGCTCGGCACCACAAAAAGGTCTGGACGTCCATGGAAGACAAGAGTGGTGGATGATCACAGGATCCTTTACATGGTAATGAAAAACCCCATCACAACATCCAGTCAACTGAAGAACAGTCTCCAAGAGGTAGGCATATGGCGTTATTTATGTGCCACATTTATTTAGAGAAAAAAAATGTTGCGCAAAGGAAAATCTATTTTGAGCAAAAGAAAATGGATTTTGCACAAAGGAAAATCGATTTTGTACTCAATAAAAGTTGTTTACTTGCATGTCTGCTAAAGTCGATAACCCACACAGCATGGCTGATCGTCAACATTTGCTTGACTGGCAACATTAGGTTCTTCTCTCTCTCAAAACATTTTACCCCGCTAGAAATGTGCCAGAATTCTGATTGGCTGGCTGGCTGGCTAGTTCTTAATGTGTTAAAATGTCAGATTGGCTGGCCTGATTGTCAATCACAACATTTCTCTTTTAGATTAGATTAGATTCAACCTTATTGTCATTGAGAAGTACTAGGACAAGGAAACGCAGATGCATTTCATGATCATCGCCCCAGACCGAGGGCAATTGATGGTTATTTTGTCTTTCTGTCATTTTCAAATAATCGCACAACAGTTGTCTCCTTCTCACCAAGCTGCTTGCTGATGGTCTTGTAGCCCATTCCAGCCTTGTGCAGGTATACAATCTTGTCCCTGACGTCCTTATACAACTTTTTGGTCTGGCCCATGATGGAGAGGTTAGAATCTGATTGATTGATTCTGTGACATTTTCCCACAAATTTGGGATCTATAAAAAAGGAACTTGGCGTGAAACTGTGCGCACCTCTAAGCACACTGGCACCCATGCGTACGCATAGAAACTGGAGAAATGAGCAACTGTGACTCCGCTGGCAGAAGGATGAAAGAGGAGAAAAGCTTTGAAATGGCGTGAAGTGGCATTTCCACCGACATAAGAAATATTGCCTCACGTATTATGAAGGAGTGCACACAAAGGATACACTGCACACTGCACATATCTTATTCGTCCTTGTCCTGTACGCATCACACTATATACATATATATTTACTGTACATATCATATTGATATTCATGCAAATATATTTACTTTTTACATTCATATTCATTGCACGTAGCGCAAGGTTGACCACTGTCCGCATTGACTTCACAGTAATGTACCTCTTCATAAGGGTAATGTTCCCGATAAGTCCAATGATTGCAATATCCATACAGTGAAGAACATGAACAGGCCCACTGTAGACAATTGACTATCATCCCCAAGTAGGCCTACACCCCATCCCCATGTATACTGACTATGAAAACTTTAAGCGCACAGACACTTTATTACTGAACTATCTATTAGTTGCATCACTAGTGTATCCTGTCTTATCCTGTCTTTGTAATATTGTCACCTTTATCTTGTATTATGCCCATTGCCTTATGTCTTGTGCTGCAATGTCAGGAACCGAAGCCTACGAATTTTACTCTCTTAATGTAACGTAACAATAAACTTGAAACATGCTTGGCTTTTCTACAATGCAGGTTAGATGACGAACTGCATTTCCTTGTGACAACCTTGGTACTTGTCAATGACAATAAGATTGAATCTAATCTAATCTGATTAGAATGTTTTGCAAAAAAAATTTGGTTTGGTCAGAATGTGTAATAACATAACAGTAAAAATATAATGTCCCTACATAATGTTTACACTAAGGCAAACTGCAGCTTGAGGAACACAAAGGATTTGCGGTAGAGTGGAAAGAGGGAGAGGAGCAGATCAGCTCATGACGAATGGAGAGGTGAGGAGAGAGAATTGTTTAAACATCAAGAAATAACTTGGAACCACTGGTGTTTTAAAAAATCTGCATCAACTCTCACACTGTTGTAGTCATCACACATTCTCACTATCATCATGAATCTCTTATTTGTAAAATTGGCAGCTTTTATACGACAGTGTGGAGACATGTGGGAAATGTTTTAGCTGTGTTTTTGATAATAGATAGCTACACATAATGAAACCGATAACAGAATAAGGTGAGGAATTGTCATGGAGACAGTAGTCAGAGTTTAAGGTTTCAGCAGGATTGATAAAGGATCGGAAAATAGTATAGTCTGCTAAGTGGGCTCTTCGACAGAAGATACATTTTCTCTCCCATCCCATCCTCTATTCTATAGATAACAGACTTCATGGCTATGGTTGGACAGACAGGTAAGCCTATTTGTCACTGTCTGAAAATTCATAATGACAGATCAAAGAGGTACAGTTATGTTATAGGCTATACTGTGTCTTTGTTGACATATACTGCATATGGCTTATACAGTTTATGATTCAAGGCTCGAGATTGTAGGACATGTAGGACATGGCTGAAGGTTATCACACCGTCAAAGTCTCACACCGTACTAGCCTCGCTGCTCCAAACCCACAGGCCTGCCTCCCTCCACAGCCTCACGTCTGCCGAGGCCAACCTAATGGTTCCCACATGCAGAGCAAGGCTCCAAACCCGGGGGAACAAGGCCTTCTCCATCACGGCTCCCCGCCTCATTAATGCTCTCCCCGCGGAGCTCAGAGATGCTCCCACTCTGTCCTCTTTCAAACATTCCCTTTTAACCCACCTTTTAAAATGTTCAAAAGTACAACCATGAGAGTAAAAGCTCCTCATGTTAGCTTTACCCTCATCATGGTGAATTGAAACAGACCTTCCGATTATGAATGGCTTACCCGTTTCAACCGTACTGGCGATTTTAGCATCAGAGATAGACAGACAGACAGACGATAACCGTTCGTTGCATGATCACATGTGAATAGAAGCGTGCACCTAGCCTGCGAAAAACAGACACGTACCCTTCATCACACGTGTATGATGAAACGCAGGCTTATTACATTGTTAGATAGTTGAACTCAAGCCACCTGTGTGTGTATTTCTCCACCTGTGTATGAGTATGTAGGCTACAGTAACCTATGTGTGTCTGACTAATGAGATCCACATGCAGGGAGACAGACAAATCCCCTCCATCACAGACATTACAACACTTGTGTGCGTACAGTGGGCTAGTGGTTAATAGAGTAACTCCACCATGGCAGCAGTGTCTACCTCAATGCCGTCAAGCGCTGCCAAAAGCCACCAGAAGGTGTTGACGAGGGCTGTGAAGGAAAAAGAGAAAAAAGAATTGTTTGCCTCATCAGCTTGCCTTATTAGATAGGCTGGCAAAGTCAAGTTTTGATTGATTAGACTAACAATGAGACTGAGATAGACATTATTTCATGGTATTTGCATATCATTTATGGTACATATTAATTTGCATGTAGCCGTGTATTTTTTAAAGTATGATCTTGTCGTTCGCATGCTTTGTAGGGACTGGTACAAGCATACTACATAACCATTTTCATATTAATCGGACTTGCGGTTCATGAGAAGAAGATTTGTAAGTGTTATTTTTTATATTAAAACAATGCTGGAAAATGGCTGAATATTAAGCGTATGTGGAATGAATGTTTTTCATCCAATCATGTTGAAATGATGTTGAAACACAACTGTGTCATACCACTGTCTTGATGGTCGCCAAGTTTCACATTAATTTGCATAAATATGGCCGAAATAGCAGCGTCATTTGCATATTTTGTGATAGCAGCTGGTGAAACCGGGAACAAGTCGCCAAACAATCAAAATCACTCACTCAAACACAATCATCACTATCACAACCACACAAAGTATGAAAATAATATAATGTAAAAAATATTCTGCTAAAAACAATGCAAGTAAACATAAAAAGGGGCACATGATGTGCTGCAGCACAGGAGGCAGATCCATCTTCTCAGGATCTTTCAGTGCTCAAACATTTCTGGCCATGTGCTCATCAATAAAGACATGTGTTTATACTCTGTGATTCTCAGATCTGGGGAGATTAATAAATGAACACACCACATTGACTGGTCTGCCTATTGTGCTCTACTGTATGTAAGAAAGGGAGCAGAGAGAAACTACTTCACTTCTTATCAGCAACACCAGAGTAACACCAAAAGTGCAACCATGAATTCATTTAGTTTATTAGCAATTCATAATGAATACATTATTCCTCATTACACATTGTAAAACGCTACACAAATACAAAAATGTAGTACATACAAAGAAAAGGTTACGTCACAGTGATACACAGCCAGTTGTTTTAGCTGCTGAAGTAGTGTTCCATCAATACTAACACACACTTCCATTTGTTCCAGTGGGCCAGTAAGTGCTAGGTCTGCTTAACGGAAATGAATCCAGAGAGAAAACCTGTGTGGTTTTCTACATCAGTGCTTTCTCATTAAAACAATTTCCTCCCACGGCCTGCTCCGGGCGGGTGGGATGTACACACACAGACCTTTGCATTCTGTTTGTGTCTGTTATTTATGTATACATCTCTGTAATAAAAAGGAAGATATCGTCCAGCTGCGTCATGGGAGCCCAAAGTGGAACCTCATTAACTGGTACCTCTCCAAGAGCTAAATCGCAATTGGCAAGATAAAAAGCATAAACAATTTAAATTGTTGAACAATGAGCTGGAGGTGATGTTTGCAGTGGGAAAACTCCACGTAATGAGAGGATGATCTGGTTAACACCATCAGCCTACAGCTCTGATAGGATTCCATGTAATGATCAGACTTTTCTTTCGAAAAAAAAGGGGAATACATTTCTGCGTTGTTGAAAATCAATGACACATCGCTAGTCAACTAACACAGCTTGTTTTGTGAGCCTGCTAACAATGTAAAGTAGTGTTCTAGTTAACTAGGTAGCAGTGGGGATTACTCACCGAATCCATTGCGTTGCAGTATTTTGGCTTGACTAGCGAGTTTGTGTTGTGATTCTCAGCAACGTTGAAACGTAGTTCTGTGTTTCAAAAGAAAAGTCAGAGCATTTTGATTGGTTGCCGACATGCGGACCAAATGATCAGACGGTGTCACATATGGCCTGGTTAACATCATCACTATCTACCGTAATGGTAGAGAGGTCTGGTTAGCAATGCCACAGCAGTGGTTAGCAGCAGTTGCTACACTGAAAGAGCCATGCAGTTACATTGTTACCTCTGAGTGCCAGAGACAGAAAACATTGGTATATGAATAGCCAAATGAAAGCCTATAAAACATATTTGAAAGTCTACAGTACATGTGAACCTTGGATACGGTTTTATTCTCTCCAAAGAACTTATTCAATAACTTTCTCTCTCTTGCTTGGATTGGATCTGGATTGATTTCCCATAAAAGCTCTATTTTACAGTAATCATTCCAACCATTGTGCAAATAATCAAGAAGAAGGCCAGGGCTGTTAAATGAACATATTTGAAGGTAAGAAAAGGCCCCGTCTTTCAGGACATTCATATATTACTAACAGGAGGATGACTACACATATTATCTGCACTTTTTTGAGAGCTTTTTTTTCATCTTAGCTATCAATCGAAAATGATTGGGAGCATTCTCTGCTTAGAAGTAGCAGCAGCAGCAGGGCTATGAGGAATGTGGCATGTGTGAGTAGAGGAGAGGAAATAAAGAACAGGGGATGAGCCACATAAAGCCATGGGGGTGTCACCTTGTTTTGGAGCTGGCCTTAGTGGATAATGGTAGTGGGACCTGCCAAATGGAAACATCCCACTCACTCACAAACACCACTGAGGAAGTAATACTAGATTCCATTTGATACGACTCTCCCAATCCCATCTGTGTTTACCCAAGGTTCAGCCCTATTTACTCCCCTATCTTTACCTTATTTACCTCTGTCCACTGTGTTGAACATTACATTAGGGGTGGTGAGAGGGATTAGAGGAAAAGGGAAGTCACATGAAACGGGACAGATAATACTCTTATCAAAATCCTGTCATTAAAGCATTATTATCAGAGAATTATCATTTAGCTCTAGTAATTGGGTTTTAGGATATTACAAAGCAGATCATTTGTAATATCATAGTTGGGAGTTGGGATGAATCATAGTTACCCTGTGACTCACTAACGTGGAGATATTTTTCAACCAATACGATCATATATTTAGCTACTTAGAAAGAATTAATTATAATAAATACTAATCAATCATAAGTACAACAGCCATGTTTCTTTCTGAGTGACTGACAGCACACATTCAGCTACGGTATCCATTGCTTAGCAAAAGAAGCAAGTCCCCTCTCCCTCTCTCTGCTAGCAAGATCGAAATGAACCATGCACAGCTTTTTTTGTCTTAACGTGCCTAAGGTGGACTCCATACGTACTGTTCTCTTTCAGTTGACTCCTCACTGACGGGACACACGACACACAGGTCAGAGACGCTTGACCCGTCTGATTAAAGGGATGCAGGGAGCACACCCATTTCATCCTTTCCATTCTGTTACGTCTGCTGGACTTTACTACAGTGCAGTGTTCTGTTTTGTGTTATGATACAGCACGTTGTTGATTCAGTTGAGTAAACTCCGACTTCGTTATTAAACATAACACATTCTTCACTCGCTCACTGTATGAAATGTGCTGTAGTTGTATTATTGTAGCTAGCTTACAACTTAACTGTTGTCCTCCTACTGAGGATCCTATGATTCTGCCATTTTAAGTGAAGCTTCATTGCTTTGCTATTTTGGTGTATGGTCTCTCTGTAGGGAGATTTGACTATTTTGGTTGTTGCCCCTACAATAAATGTAGATGCTGTTGCCCCTGCTATAACTGTATAGGTTGTTGGCCCTGCTATAACTGTATAGGTTGTTGCCCCTGCTATAACTGTAGATGCTGTTGCCCCTGCTATAACTGTAGATGCTGTTGCCCCTGCTATAACTGTAGAGGTTGTTGCCCCTGCTATAACTGTAGAGGTTGTTGCCCCTGCTATAACTGTATAGGTTGTTGGCCCTGCTATAACTGTAGATGCTGTTGCCCCTGCTATAACTGTAGAGGTTGTTGCCCCTGCTATAACTGTAGATGATGTTGCCCCTGCTATAACTGTAGAGGTTGTTGCCCCTGCTATAACAGTAGAGGTTGTTGCCCCTGCTATAACTGTAGATGCTGTTGCCCCTGCTATAACTGTAGAGGTTGTTGCCCCTGCTATAACTGTATAGGTTGTTGCCCCTGCTATAACTGTAGATGCTGTTGCCCCTGCTATAACTGTAGAGGTTGTTGCCCCTGCTATAACTGTAGATGATGTTGCCCCTGCTATAACTGTAGAGGTTGTTGCCCCTGCTATAACAGTAGAGGTTGTTGCCCCTGCTATAACTGTAGATGCTGTTGCCCCTGCTATAACTGTATAGGTTGTTGCCCCTGCTATAACTGTATAGGTTGTTGCCCCTGCTATAACTGTATAGGTTGTTGCCCCTGCTATAACTCTAGAGGTTGTTGCCCCTGCTATAACTGTATAGGTTGTTACCCCTGCTATAACTGTAGATGTTGTTGCCCTTGCTATAACTGTAGAGGTTGTTGCCCCTGCTATAACTGTAGATGCTGTTGCCCCTGCTATAACTGTAGAGGTTGTTGCCCCTGCTATAACTGTAGATGCTGTTGCCCCTGCTATAACTGTAGATGCTGTTGCCCCTGCTATAACTGTAGAGGTTGTTGCCCCTGCTATAACTGTATAGGTTGTTGCCCCTGCTATAACTGTATAGTTTGTTACCCCTGCTATAACTGTAGAGGTTGTTGCCCCTGCCAGTGGCGCCGGCAGGATTCGATTTCATAGTACGCACAGAAACGTAACACAACTTTGCAGACTAGCCTACAATATAGGTTGGATGGTTGTATCACCTATAACGCGCACTACACAGAGCGCAGCAACACAAACATTATGGTGACGGCGCACCCGAAACACAGATGAAAACATAGCCCAGGTGACAGCGCACCTAACACATGGGGAAAACATAGGGCCTATTTGGTGACACTGTGACAGCGCACCAATACATAGGCTAGCAGCGAAATGAGAGTTTTGCAATGTCATCTTCAGAGCCAGAGGCAGCACATACCACCACACACCTCTGCTGCTGTGTGTCCTCGGGGCTCGGATCCGGTACGAGGACGAGGTAGCAGGCCTCGCTACACAGCTAGCTACCAATGGGGGCTCGTCACCGTGTAACTGTTGTTTATTATATCGAGTGGGTACTTCAAAACTTCAAGTTGGTGTTATAAAAAAAAAGAAAAGAAGAAAACTAGATATTGTTCACACAATAAAGTTTCACTTTCCAACCCCTTTGAGTCAGCGAGTGGTTCGCACATTCAGCCAGCTCCCTATGTCCACGTGAGGCAATGTCCGTTGCCATGGGAACATGAACGCTGTTTCCTGATAGGCTGAAGACGATTAATAAAATCTGGACGTTCTGCTGCAATTGAACACGTAAAATCGCTGGTAACCCTGGCGCTTGGTTGCGGCGCTTAGATGGACACTGGCCCCCGCAACGATAGCCTTCCCTGCTCTCTCCACAGCCATTGGATAAATCTAATTTTAGAAAAGCGTTTTAGGCAATCAAAATGAAATATGCGGGACATCGTCCTGATTTGCGGGGCACACCTAAAGTCGTGAAAATGCTGTGCAGTCCCGCGCAAAGCGGGACATCTGGTCACATTACTAGACCAGGGGTCGGCAACCTATGGCACACGTGCCAGCAGTGGCACGCGACAGCTTAAACAGTGGCACGCAAGCAATAAGTGCGAGAATGGGAGAATGTTTTTTAGTTTTTTTTATGTTGGCCGCGTTCGTAAATTCGCGCACACTGGGTTCAACCTCACAATGGGACCAAGTAATTTGATTGGACTAGAGGCGGTCTCAGGGACGCTCCGGCGCTCTCAGGGCGAATTTACGAATGCAGCCTCTCGTAGATGCTGTTGCCCCTGCTATAACTGTAGACAGGGGCGCCGCTAGGGGGTGGTAAGTTAGGACGATTCTAAGGGCCCAGCACTGACAGGGGCCCATGAGAATCTTTTAAAAATATATATATATTATATTTATAAATAATATTATTATTATTTTTATCATAAGGACGTTAATGTAGCCGAATTCAAATTATAATTCTATGTATTAAAAAAAGTCACAAAAGAAACAAACTGGAGTTTTGTTTCTCTATGTTTAACACAATTAAGCCTTATTATTATTTACCCCTCTATTTATTCACTGCATGGTTCAGTCCACCGCGCGTGAGCTGCTAGACGAGAGGAACGTTACCGCAAATATTCTGACAAGGTTTCTGTGATATCTTCCTAATATAATAATGATGAGCGGACAGCGGGTAAACATTAACTGGTTTATCGTTATAAGTGCAGAGCATTACAGAGCATGGCCGTTCCCCACATTAGACTAACCCGGAAGCTATACTGCCCCCCCACGGGACCTTCCTGACCCGGCAGATAACCTCTACTACATTCCTCCCCCCTTAAGCTGTGAGCTTCTTCTAATAAAATCCAAAAACAAATACCCACACAGTATATACTCCATGAAACAAAACAACTACCTGTGCATAACTACCATTAACTGTCCCCTTCCCTATATATATATATTTTTTTTAAACATCAAAGTCCTTCAAATAACTTGGCCTGGACACTCTTCTATGCGACTGTCGCACAGGAGTGATCCGCTGTTGTGACTGCACTGGCGTGCCTGGAGGTAGGTTGTCAGTCACTAATGTTCCCGACTTGTCCGGAGCAGGTTCTGCAGGTGCGGGAGAGTTTTCCCCTGGAACACAGCTGTTTCCCTCAGGAATGGAATTATCTGACATTGCAACAGCTGCTGATGGCAATTCAGGCAGCCCCGGAGGGTCTCTAATCTTCGGGTCCATCAAGTCCTTGTCCTCAGGTCTGGCCAGTATCTGGTCGACGTGTCTGCGCACAATGTTGCCATCTCCCAGCATGACCTTATAGGAAACAGGACCTGTGATTTTGATTATGATCCCAGGTATCCACTTAGGCCCATGACTGAAGTTCCTTGTGATCACTGTGTCCCCCTCCTGGAAACTTCTCCCTGAAACTTGCTTGTCATGATGCTTCTTTTGGATGCCTTGTTTTCGTTCCACCCTTGTTCGACGGTCTGGATGAATTTGGTCGAGTGTGGATCTTAACTTTCGACCTTGCAACATTTCAGCAGGCGACAGCCCTGTGGTGGACTGTGGTGTAATGCGATAACTAAACAACACTCTTGACACCTTAGTGTTGATGCTCCCTTCACCTGCCTTTTTCATCATTGACTTGAATGTCTGGACTGCACGCTCAGCACAGCCATTGGAGGAAGCATGATAGGGAGCAGAGGTGATGTGCTCAATGCCGTTTTTCTGCATAAATTGTTTGAATTCCGTGCTTACAAAACATGAGCCATTATCAGACACAATTGTCTCTGGTAGCCCCTGAATGCTGAAGCTCTTCCGTAGACATTCAATGGTGATGGCTGAAGTCGAGGCTGTCACCGGGTAAGCATCCATCCATTTTGAATGCGCGTCCATCAGGATCAAAAACATGTGTCCCATAAACGGACCTGCATAATCAATGTGCAGCCTTTGCCATGGTTTGCTTGGCCACTCCCATGGGTGAAGTGGTGCTGGAGCTGGCGAGTTGCGGTGTTCTTGGCATGTGACACATCTCTTGACTACAGCCTCGATGTCCGCATCCAACTTTGGCCACCAGAAGTAGCTCCGCCCCAAGGCTTTCATTCTTGTGATGCCAATGTGACCTTGATGTAGCTGCTGTAACAAAGCGTCTCGTCCAGGCGGCGGCACCACCACCCGTGAGCCCCACAGTACGCAGCCATCTTGCACACTTAACTCTGTTTTCCTAACAGCATACGGTTGGAAAGCTGGGTCTGGGACTTGTGACGGCCAACCATGTTGGACAAACTCTGTCACTCTGGACAACACAGGGTCCCTGCTTGTCCATTTCCTCATTTCCGCTGCCGAGACGAGGGTCACATTCTCCATCATCAGCACTCGTTCTTCTTGCTCTCTCTCTGTGGACTGATGAGGCAGAGGGAGTCGACTCAGGGCATCTGCATTGCTGTGGTATTTCCCTGGCTTGTAAACAATCTCGTACTCATACGCTAGCAACGTTACTGCCCACCGCTGAATACGAGGGGATGCCATTTGAGGCACAGCTTTCATCTCATTGAAGAGAGATAGTAAGGGTTTGTGGTCAGTGCAAATGACGAACTTCCTTCCATATACATATTTATGAAAGCGCTGGATGCCAAACATCACCGCCAGACCTTCCTTGTCCAGTTGTGAATAGTTGGATTCAGCCGACGTCAGTGTCCGCGACATGAAGCTGATGGGCCTCTCCTGTCCATCTGGCATGCGATGTGACAACACCGCCCCCACTCCATACGGAGAAGCGTCGCATGACAGGATCAGATCTTTTTGGCTGTCATAATGCATTAACACCTTAGATGACTGCATAAGTCGCTTCGACTCCTCAAAAGCTCTCTCCTGTTTTTTCTCCCATTTCCATGTTGTCTCTTTCCTCAACAGTTCATGTAAAGGCGATAACAATGTTGACAGGTTTGGCAGAAACCTGTTGTAGTAGTTGAGTAGGCCAAGGTATGCTCTCAGTTCTGTGACATTGGTCGGTGCTGGTGCCTTCTGTATGGCACTGACCTTGTGTGGTAGAGGATGTAATCCCGAGGCGTCCACCTTATGTCCTAGGAACTCTGCTTCCTGTTCCATGAATGCACACTTGTTGCGTTTCAGACGAAGGCCAGCTTCCTGGAGCCGCGTCAACACCTGGTTTAGTGTGGCCAGGTGATCTTGGTCGCTCCGCCCCGTCAGCAAAATGTCATCCAGATAGACGGCCACATTTGGAATGCCGGCCACCAGACTCTCCATCATCCTTTGAAAAATTGCTGGGCTGGAGGAGACCCCGAATGGAAGACGATTCACCTGAAAAAGACCTTTGTGCGTGTTAATAGTGACAAATGGCTTGGATGCTTCATCAAGTGTCACCTGTTGATACGCATGGCTCAGGTCCAGTTTGCTGAACTTCTCCCCGTCGGACAACTTTTCAAACAAGTCCTCCAATCTTGGGATTGGATACTGCTCGAGCTTCGACACCTGGTTGACAGTGACTTTGTAGTCTCCACATATGCGCACTGAATTATCAGACTTTAACACAGGCACGATCGGTGCTGCCCACTCAGAGAACTTCACTGGTTCAATAATTCCCTGGTCTGTGAGTCTCTCTAACTCGATCTCCACCTTCTTCCTCATGGCGTAGGGGACTGGTCTAGGTTTATAGAACTTTGGGGCAACGCCTTCCTTGACATAGATTTTCGCTGGTGGGCCTACCCAGGTTCCCAGTTCCTCTTTGAACACATCCTCATGTTGCTTTAGCACATCCTGTAATGTCAGTTGTAGCTGCTCCATTTTATTCACCAGCACACAGTTCATTCCTAGCTCTTTGATCCATCCCCTGCCTAACAGATTGGGTCCTGTGCCTGCTACGACCACTACTGGTAGCTGTTTTACTTGGTCTCTGTACTTTACAGTCACTTCTGCTACTCCCAGTGTAGGTACTTTTTCACCTGTATACGTTTTCAGAGTCACTGAGCAATCCTGCAGCTCTTTTGTGCCCCCTGCTGTCCATAGCTTGGCATATTCAGTCTTTGTCAAGATTGTCACACTGCAGCCAGTATCCACTTCAAATTTAACAGTACTCTCATTTATGTTAAGCTGTGTGGTAATGGGATCAACTTTTGTTAACTTGGACTGTGTTAGATTGTACATAGTAAACACATCTTCGTCGCTTGAAACATTCTCAGGAGATTCACTTATGTGATGGGCAGACTGCTTTTTATCATTTCTAAAACTCTTTTGCTTGTACTTCCCTCCTCCCTTAAGCTTAAGTTGATCCGGAGTTGAGGATTTGCACATTTTCTTCACATGCCCATTTTTCCCACAGCCATGGCACTTTTCATTGAGAAAACGACAGTCCCTTGCCATATGTTCACCCCCACATCTATAACATGCCAACAATGGAGTTGTTTGTCCTTGCCACTTCTGTTTTTCCTTCACATTATACACTGGCTCATGGGGTACAGCTTTACTCACAGTACTGTCCAGCGTTCTCGGTCCCAACTGCAGATCCTGCACATCCCTATTTGCAGTTTCCATGGCTTGCGCGACTGTCAATGCTCTGTCGAACGTTAGCTCCGCCTCCGCCAACAATCTCCGCTGTATGCGATCATCTGCTATGCCACATACGAGCCTGTCGCGTAGCATCTCTTTCAATTTGTCACCGTAGTTGCAATGTTGAGCCAGCTCTCTTAGTACTGCCACATACTCCGTCACAGTTTCCTTTGCCGCTCTAATCCTTGAATTAAATTTAAATCTTTGGACTATCTCGCTGGGCTTCGGGTTATAATGCGACTGAAGCAGTGCGGTCAAGACGTCATATGTCTTCTCACCAGGCTTGTCCGGGCTTAACAAGTTCCTCATTAAACTGTATGTCCGACTGCCTACAGAGCTTAGCAATATTGCCCGCTTCCTATCCGCATCCGTAATCCCATTTGCAATGAAAAAATGTCCCAAAACTTCGACATACTCCTCCCACGTCTGGGTGTTACTGTCAAAAGCAGTGAGTGTTCCGACCATCATGGTAGCCATCTCGACGTCTGGGTTATCACTATTAGCTCCCTCGTCCTCCGACATTAGCCGAGTTGTCCGCGTTCTAGAACTCACAAGTTGTTCGTCTTTTCCACAACTTCCTTCAAGTTCACCGTTTATCTCGTCGCCAGATGTGATATCTTCCTAATATAATAATGATGAGCGGACAGCGGGTAAACATTAACTGGTTTATCGTTATAAGTGCAGAGCATTACAGAGCATGGCCGTTCCCCACATTAGACTAACCCGGAAGCTATACTGCCCCCCCACGGGACCTTCCTGACCCGGCAGATAACCTCTACTACAGTTTCCATGACCAACATGTCCTGCTGTAGTATGTGTGTGGGACAGATGGAGGACAGCCAGATTGGAAATGCATCAAATGTGCGTGTGCGTGGACGATGTCGTGAAAGGCAAAGCCAAAGTCAGGGTCTCAAAAGAGAAAAGTAAAAAAAATCACTAAAAACAGTGGTTTAGTGATCTAATCACTGCGTGGATGATCTAGTTAGCTCGCTATAGCTAATTAACATTAACTTCAAGTATAGTTAACTTACAGTGCACTGTCAGTATAATTTCAGTTAAATGTATGAGATGAGGGCAATTTTGGTCCAAATATAGGTTATTAGAGCTCAGTGAATTTGTATCCAGCAGCTATGCACTCTTGCTATAGCTAGCTAGCTAACTAGTATATAATGTTACATGCTAATGACGTCATGCACAGATGCAGCCTCCCAGTTGAAGGAGAAGGAGGTGAGCAGTAGGAGTTTGGGGTTAACAAACATATTTTGAATATTTTAATGTATGCTGCATTACCATGCAAGCATTGAATACAACTTTAGCTAATATTCATATTTAGTTAATAGTTCTTCCAGTAATTGCAATAACATTGACCACTGGCATCTTAATAATATTGTTAGCTAGCTAGATAACATTTAAGTTAGCTAATCTGGTGTAATGTATGTGTTATTATGTTAATACTATTATAGGACATATTATGAATTATGTACCTATGGATACTCCATGCCAGGGCCCTCTTCAAGCAAGGCAGCCAGAGAGGAGAATGGGGTAGTGGTGGTCTAGTGGATAGTGAGTTGGACTTGTGATCAGAAGGTTGTGAGTTCAAATCCCGCCTGAAGCCACACCACTACTAGTGTGCCCTTGGGTAAGGCACTTAGCCCTCAGTTACTCCAGGGGGAATGTCCCTGTAATTCGTAATTGTAAGTCGCTTTGGATAAAAGCGTCTGCTAAATGGCAAAATTAAAAATTAATTAAAATTAGGAGAGCAGAGGTGGGGTGGTAGTGGTGGTCTAGTAGTGGATAGTGAGTTGGACTTGTGATCGGAAGGTTGCGAGTTCAAATCCCGCCTGAAACCTCACCACTACTAGTGCCCTTGAGTAAGGCACTTAGCCTTCAGTTACTCCAGGGGGAATGTCCCTGTAATTCGTAATTGTTTGGATTAAAAGCGTCTGCTAAATGGCAAAATTAAGAGGTAAAGAGGCAGAAGAAGAAGAGCAAGAAGTAACAAAGGACAATGACAGCAGCACAGCAAGTTGGCTTCATCACTAGATTTCAAGGATCTTATTAAAGATTTTGCTACTAAGAAGGCCCAGCGTTTTGCTTTGATTTGATTTGATCTCTTTACTCCTATCTTGAATCGTTGTGCATTAGGCTAGATATAGTTTTTAGCTCTCCAGGTATACTATTCCACAGTACTGCCGCAGTGTAAAAATAAAAATCTTCCCATTTCACATTCAATTTCGCTGGCACCATGTCTGTGTTGTCCCTCTTGTATAAGACACTTTTGTCTTTGTGTGAAACAAGCAATGCTGAGTCAGTAAATATTTCTCTGCTGTAATTCTTCATTGATCTAATCCTGACAGTATTATGGCCAACTGATCTTTACAAGATCTACATTTATTTAGACAAAATACCACCCCATTATCTTCATTTAATTATACTTTTGTCCTTGTGTTGTTCATGTCTTAATTTAATAAGTTAAAGAACGTTGAGATTTCTTTGCTGAATTGTTGATTCCTGTATTAACTGTAATTTTAAATTACATTTACAAAAGATGTCCATCATTGGATTTCTTGCAGTGCATCAATAGTTCATCAACTTCAACTGGGTTTAGGTTGATGGGTGGTTTAGGTGGGGGGGCCCAAAATGATATTCTGTCATGGGGCCCAGAATCTCTAGCGGCGCCCCTGACTGTAGATGCTGTTGCCCCTGCTATAACTCCTCTGTCATATACCTCAATGGGAAGGATGGACCAGCTATCAAGCATGGAAGTGAGAGGAACTCTCAAACGCCCTCCCAGTTCTGGGGGGCTGCATGTCTACTATTTACATGGATTGTATGGTATTTAGAACCATCTTCAAACCAATATGAATGTCGAGTTATCTGTTTTGTTTTTTTAAAATCAATTGTCTGTTTCAACTCGAAGCGGACTGGAGGACACAGAGGACACTGGACAACTCAACTTCTTTGGGGTCTTTTTCTCCCATTTATTTAAGTAAAAGTAGTAATAGGTACTGTAGTCGTTTTTTCCCTAGAAGTACCGTAGGTTGAAAACCGTTAAGAAAAAGAAAAAGAAATAAACTTTACAACAACAACAAAAACACAGAGGGGGCCGGGGGGGAACCCCCAATCAACCCCCCCACTTGGTACCTTGCCATACCTCGGCTTTTGCTGAAATGACGCCACTGGTCTTGTAGCCTATTGGAAATTGATTGATTGTGTGTGTGTGTGTGTGTGTGTGTGTGTGTGTGTGTGTGTGTGTGTGAATGAGTGCTTTTGTCAGCCTGCATGTATGAGGTTATGTAATAACTGCACATTATGTAATACAATCTCAAAATGTAATAAAAAGTAACTTTCAATATGTAATAACACTGCATTATGTAATAACCTGCACATTATGTAATAAATCGCCTGAACGCAAAATGTAATAATGTTTGCCTCTTTATGTAATAAATGTATTACATATTGTGCAGGTTATTACAAAATGCAGCAGTTGCACTTTTTTGTAACACAATTGAAAAAATGGAAATGTAATAAATATATTTGACCATGAAAAGCATTTTAACATAACATTAAAAAATCCAGAATTGCATGTTGTGTTGAAACTAAATAGTATTTCTATCGACCACGTTTATGCTGATTTGGTTGCTTTCTTCTCAAGTTATGAACCCCGCAAAGGCAATTTGCTTGTTTAGGCGACATTCTGAAGACCCGATAACTCATTCCTTCAGGGGATCCTATTATTGTTGCCTTGTCTGGCAATTAACATTATGCAACTTTTCAAAGCATTTAAACGTACTGAGTGCACTGAGGTGCTTGTTACTCTCACGACTCCGACTCATGCCTACCGAATTTGTGATCTGAGACCGTGACGAGACGATAACGCTGGCAGGGTGTTTACGTATCGTTTTTGGAGTCGTATGGTCGGCGATTGGGGGTACCCAAATCATTTTCTTTGGCTCTTAGTCTCCGACTGGTTGGCCACCCCTGTTTAGTGGCTGCCTCTCTTAAGATGACCAATGACCTCTTCTGCCCGATCCTCCATTTGGATTCATCATCACATGGTTATACATGAGTATATATAGAGTATATATATATCTGCTGGCTGTCCTTCACTCTGTGTTGGGTGGGTTGGCTGCAGATCTCTTGGAGCTCTTGGATCTCAGGAAGGTCTCTTGAGGCTGTAGTCGTGGGGAACAACAAACACTGTAAATAAAACACAATATGGTTCACCCATTGGAGTAACTCACAACCTTGACAATCTTGCCTGGTTCCTGCCAACGCAGGCGTACAACAACAAAGAAGCAGGGTCGAAGTGTTAGCAACGTGCAACAGAACATCCTTGGGTGAGAGATTTCTCATAGGAATGGTCCGTCCCCTTTTTGTCTCTAATTCTGGGGTGTGTTGGCCGATTAGTTCCGGGAGGGAGGAGGTGATAGGAATTGGCACCAGCTGTCTCAGTCAATTTAGTCCATGGCAACTGCAGAATCACAACACCACATGCAAGGCAAAACCACTAGTTCATGCAATTCAATTTCACAGGTAAGAATGTAAAGGTGAGGTGGATGGTAATCTTTATAGCAGATGTGATTGTAAGGCACTCCCAAATAAGGCATGAAAGTAAATAACAAGACATGCTGATACATATATTTAATAACATGCTGCTAATAATCACAGAAAACGGGCAGAAAAATAAGGCAATCACGATGGGGGGTTTATTTGACCTTGTTGTCCTATGCCATGCTAGATTACCTGCAGCTCGCCTCCAGCTTGCTTCCTGTATCTTAGCAGACCATCCAAATAGAAGTCATCTATTCCAACTCAATTTCACCGTTGTCCATATAATAGCTACTACTACCACATGACTGGTACATTGCCCTAAATGAAATAATAATGGTTGCTGAGGGACTTGTGCTTGTATGGATTTTTCAGAGACAATAACATTGTTCATCTCTGGTTGACTCCTCCGCCTTGCTATTCGTTGAATAGAACCCTACTGTGGAAATGCTGTCTCTTTGCTTTCTAAACCACATTTCTCCACACTGTTTGTTCTTTTTACTCAGAAAAACACAAGACTGCTTGCCCACACCGGATGTTTTCTAGCTCTGTCATCAGGGAAGTTTTTTGCAACCTTGAACTGGTGGATTAATTGAGGCAGATTGGCTGAGTCCTTATCCAGGGGAAGTCATCCAAGACCGCAGGTCCTGATTGTGTTAAAGGGCTAAAGGGGAGCGCAAAGGTGTCAGTGCAGAGTCTGAGGGGAGGAGAGAAGGTAATTAGATACTATGAAGCAGGCCTCTCTTCTCAGCTAAGGTTACTAATGAGGAGAGCCCTTGCTAACACAACCTGCCACCAGAGACTATGGGGTCGGTTGGAACAGACACAAAGACAAATGAAGGTGAGACAGAAAAAGAAGATCAAAACCGGCACAGCAAAGCCGCCATGGCACATCAAGTTATGCTCACTGTTGTTCAAAAGGCTATGGTTGGAGGGGCTTGGGAGAATTCTGTCATATTAAGTACTATAATTAAGAATAGAATATAATCCCATATTTACATAAGTATAAGATTGGCTTAATATTAAGTGTTACCAACATGTTGGAACTGCTTTTGTCAAAAACCAATGTTGTTCTATAAATACCTTTTGTGCTCAAAATATTTCAGAGGGCTGTAATTGCTTTTTTTTGTCATAATTTCTTAAATCTTGGGCAATTCCATGTAAATCACCCAATTCCATGTAAGTCACCCTCACCATGAAAAAAAAAGTAACACTTTTCATAACAAAATCACTTTAAAAGGTATCACCAAGGTCGATATTTTGGAGTACAGAATTAAGCTGACCAGATTATTTATGAAATTGCATATTTCCTCCCACTAAAACAGGAATCACAAACAGAAAAAAACTACTTTTTCAATAAACGTAATTGCATGATTTCTTGAAGGGGAATAAAGGCCTAGATTCACACCAATTCCCCAGCCTCTCCTTTGGAGATAAGAGGCTGGTGTAGCAATATGTAAATCAATTGTGTAATTTGAGTTTTTCCTTTAACTGTTGAGCCTGGTTAAAGCGATGTGCTGTTACAGGACAATCAATGCCACGTCCATGAAGTTTTTCAGGAAAAGTTGTTATAAAACATGCATTTGAAATGCAATATTACCCAAACGATGATTCTCAATTTCAATTGCGCTGTAAATGGTTTTCTGCATATTTTGTTCTTTTGATGCATAGTTTCACAGAAATAATCAACCAAAACGTTCTACAGACTTTCTTTACTGCATTGGATCAGGACCCACCCTGCTTGCTGGACTTGTACTGGCAGAAGACAGGGAAGAGAGGTAGTGTTGCTTTGCATGGACAAGTTACTAACCCTTATTGTCAATGGATCGGTTGGTCTCCGTAGTGGATACAACTTTAGGTGATGGTGCCTCTCAGACCACTTCTTGAAATCGCCATTGTCCTTGAAGATTAAGTCATCATTATGACCAGCCTCTGATCCTGGCCAGATGCAACTGTTGCTTTGTTTGTTTTGCTTTGCACTGCACTTGAGCTGTCCAAAAGGGATGGTCAACACATTTGAGTTAATCCAAAAAGTGATTCTGAAACTGGAAGATGGTAGAATGCAGCCAAAGCTGAAAGATTTGATAGGCTGTCTCTTGGACGAGTAACCAACTTGTTCCAAAGACTGGGCACAAACCATCATTCTGTGATGGTTCCTACTGCAAGTCTTTATCCTCTTCTGCCTAAAGACCATACCAAAACATAACTGCTTATTACATTACAAATATGATGATCAGATGCAAAAACATAGGATACCAGTTCATAATTAACACCTTAATGATTGTGTGGAGTGTGTGGATATGTTCATATTTCAAAATAACATAATACACATGACGTGTATTAGGAGATAAAGTGCAAATATATTTAAACAAATATATGAAACATGTTTTATTTTCATCTTCCACAGAACATTGAAAAGTCTACTATTCAGTGTCTCAGCAACTTGTCAATAAACATTGTGTTGCTACTGCTAACAGAATAGAAGGATTTGTGTGACTGGTTTTAAGGTGGTTCCCTTGAAACCTCCCCAGGTGTCCCAAAATCTTTCTAAAGTGTCCAAATGCTTTACTTTCTTTTAGAACCAGGAACATGTGCAAATAATAATTTTTAAAAAAAACTAGAAATTTCTGGATGATAAAAAAATATTTTAAAAAACTTAAATCAACTGTTTACAATACAATAAAGCTACAATAAAGCACACTAATAAATCCAAGTCCATGTCTAATGAGGGCCAGGAAATGGAGAGACATAAATGTGTCATAAGCTGAAACAGCCTCTGCTTTCTGGACCGCTGCCTGGCAGTTCCAAGTTCCAGTTCCAATTTGGGTTCATGTGGGGATTATTCCCCTCTGGTGGGAAGATTTGAAATCCCCAATATTATCAAACTGAATTAATACGATATAAACCCATGGGTTGGTTCATTCTAATAATTGACTGGTTAAATGATGGCTAATTATTTTATCAATTACATTCAATTTCCTTTATTAGATACTTCCAAATTAGAACAAAAACACAGAGGAGGAATTGACAGTGAATGTAGTTCACATTAATAACTTCTAATGTGTAAGATAATTACTGTGGTAAATTGATCATTGGTCTTAATTGATTTGCCAAGCTATTTGAGGGCACAATGCCAGCTTCATTAACTTTGACTGCCAGCCATGTTCAGAGCGGAGAGCTCCACACTGCCAGACTTTTGGGGCATTTTTGCTGAACTTTGAAGACCCACCAAATATTGACTTTTCGGACTACATAAACATTGAACATATCTACCAAAACTTTAGACTCTCTTCTTTCATCAGAAAAAGAAAGTTTGTTTCTAGCCTCTTTGAGTGTTTAGAAATCGGCCGTAGAACATAGGGTGGTTTCAGCAAAAACACCTGATTTTGACCAATAAACAGAGAAAACGAGCTTTTTCTGCAGAACTTTTTTTTTTTTTTTTTCTGCACTTTTTCTGTATCATCCGACTCTGAACTGTTTGAAGAGTCGCGCGATGGCCGCGCTGCTCCGCGATGCTCCGCAATGCTCCGCGCCGCAATGCTCCGCGCCGCGTTTGGCACATACCCTGATCCGTTTCGCCATTACTACAACTCACAGCAAGCCACTTCCTTCTCCAGGCTTTTATCGAACTACTGCCCCCATCTGGGACCGAAATACATTACACCCAAGTCTGAAATTCACTCGCTAGGTGTAGAACATGTCAATAACGCGATCCCCGCGAAAAAAAAAAAAAATGTCTATAAGTCTTTGGCAGTCAACGTTACTATTCTATAAGACGCCAATTGGCGTCTTTGGCAGTCAATGAGTTAATGACTTGGAGTGCTTGATTTATGACAGCAATAGGAGGTGAATGTACAGCCCATTATGGTTGTACAGTCACATAAACTCCCCAACTATTTCTACGTTCCAGTGATTTTTGGGCAATTCAGAAACACTTGAGGTTCAATCAATGCATTGTTTGCCCTCTTTATCTTGTAGAGAACAGGATAAAGAGTACACAAAGGGGTTTACTGAAAAGTGACACTGGTCCTTGCTTTTGGATTCATTTACTGTCAGATTGCACCCCCCCATCTGGTAGACATTGGAGTGATTATATTGTTTCGCAACAATAGAGCTACAGAAAAGTATGTGTTACAGGAATCAATTGATAGTTTTCACAGTGGAGATGATGATGATGCAAGGACCCATGTCACATCAGAAGCCCTCTATGCTGCCCGCCTAGCCATACCTGTCAGAGTAACTGGAGGAAATGCCACTGCAGGTGACATAGCCAGCACTTCGTCATTAAATGTGAAACTTGTCCTCTGAAGATTGTGGCTGTTACATTTAGTATGGTCTTTGACACCATGCAGGGAATAGCCTTCTACTCCCTTTGAATACTTTATATTTCTCAAGAGGATGTGAAATGCCCGTTTCTGTCAACACCTCACTACATTGACTAAAGATTGTAGAATATCTTCTGGACAGACAACAATTTTTAGCAGACACCTTTATGCAAAGCGACTTACAACAAATACTTGTGATGGATATTATAATTTTATTTTAATGCTTTTGAAAGTAGACTATATAAAAGTTTAACTTATCCTTTTTGTTTTCACAAGTATATTTCTTAAAATATCGTTCTCCAACATTGTTAATCAATAAGACCAACATACTTACATCTGGTCATAATATTCTACCAAAATTAATGTGTATACTTTCTAGATGGTTATTAACTGGCTGCCAAGCAATGAATATATTCAGAAAATGTAATATCAACAGCATATTCATGTGATCAGTATTTCAGTACTGTACACAATGATAACTGAGTTTAGTGAGCACACACATATCTTGAGATCTATTGTCACACAAACACTCTAACACTAACAATAATATAATGAACATGTGATCACTGGTTAAAGATTGTGTCGACAAATGTGTAAAGTTTGAATCAACAAATGTGAGTCCTTTCTGAAAAAGTTATTTTTCTTATACAGTAATGTGCCAGGTCATTCTGCACTATCCTAGGGTACTAAACATTCCCAGCCAACTCCATTGGGAAAACACCATACCACTGCCATAGCAGTGAGCTGTCATGTCCTACCTTCTTATCAACCTTTCCCCATCTCTATCAAAAGACAACAAACATACAATATGTATGGTAAGATGTCACACATCAGAGAATGAAACTAGGTGATATATTATTTACCCATAGGACAAACTATACCATACCATCCCTATGGGACGTGAAAGAAACCCACATATGCTCTTTACAATATATTTCACATCCAATGCATAGCTATTGCTTCTTCACATTGAAACGGACACTTTCAATGAAACAACTGTATTGTATTGAAGGAGACTGAGATGTCCTAACCAAGTTTGTGTGATGAATTACTGCAATTATACACATCTCTGTCCTCATTGTTCACAGGTGTTGAGTGCAAATCATGGAAAATGAAAACAATTAATCCTGGTAAAACAGTGGTTAGCGCAGCGCTATTAGCGATACTGGGAAGCATGAAAGAAGAAATTGCCTCTTATCATGAAGATGAATGAGTATATCTCTTACTATCAGGAAAGTGTATGTAGGCCGTGCAAAAATTACTGTATGTAAATACCCACTGTAATCAGGGCACTGATTCACTGTCTACTCCACTATCAGTCTGATGAATTGCAGTGTATTCCTCTTTCTTTTAGATTTCTAATAGTTCTGTATATTGTTTAACTGACCTTGATGATAGTGAAGTAGTAATTTATAGTTATAATTACCTTATGCCCTCCTATGTACTTGCTATGTAATCACCACATATCATGCAGATACACACCATGTTTAAAAGCCACTTTTAGAACCACTTACTATGGTATTTTATATATATATTTTTAGATGTAAGTCAACCTGTACAGTATAAACAGCGGCGAACTGTTTTCATAATCAAGAGCTTTAAATGTGTTTTGTCCTCGTTCACATAACCTCTCTCCCACACTCTGACTGTAGCTTTCTCGCTTGACGTAATTTCATACAGTTTGATATTTATATGAATATGATATTACTGTGGTGACAGTATTCTCCTGCTGTCACCTCTGTAGCTTCTGCTTTGTGATTAAGGAATTTGCTAATATGGATGTGTTATTCCAATCCAGCACAGAGTGTTGTCACAACAGTTTACCCTAATCCCAACTGGAACAAGGAAATATGAAACCTAGTGTAGCGTGCAGTACTAAACAGATTTTGCAAGAGGGAAGGTCTCCTGATAACCACAAACTATGTAGTAAATAATTAGACCATATGAGCGACAAAAATATACTTTTACTATAATAATAATAATAACTTTATTTGTATAGCGCTTTTCCTGCAAACGTTGATTATGCAAATCTTGAATAAAATGTTATTATGTGGACTGCATCTTCAATGCTGTAGCACTTGCCCTAATACATAAACACATGGGTTATCATACCAGGATGACAGCAGTCATAGAACTAATACATCAAATGAGAGAAACTGGATCCTTGAAACTAGACTTTGTTCACTTCATAGGGTTTCTCTGTTGCCTATGACTTGGCCTCCCTGGATGCCCTTTGCTAGTCTGCATCAGACCTGGGTCCAAATATTATTATTTCAGCATTTGCTTGAATCTGCCTGGAGAGTCAGTTTGCCATTTTGGGACATTTGGCTCAATTGTGCTAGGGAAACTTAACCAAGCACAAAAAAGTATTTCAAATGATTTGAAATACTATTTGAACCGAGGTCTGATCTGCATAATATGGAGCTGGCACTATATTAGCTCCATCGCATAACCACAAGTCATACCGTAGAGCAGCTAATGAGGCAAAAGTCAGAATGCATGCTTGATGATGAACAGGTGACATGATAACCATGCAAGCAAGATACAGGAAGTACTCTGGCCACATTGCCAAATGAAGACATACAGTATGTAGTGATAATGATGACTGCTAATCAAGGATGTTATTAGCAAAGAGGAGGGTGTGTGGTACAAAAGGTTGGTGAAAAGGTCCGCATGACGGGAATTGTGAAACCTTGCAATCGAGCCAAACAAGTGTGTGTCACAGTTTGGAGTGAACACCCTTAAACTTTCAGTTTGGAGTGAACACCCTTAAACTTTCAGTTTGGAGTGAACACCCTTAAACTTTCAGTTTGGAGTGAACACCCTTAAACTTTCAGTTTGGAGTGAACACCCTTAAACTTTCAGTTTGGAGTGAACACCCTTAAACTTTCCCGGCACAGAATATTTGACTCTCCAACACACTCTCACACAGAAGACCAAGACAAGTGCATAAAAATAATCATCTTTATTATACATTTCATGTTAGACATTTACTTTAAAATCTATATAAATTGACTGACTTTAAAATCCACCCTTCCAACCCACCCCCAGCACAATCACTACCCTTCCCCAAAGTTGCAATGTGGTAATGAGCAGCCCTTACAGGTGGGGTAATGAGGAGCCCTTACAGGTGGGGGTACTATCAGCCCTTACAGGTGGGGGTAATGAGGAGCCCTTACAGGTGGGGGTAATGAGGAGCCCTTACAGGTGGGGGTAATGAGGAGCCCTTACAGGTGGGGGTACTATCAAGAGGATAAATAACAGCAACAGTGAACAAAGGGAAAAACTCACACTATACCCTGGTAGCTTGAGGAGGGCACTGCCGTGACGTCAGCAGGGCTCCGCCTCCGAGGATCTTCAAGCTCACTGTCATCCAGAGGATCTTCAAGCTCACTGTCATCCAGAGTCACTGTCATCCAGAGTCACTGTCATCCAGAGGATCTTCCAGCTCACTGTCATCCAGAGGATCGTCAAGCTCACTGTCATCCAGAGGATCGTCAAGCTCACTGTCATCCAGAGGATCGTCAAGCTCACTGTCATCCAGAGCGATTGGGCTCCAGTGGAGGATCCCCTGTCGGCAGCCACGCGACCGGTCCAAGTGGGCTCAGCTGTACCAAAGGGTCCGCCGTCGGTGGCCACCACTCTGTGCCTCGACCAGGCAGCCAATCCTCCACGCAGCTACTCACAGGTACTCACTGCCACTGCAATATTGGTTATTGGTCCCAACAGCCTGTGCCCACTCACAACAATACAGCCCCCATGTCTCTCCTCCTCTCTCCTAAACTCTCCTAAACTCTGGGGTTTTTAAAAGGCGCAACAGCCAATCCGCTCACTAGTGCGCTCAATCTGCTAACCCAGGGGCCTCATTTATAAAAAAGTACTTGAACGTCATCTTTGACTTGCACGTAAGCACATTTTTCCTAACGGACGTAAGCATTATTTATAAAACGGGCTGCGCTCGTTTAAAATTGCGTACGTACTTAAGTCTATAAATACCAAATATACTTGAGAATTAACTTTGTATTTACGCCCTGTGATAGCCGCTCAATTATAACGGCTGAATTAAGCCAAGTGAGCGGGAGAGGGCAGAGAAGGGTGGCTTCTCGGTAAGTTGCATTTGTAACGTTTGATCATGACAACTAACCGGGCAAATGCTTATACTCAGTACTCAAATTGTAAAAGAAAATCAGGGGAGGTGGAGGATTTTATCATATGAGGACAATTTTAGCATCCCCTCAGCGTCAGTGACTTCACTGTCAGTAACTTGGTAAAAATGTAATTGAATGTGTGCGTGCCCCCTCGCACCTTGAAATAGCAGTAATACCACGTTCATTGATAAAATTACATAAAGTATGGAAAGAGGGGGACGAAAGAGGGGGACGATTTTGACAGTTTTTATTTCTGGGGGGATGCCATCCCCCCTCAACTCGAGTGCTGCTTATACTGTAATAATATAATGGTCTTATTCTTATCAGGTGGTCTTATTCTTATATGGCTGCTCACTCCCCTTGCCAACTCCCAGACACCGGAGAAAATCCAGTATAATTTAGCGCGTGGCCGGGCAAGGTCCGTTGTGGAACGCACTAGGCATGTTGAAGGGGAGATAGACAGCTCCGGAGGGATATAAAGGAAGACTGAAGTACAATCATAAACATCAGTTCCTTTTAAATCTTGAATTAAACAAATGTTCTCGGCTGATAACAACATTGTTAATTTTATTACGAGCCACTTGCATGAATTACAGTAGGCAGTGCGGCTCACATGCCTGTAATAACTCCGCATAACCAGTAGGTAATGTGCGTACGCAAGGTCAATACTCGACGTAGAGGTACGATCGTTTCGACGGTCAAATTGACTCACGTTGAAATTGTATAAATCACTACGTTGACGTGGTTTTCTACGTACAAACGTCAAAATGTATCTGAGTACTTTCTAAAAATGAGGCCCCAGTTCTCTGCCACTTGCATTTTGTGTCCAGTCAAGATTGTAGTTAAATATGAGAGAAATGGACAGAGGTAGGGGTGTACATGTAAGGGGTATCCTATATGGACAGAGGTAGGGGTGTACATGTAAGGGGTATCCTATATGGACAGAGGTAGGGGTGTACATGTAAGGGGTATCCTATATGGACAGAGGAAGGGGTGTACATGTAAGGGGTATCCCATATGGACAGAGGTAGGGGTGTACATGTAAGGGGTATCCTATATGGACAGAGGTAGGGGTGTACATGTAAGGGGTATCCTATATGGACAGAGGAAGGGGTGAACATGTAAGGGGTATCCTATATGGACAGAGGTAGGGGTGTACATGTAAGGGGTATCCTATATGGACAGAGGAAGGGGTGTACATGTAAGGGGTATCCTATATGGACAGAGGAAGGGGTGTACATGTAAGGGGTATCCTATATGGACAGAGGAAGGGGTGTACATGTAAGGGGTATCCTATATGGACAGAGGAAGGGGTGAACATGTAAGGGGTATCCTATATGGACAGAGGAAGGGGTGTACATGTAAGGGGTATCCTATATGGACAGAGGAAGGGGTGTACATGTAAGGGGTATCCTATATGGACAGAGGAAGGGGTGTACATGTAAGGGGTATCCTATATGGACAGAGGAAGGGTCTTCATTACCTGAAGTGCTGGTAACTCTTAAGATGTGGGAGTGTTCAGAAGTAGCCACCCAGATGCTTTTGCCAGTCGTAGCTTTGAGCAAGCCAGGTGCCAGTTTCTCCAGGCCTACAATCTGGGGGATGTTGATGTTACAGCAGAACTGTCCCTCACTCTAGCAATGTCATCCAAAGTATCCACTCTGATTTTCATGAAACACTGCTTGTCCAGGCCAAGGCACCAGTCGGAGCCAAACTTTGGTGTGGCCTGCAATCAGGAAGTGGAGGGCCAGTGTCTTGAGAAGGCCATGCATGGTCCGCCAGGCACAGTACCACAGCATAAAGTTGTTCTTGTTTTGGCCACTGCAGTTGTCACAGTTAAGGTCCACGTATGTTTCTACAACTCCAAATGATGCAGGTAATTGATGACTGCGTTGCTGCCCTTACTCGATGCCATCCCTTCATCGATCACTTGCTTAGGCATCCCTTCGCAGGAGACACCAAAAAGGCAGCACTTGCGTGGAGTCAGAAAGTACATGGGTCCTGGGTGATGAGGGTCAATGGGGTAGTGGACCTAAAAGAGATAATAGACAAAAGAGGAAGAGAAGAAAAAGATAAGATGCATTGAAAAGCAACATCACAGAGTAGTGTGTTTCGGTAAACCAAATCCAATCAACCAAATCAACGGTGTCTTAGGATGAACTTATTCTCACCTGTTGTGCAAAATCAAAACTGTAGTGCATTGTGATTTCCCAGCTTGCTGGTGTGGAGGGGCCAAGAGAGAGATGCAAGTCCTCACAGACCTTCGCACAGGCAGCATTCATGTGCTGGTATAAAGAACGCTCCTTTGCAACACGGTCTAGATGCTGTTCCTGCTTCTTCAGCTTGGCTGATTTCACCACGTCCGACAGGTTGGCACTTGGGAACACTTGGTAGTTATTCCACTGGCACTAACCAGCTATTGTTCCCACCCATTACCTGCCTGTGAAAAGTAGCTGTGAAAACGTTGATGTTCGTTGACTGGGGGGGGGGGGGGGGGGGTATCAACATTCAAATATGCAAAACGTCTTCAGCTTGTTTCAGATTCAGATGTATGACACATCATTTGAAAGCTTAACATTTGCCCTTTCATAATTTGGAAAAAAACAGACCCTGTCACATATGGAGAGCTTAAAGACATCATGCAAATTTCAAAATGACTTGACATGTTCATAATGTTTGGAGTAAACATGTGTGCAGAGCAAAAGCTTATCAAGAGGCCCAGAGGCAAGCGTGAGCGTGAGTGCTTGTTAGAGCTACAAAGCACTCAAAAGGTTAATGGTGTTTGCTATCCTTAACAAAAAGGATGTCTTTATCTTTTTTGGTTTGTCCGCTTTGGAAATGCTTGCATGAAAGGCCCCCCTTGTGCTTGGCAGGGATTAAAGTGTCTGTTTTATGTGTGAGTCAGTCCATCACCACTGTCAATAGACTTTCAGACCACTCGCCAATTATTCTGCACTCAGATGCACTTTAGCATCCCTCGCTACTGTAGTGTTCAACTAGTGTTCTTCAGAAAACTCTGGCAACTTCTCCGATTGGCCTTTCAAGTGGGGAAATCTGACCATAATGATACACCCTGTCAGCCTTGACGTGAGTCTCTGGCTCCCATCGAATGTTTATCTTATTACATGCACAGTTGTCTCTCTGTTTGTTCTCTCCTCTCAGCAGTCTATTTCTCCTGTTTGACATTCGTTCGTTGTCAACGGTTACTGCAGTCCATCATTTGGAGAAATTATTCAGCGCCGCCCTAAGTGGCACGTCACCTCTCCTGGGGCTCCAAATGTAATAATGTCCATGTTTAATAACAGCTCGCTCGCTTCACAGTATTTAATTTGACAACTGCGCCACAATATATAAATACACATTTGACCTTAGTGATGCCGCCACATTTGTAGATTCAATTAAAAGTATTAGTGAAGGGAAAAGTCATTGTTACTTTGTCACCTATTTTCTAGGTGTTCTTTTCTAGGTGTTCTTATTCAGAACATGATTTGTACTGACTGACTCTAGTTACAACATTGTATTCACAAGGAGCTTTACAGTATGTATATATAATTGCTTTGTAACTACATAATGAATAATGCATTTTAACATTATTTGTTCACACAAGGTTAGCTTGGTTTGCTGTGCAAGTGAAAGGAGTAGAGATTTCCCTTCACAGTGTATACATATGTATATAATATTACCTCACTGAAACACTCAATAAAGGCTGCTTGACAATTATTTCCTCTCCGGTTGTGTTATGTTGAGGTACTGTAAAGAGAAAATAAATATGAACTGTTCCTGTGTTCCACCTCCCTGTGTTCCTCCTCCCTGTGTTCCACCTCCCTGTGTTCCACCTCCCTGTGTTCCACCTCCCTGTGTTCCTCCTCCCTGTGTTCCACCTCCCTGTGTTCCTCCTCCCTGTGTTCCACCTCCCTGTGTTCCACCTCCCTGTGTTCCACCTCCCTGTGTTCCACCTCCCTGTGTTCCACCTCCCTGTGTTCCACCTCCCTGTGTTCACCTCCCTGTGTTCCACCTCCCTGTGTTCCACCTCCCTGTGTTCCACCTCCCTGTGTTCCACCTCCCTGTGTTCCACCTCCCTGTGTTCCACCTCCCTGTGTTCCACCTCCCTGTGGCTGTGGATTCTGTTCCTCTCTGGCGTCCTGTCTGCAGCTCTGTCATCACCACAGTCATTTATCCCAGACAGTCTCCACGGGACCCAAGCCCCTCTCTGGATTCCACCTGTACTGTACACCACACATACAGTACTGTACACCACACACACAGTACTGTACACCACACACACAGTACTGTACACCACACACACAGTACTGTACACACACACACAATACTGTACACACACACACACACACGCACACAGTACTGTACACACACACACACACACGCACACAGTACTGTACACCACACACACAGTATGGGCAAAGTGCAGGTTGAGAATTACAGAGAAGACAAATGGGAATGCGAAGCCCATTATGGCTCTAATGTTTTTTATTTTTATTTTTTATTTTTTAATACATGTTATTAATTATTTCCCTTCATTCTCCACTGTAACAAGGGTGGCTCATGACAGGGTATTTTCATTGTGAATGCAAGGACCAATAAATCACCAGGCGGTAAATGGAAAACAGTAATTTGTATGTGAAGCGGTTCATCAGATAGGACCTGTCACATTAATAATACATGTTTCCACAATCTCACTATGCTCTATTGAGCTTTGCTCATACATTGACCAGTTTCATTTCAGGCCTTCAGGATCTCATGAATATTTAAGCATCTAATATATTTCACACCCTCAAAAAAATGTCCACTGAAAGTTGCTTGGTTCAGTAGACTAACAGGAGTCTATATACTCATCATCATCATGATGTGTGTGTGGCAGGTGACAACCAAGGACACTGGATTTGATATATATGCAGTCTGCTCTGTAGCTCGCAATGCCTCTGCAATAGTGTGTCTACGCACATGCGCGAGCGCGCACACACACACACACACACACACACACACACACACACACACACACACACACACGCATACACTGATGCAATAGACACATGACCTGTTTGATAATGAAGGTTGTCTTGAACATACAGTATATTGTTCCTTCTAATCTAAAGGACACCGTTTTCAGGGATGCAGTGGTGTGTTTGCCTCCTCTGTGCTCCGTGGCGTCAACAACCATGTTTAGACCCTCACCCACAGTTCCATTTGGACCTAAACTTTTGAAAGAATAGCATGTGCTCCTTTCATTCCATTACCCTGTCCAATGCCTGATATTCACCCAATTTGGATCAGAACGTTTTATAAGCGACATATCTTATCTAGGACACGTCTAGACTACTCTCTTTATTCCATATCTGAAGTATCTCCATCTCAGTCGCCTGTACTTCATCTTTGTTTGCCAGTCTACTCAGCTTCCCTTACATCTGTGTAGAGTTAGTTACCAGTAGTCTGGTAGTCGTTATGCACTGAATTAAATAATGACGCATTAGTGAATAATTGTGGGTCCTTTCAGGCAGTTTCTCTGACCTCGTCTACATTTCCTAAGCACTTCCGAATGAGATGATTGCCATACAACTGTGCAGGTCTACACTCACAAAAGTTGCATTGTGGCCTGATGTGTTCGGATCTGGCTCACTAGCTCTCAAGGTGGATGAGCTCACATTGTATTCTGATTTCTATACAGTCTAGACACAATCTGGCCCCCGAATGTGCATAAAACCTATTAAATACAGCAAGGGAAGGACACAATGTGGGCATGAAAGAGTGATAGTTCACCCAAATTAAGAAATCACCTGAAATGAGTCTATATGGACAAGAACAAACTTCAATCAACACTTTGGGTTCTCTCATTATCTGGGCATTGTAAGTAACAGCTAATTGTTCTTTTTAAACTCAATGCAAGTCAATGGACCCAACATTAGCATTTTTGATGTTTTTTTGAGTTTCAGGCCCAAGTCATGTTAAATTCTTTGAAGAGACTCTATTACTTGATTTAAATTGGTTTAAGGTGATTTGAGCATGAATTTCCATGTACATAGTTTAAAGGTAGACTCTTGGATATGACGTCACACCGGTGAAAACAGTAACTTCCATCAAATATATTGTAGTGAAATATAGCGTTCTCATTTCACTGCCGTTCACGTTCATTTTCTTTCTGTCCATGTTCCTTGGTTTCCTTTCTTTTTGAATCCATTTCTCTGAAAACTAGCCTGAAGTAAACAGCTGCCTGGGTGAGACCCAGAGATAATTGAGTTGTACTGGAGATGCTCACAACTGCCCAATCTAACATGTTTGGCCCATGGCCTGTCCCAACACACTCTATCCTCTATTGCATTTCCATTTTTTAAAGTCTCTAGCAGCATCGCCCCACTTGTTTTTGCTATGAAGTCATACAGTGTCCCAGTCTACCTTCAAGTGAATACAGACAGCATGAACTATATAACAATGTTTTATTTGCCATGCAATCAACTTGTCAACTGTTGGAATTTGGTATCTTTTGCTCTAGGCACAGGGTCAGCTATAGTCAGCGGCCCTGGAGCAATTAGGGGTTAAGTGCCTTGCTCAAAGGCACATGCAGGTCCCTCCTGAGGCGGGGATCGACCAGCGACCTTTCGATTGTTAGCCGGCCTCTCTAGCCACTAGGCTACCACCACCCCCTTGTATAACGAACAATGTTAATCAAGCTACTGTATGGTAAAGGCCAACAAACCACCACCCTTATGTGAGACAAAGTAAGATGCCAGACTAAAGCGATTGTTCAACCAGAGCCCTGCCAAAGTCTGCCCACCCTGACAAAGTCTGCCCACCCTGACAAAGGCCCCGCCGAGGTAATGAAGCGGCATATGAACATATGAACAGGTGACCTGCAGTGGAAGTGGAGAGGAAACATGAACATCTGTTATTATCTCCACTGTGACGAGGCGGTTTCCATGTGGGTTTAAAGAGATAGAGGCGTCTCTCCCTGGCCACTGGCCAAGTCTACAGACGTGGTTTCAGGCATGGCTGTCTGATTAGCTGCATCAAACTTGCAAATGAGAGCCGAGGGCAAGCTAACTCATCCCAACCCCCCCCCCCGGTACCCCTGGTACACTGGTACACTGTCAATGGAATAAACATTGCATTAGATACCATTCTCTATGGAATTAAATAACCTTACTCACTACTTTTCTGTAGATTATTTAGTGAACACACACTCTGCGTACGTACCATTAAGTCTTTGTTTCATGAGAATAGAACACTGAAGATACTTAGATCAATTATATAGCGATTGATAGAGCAAGTGTTAAGATTATCAAGTGCAAGGGTCATTTCTCTGTGTGTTTAAGACCATCCTTCTGTTTAAAAAATATAATTGTAATGTAAAAAACAAAAAATGATTTTTTTTTCTTCTCTCTGTCTATGAAGCAGTTTCACAAGAAGGCAGCCTCACTGAAGGAGTGACTCTACAAAGTCTAGATTGATGGATATATACAAGTTCTATAAGAGAAGCATCTTTTTCACAGTGGAGAATTTCTGATACTTTCTTTTTTTGTGTGCTGTTTCTACACAAACAGTACTGTGGAAACTGTTGCAACCTTTGCACTTATCCACATACCATATGCCGCACGTTCTACGTTCTAAGTTAGGGATACTGTTATAAACTACAATGTAGATGCCTGTGATGACAGTCTTTTCCTTATGAAGTCATTATACAGAATCTGGCTCAGTTGACTCTCGGAAAGCCTGAACGTGTTCCATCAGTCATAGGACTATTAGATGATGCCGCAGGCCGTCATCCCTCAGAAACACTTGTTGGTTAACCTGGGGAGAGGAGGATCAAATGGATGTAATTATTCACCTGTCCCATGAGCACTTGGGGTCCCAACCTTGAGCTGAGGAATTATTCCATCACAGGTCTTGCTGCTGAACATCGATCTGCTTGGCGGGGCAGCAGCCCCAACATTAGTCATCCTGGGATGAAGCCTCCTCCACCAGAATCAAGATTACAATATATATTATATTATATATATATATATATATTATAACACATACTCATTCACAGGACAGGAGAGGGATGGCACACTCTCAGTCAAAGGAACAACAAACCAGCAACAGATACAGCTGGGTGAACTTCAAGTCAAGATTGTAGAAAGGAAACAGGTCTATAAGAGGTCATGTTGAATCTTAGGCATGCATCTGGATCAGGCATCATCACGCTAAGCTTAAAGCTAAATCAAGCTTCAAACTTATTGATTGATTCATATCTTTAATCGACACTCATTTTAATCAACTGATACACTGTGTTTCTTGCTGTTGTTTTAGGGTTGTAGCTAGTCAGGTTGGGGAAGGGTTACATTTGCCATGGAACAGCTGGTGATGTGACTGTAACATTGATTCTTTTCTCCACTTCGGTTAGATTCACCAAATCAGTGGAAATAACAGTGGAAATATGCCGCCGCATGCTACATTTCAGACAGGAAGCCAAAAGGATCCTCCTGCTTGAAAGCAGTTGCACGTCATCGCAGTCAGAATCTTAGTCCCACAATATCAAACTCCTGTCAGAGCAGACAAAGCAACATGGCCGCCTTCTGCCACCTAATGAGGAGGTCTGTCAGACGTCTGGGTGACAGTCTGCTGACTCCACAGCCCCAGAGTTCCCAGAGTTCCCTGTTTCTACAGCACCGACACGTCCGCGGGGATAGAGAAAGTCAGTTGGATAACTTCAGTGGAGCGATGCTGTGTATTACTAGTGTATCATCAGCAGAATCAAGTAGATTCTGGCCCATCAAGCCCAGGAATTTGCATAAAGTTACAGAAATGTCACAAAACAATACATGTAACGTAGAGGTAGTGGGGGTGGTGATAGCTGAGTCTTTTCTGAGTCATTATTGGCCATTTGCTCAATAAGGACTTCTCAGATAGACCCCTTTGAAATTCAAACAATACCAAAAAGAAGATTGTGACCTTGAGTGGTGCATTGTGAAGTCGACTTTTCTGTGGGTCAGCCGGAATACAAGCTGGCACTAAGGGTCCCCTCCCTTCCACTAAGCCCCTGTTATCTTTAAGCCCATGCTTTAGTCTAGCAGAGAACACAGGGTTAATGTTGCTTCCGGCTGCTTATTTTGTGTTGATACAAATAATGGTCAGTAAGCCTTAAAGACCATTCAGGATGGGGGTAATCTCCCCCTCTGTCGCTAAGAGGGCTGGATTGAGATGTTAAGTGCTCCTCTCTCGCAGAACATGGCCAGGACGCCTCCCTCTCTCCAGAGGATGATGAGGGGAAAGGTGGAGAGAGAGAGAAAGAAGGGGATGCTGCTGTTTGTATTTATTTATTTATTTACTTGCCACATGACTCTCCAAATGATGACTTTGAGCCCAGGAGAAGGTTGACAAGGGGTCTCTGGGATCAGGCTTGTCGTAAATCCCTCTCAAGTTGAAGGGATGCAGCACAGTTGGGTTCGGTGCTGCGGTTTAGGGACTTTAATTAGAATTTGTCAGACTACTGGGGCTAATTCCCCTCTTTGGTCTCAGCAGAGTGTGTCTGTCTGGGCTGTTCAGTGAAGACGAGACAGGTGGGAACAGCAGGAGACCACTCTCACAGACAGGGAAGTCAGAGCACTCACATTGATATGAAACTACCAACTTCTACTAACCTAACTCTGGCCATCTCAATCTGGTGTTCATGCATTTTAAACTCTCACATATTTAATTTTGAACAGGTGCACCGGTTTCACTTGACAAATAACTCGGCTAAGTACAGAGAATTAACCAACATGTGTTGGCAGCCAGTAGTATTATGTTACTGCAGATATGAGATACCAAGTGTGGAAACTGTCGCCCTCTGCTGGAAAATGATGTAAAAAAATAATAAAAAGACCTGAAAAGCTCCTCCAGCCAATATCCAATTGAATTATTTATTCCATCATAATAGTATCAGATCAAATTTAAATCAGGTCAATAAACATGACATGAATGTGCCATTTTAAGTTCTATAAAATGCATACACATGGACAGGAACCTGCCAATCATAGATACGGTGAATACTTGCAACACAAACACAATCAGAATTGCTTTTATTACATCTTTTACATTTACATTTAAATGTTTGGCATTTAGCAGACGCCTTATTCAAAAGACACTTAAAATCGAATCATTTGACTAAGCAAGTGAATCATCAATTCACCAGTCGTAGCAGGAAGAGTAATCTAGCTCAGGTCAGGGGTCATTGGCAGTTGTCGTGATAGAAGAAGAGGGGGGTAGTGGTGGTCTAGTGGATAGTGAGTTGGACTTGGGATCGGAAGGTTGTGAGTTCAAATCCCGCCTGAAGCCACACCACTACTAGTGTGCCCTTGGGTAAGGCACTTAGCCCTCAGTTACTCCAGGGGGAATGTCCCTGTAATTCGTAATTGTAAGTCGCTTTGGATAAAAGCGTCTGCTAAATGGCAAACTTATTAAAATTATAAATTAAAATTAAAATTAATTAAAATTAAGAAGAAAGAAAGATATATATCTTTTTTTTGTATATATACACTGAAGAAACAGTACAAGGGGGGAAGTAGAAATCTTCAAAATAGGGGGAAGCAGGTGTCTCAGGAGACACAGTGCTGGGGGGTAGAAGATGTCTCAGGAGGAGCAGTGAAGGTGTAACCTGAAGAGATGGGCCTTCAGTCTCTGGTGGAAGATGGGGAGTGACTGCAGTTCTGACAGCCGTGGGAAGCTCATTCCACCAGCGGGGAGCCAGTGTAGTGAAGAGACGTGACCAGGCAGCGTGACTGCCACGTTGGCGTAGAGGTGGTGGGGCCAGTCGGCCAGCAGAGGTGGAGGAGCGGAGTGAACGGGCTGAAGTTTTGGGGGTGACCATTGCCTGCAGGTAGGCAGGGGCTGTCCCTTTTGGTGCCTGGTATGCAAGCACCAGGGTCTTGAATCTGATGCGAGCTGCTATCGGGAGCCAATGCAGGGTGCGAAGGAGGGGGGTAACATGAGAACATTTGGGGAGGTTGAACACCAGACGGGCAGCAGCATTCTGGATGAGCTGCAGAGGTCTGATTGCGGAGACGGGGAGCCCGGCCAGAAGGGCGTTGCAGTAGTCAAGGCGGGCGACACAGGTGTTAGCTTGTTAACTAGTGTACTAGCCACACAGGTGTTAGTGAAGCGGGTTGGAATGACTGGTATGAATGAGTGGGCGTGTCAGAAGTGGGATGGTGCGAATGAGTGTTTGTGTGTACGTCCATCTGCTTCTCCACAGGTGGTCCCAATCACAATCACTCCCATGATTGTGAGTATAAATGCCGGTGCTTCCGTTCCACGAGGGCCGGACCTTCCTTCCACGCACCGGCGAAATCGAGGGCTCGAACGACGGGAACGGACCTACGATTCCACACCACACGAGAGACTTTATACAACGCCCTCAATTCATCACAGTAAAGCGCGCACCGGACCGGACCAGCCGACCAGGCAGTGTGGAGATCGGCGAGAGACTAAACATACAACGCCCTCAAATCATCACAGCAAAGGGAAGTCTGACAACCATTGCTTGTGGGTGGTTTGAGCAACACCAGTGTTTGTCTGTTTAGTACATGTGTCTGGCGGCTGATTCTGCCTCCCCCTCCCCCTACCCGCAGCACACCGGACCAGCCAACCATCGCCGAACGCCGGGCGACGAGTGAGGATTGCGGGAACGATCAACACCTATCCACGGGCGCCTATCGCGAACAACCCGCTCCCTGGACTTCCACCGAGAGTCGCAAGACTGAGCGACATCACTGACACTGAAGTGCTGGGATTCCCCCTCACCCCTCTCCCGATTAGACGAGACTGTGGGTTGGGCTTTGAGTGGGCGGCGCTATCCATTCGAACTATCCTCACCATCAGGTTTAGTAGTTTTAGGTATACTAGTATTTTTAGCAGAGTTCCGGTTAGAAGCCTAGTCTCGGCTGCCCGCTTGGAGGTAACAGTATAGTTCAGGTAGGACCAGTGTAGTCAGCTGCAGTGTGCAGTGTTTCGCATGCCTTATTGGGTACAGCCTACCCCATACGTTATTTAACAGTGTATTTGCAGTGATACGTTTTGCAGTGTATTTGTAGTGATACGGTTTTGCTGTGGTTTACTGTGTGCAGTGTTATTTTAGAGCAGCATTACTCAGACTCCATCAGGGGGAGCCAAACTGGGCCCAACTGTATCGTTGTCCCAAAGCATAGTGGCTGTGACTGGTGCCGCCTGACCACTCTGCCGTAGAGATTGATTTTATACTTTTAATATTACTCGTCCTGATCCTGGTGCAGGTGTTTTTTTTATGAATTGTTAATAAACTTATGGTTGCAATATACTGTATATCGCCTCCTCTTGTTGTGTACTCAAGGGTCCTAGTATATCCTGTACGGCTACATTAGCTTGTTAGCTAGCTAGCTAGCTTGGTTAGAAGCTTGTTTGTTTGTTTGTTTGTTTGTTTGTTTTTGTTAGCTGTTTTGTTTGTTGTGTATGAACGTACACAAGTTATGGTGTGTGTGTGTGTGTGTGTGTGTTTACTACGCTAGCCAAACAAGTGTTAGCTTAGCTTTGTTAGAGATAGGCTATAATAGATTATAGAAAAGGTAAATGCTTTTGTAATGAACGGTAATGTTGTGTGGAATCAAAAATAATGATTAATTCATTGATTTGTAGATTTGCTGTAGAATAATACTGTGGATTTAATTGATTTCACTAGCTTACTTCTTACAGTACAGGATGACTTCAACAAGTACAGTACATTATGTTCATGAGAGTATGGAAAGCATGCAAGGCTACGTTGTGAAGAAGTGTCCACACCTCTGACCTGAAATTTGTGTTACAGAATGAGGAGGTGAGAGGTTCTGAGAGATGAGACCTTGAGTCACCAGCACTTCAGATATTTGTCATTGTATTAGCAATTCTATTTGATCAACATAGTAGTATTTCGTAAAGATGGTGTGTTGGTAACAGTGGGCAATCTTTTTAAATGTACTGTCTTCTATTTGTATTACAGCTTTGATGCCCAGATGGGATAGGAAGGAACTACACCAAAGTCCCACTAGATGCTTTATGGACTATAATGATAAATGCATGCACACGGAAACAACATTATAATTTTTTACCTATTCTATTATTGTATTGCTCAATTGTATCTTGCCTATTTTTTTCCATTGCCATTTTGTTTTCTCTTGCTGCTGCAATATCGACTGAAACTGAAGCCATAAGAATTGTACTCTCTTGTACTTGTATAATGGGATGTAATAAACTTTTGGCACACATGGCCAATAGAAAATCATGAATCTTGAATCATTATTATTATTATTATTAAGCAATTTAAACTTTCTAAATCTAAACCACTGACAGGTGACAGGTTAGGTAGTGTAATGGGAGAGTGGTTGTCTTGAGGGAGTGGTTGGGGTGGAATTAACACTACCTCAACCATGAGGTGTCATTTGACCTCTGTGAGTAAAAAAAACAATTCTACCTTTGCACTCAGGACCCACCTTTCATGACTTTTCCTAGATAGATTTTCCCGTTCTACCACCCAGTATCCTTACATTTTCAAAATCTAGCTAGTATAAAGCGATTTTGCAGTATTCCTGTGTGTTTCTGTGTATTTGCGCTACAATTTGGTTGCCATCTTTTTTTTCCAAGACTGCAATTCTCTTCCATATCAGAAGAGGTCGCAAGGGGACACACACTGTGCTGCATGTGCTGCATGTGCTTCAGTGCTGAATTAGATTCAGTGAATATTTGCAACATAATGTGTTTATATATAGGCTATATATAGCAATAGTGATACATAAGATATGTATCTATATGTATATGTACAGAGAGTTATGAAAATGATAAACTGTACAGTATGTCTCCCAATCTCTTCGGATTTTAAATGTCGGAGCACAGCGGGTTTACTCAAGCTACATACGCAACTGTGATGAGATATTATGATATGTGTATGTACAGTTATGAATGATAAACTGTACAGTATGTCTCCCAGTTGTGTGTTGCATGCTATAGCTAGCCGATCTAACCTTCCAGCACTCCAAAATGTAAGGTTTTACTGAGGTTTCGCTATGCCTTTCCGTTCGGATGTGGTGGTGCGGGGAAAACCCGATGTTTCTAAGACGATCAATAATATCACAGCACTAGCTCGTCAAGTGTAGGCTATTTATAGCATTAAAACAATCTAAACTCGCTCCTTTCAGGAGACCACTAATTGTAAATAATAATTCACAGGCACAGTCAGATAACTGCTATATTATATATTATAGTATTACTATATATAGCAAAAGTGGAAGGTCTTTTCCCTCTTTTTTTCTAATATATAAATATTCAGCCATTCCGTATAATCACAACCCCTGTGAGGTTCACGGACAAACACGACAGACTATGAAGTTTAAAACAGCACTATGAAGCTCCTAATTATAATAACACAATGGGAGGGGGAGGGACAGCATTGCAATATTCATTACTATTCTTTTTTAATAATGATAATCAACTTGTCAAAACATTTTTAGATTACAGACTATCTGTGGGGTGGCTATTCTATTCTATTAGCTATTCAAATATTACATTAGTCGGCCAATGTAATGCATTATTATACCCGGCAGGACGGAGAGAGCGAGAGAGGAGAGAGAGCGAGAGAGGAGAGAGAGCGAGAGAGGAGAGAGAGCGAGAGAGGAGAGAGAGCGAGCCCATAGGTTGTGGTCACCACAACACACATGCACACACCTTGGCAGGGGGCTCACAAACAAGACCCCTGCCTCTCATTGTCTCTGGGACTCCCCCCCCCACTCCATCATGTAAATAGCACACTTCACTTTTGAATACGCTCCGACGGCTCTGTGCAGGTATGCGCTCCTGAAAACCCTAACCCTAAATTATATAATGTAATCAAAATAAAAATAATTAAAATATTCAGCTATTCCGTATAATCACGTATAACAACCCCTGTGAGCCGTCAGCGGGGCTGACAAGCTGACGTTACAGCCGGCGTGAAGTTCACGGACAAGTAAACACAACAGACTTGTTTATCACTGTGAAGCTCATAATAATAATAACACAATATTGCAATATGTATTACTATTCTTTTTTAATAATAATAATCAACTTTCATTCGTTGGTAATGAAAACTCCTGCAGTCCCCATCAATCTCCTCTCCACTTACATCTTACATCTTCATCCAAGATATGGCATGCATACATTGTTAATCTGTGTAACTTAACATTTGCTATTCTCTTGTTCAAAGAATAAAACTGTATGTATCAAATGTTTGTCGTTGTGTGAAATATATATATATATATATATATATATATATCTGTAGCACAACTAGTATATATAGCCAATCTGGAGCTGTTCTGTGGGACTTGGCTGGGAAATCCACTGCACATAAGCAGAAGCTTGGCAATTGGCAAATATCACAATAGATTAGATTCAACTTTATTGACCTCTCCGCGCTCCAAAATGTAAAATTGTCTTGCGTATTGTGTATTATTATCATTGCTGCTGCTAGGTCAACATGAAAATGGTAGCCTTATAGCCTGACTCCTGCCTGCCTGTCTGCCCACTCTCGCTTCGTAATCATTTCCCCCGCTTCTCTGCACATAGGAACATATGAATTTTTTATAAGTAGCAATGTTGTCTTTTTTCTTGTGACATGAAGCCACACTTGGACCTCAGCCAAGACCTCCTTGTTGCAAGCTTCAGAGTTTCAATTAGGTTTAGGATTCCGGCTGTGACTAATGTACAAGCAGCGCCATCCAGCGATCATTGTCCGTCAGTACACAGACTCTCATTGTTGAGAGTGTCATTTGACACCTAGGGCATGCTAAAAGTAGGTAAAACAGCGCCGCGCTCGAAGTGTTAACCAGCTATTTTTCCCACTCATTACCTACCTGTGAAAAATGGCTGTGAATTCTTTGAGGCCGAATTTCTCGGCTCGCTGATTTGTGGGGGGGTTATTCAAATATGCATAACTTATTCAACTTGTTTACAGATTTCAATGTATGACACATCATTTGAAAGCGTACAATATACCATTTCACAATCTGTAAAAAAGAAACTGAACCATTTTCATCAGACCCTGTCACATATGATTGTGTTTAGTATGTGCCATTTCCCTGATCTAAAACTGAGCTCATCTTACCACAGAAACACTCTTTCCAGATTCATAAACAGGCCTGGTCTCTCTGGTGGCTTATGGAATTAATGTATTTGCTAAAATAGATGAAACCCGGAACAGAGAGAGAACGAAATGCATGATGATTAAAATGCATAATTTGAGAGCATCTGATCCCTCGCAAAACATAGAGAGGTGCAGTTCATCAAAATAAGAGCCTAAATCAAAGACCTAGGCCTTTGTTTGGGCTCCTTTGCACATGCCAGTAGAGCAGGCTTCTTGAGGAACAGCATCACATCATAGGTGGTGCATGCTCATTGTAAGCCTTTGTGCACCTCAAGGTGTTTCAGTCTCTTGTTGGTGAAGTTGTCAGCTGCATAGTCCTCATGCCCTGCATTTGCCTGGATTGCCTTTTAAATCTTCTCTGAACATGATGGCATAAGCATATGCTCTGTGTGTGTGGTGTGTGTGTGTGTGTGTGTGTGTGTGTTGTGTGTTGTGTGTTTGTGGGGGAGGGGGGTAGAAAGAGACATTGAGATCAAGAGAGGCTAGGTGAGAGAGAGAGAGAGAGAGAGAGAGAGAGAGAGAGAGAGAGAGAGAGAGAGAGCACAGACAGGATGAGTGAACTAACAGAAGGAAGGAGACAGATGTGCAGGCGAGCGCTTTCCAGGTCTGAAATCACCGACTCTCCTTTGTAGAGCTTTCTCCCAGTACCAGCAGGAGATAATCTCACAAAGCTGTTTTCAAAAGCAGAGCCCTTCCAAAGAAGCACAAACACTGAGAAAATGATTCAACCTCCCTTTCTTAGCCATCATCATCCCCATTTAAACGGGAGAGACTAATTTTAAAGATGTTTGCATATTAGCATTGTATGCAGAGGAAGAATATACCTCAGCCAGCACTTTTGGGACCATACATGTGAAGTATGTGTGTAAGCAAGGATGCACTCAGGCCAAGAGTCTTTAATGTGTAGTTAGAATAACAGATAACGCCATACTTGATGTTCGTGGATTCTGCATCTCGTAAGCTAATGCACAACTTTTAATTGCAGCATTCTGTTTGGTTTAGGCTTTTATACCTCCCTGAACAAGGCCTCCCACTGAGTGGAGCCTCTACTTCTCTCTGATGAGTAATTCTAATGCTTGCCATTAAAAAACGTTATTGAGCATAACAACAATAAAGCTATTGCATCCTTGTATAACACTCACCCTCCTACTTATGGGAAACGGCTTTGTTATCACAAAAAGGGTTTAAACAGAACAACAACAAAGTGTCTTCAAGTACTGTAACTATAGGCATAATAGACAAAAAGGCAAGTTAGACCCCGTAACTTCAATGTAAATAATATCTGTATTCGGGGGTTTCAACCACACTATAAACAACATATGAAATTCAAAGGAATAATACATTCACTTCACTCCTTCAATAATAATAATAATAAACCGAATTTCTCAATAATTATAAAGTGGGTGCTTCAAAATGATTACAGGATTTTAGAATGTTTCTTTTTTTCACAGTCAATTAATTAAACAAAAGAAAGTCCAAAGTTCACTCCTTTAAATGATTAATTGTTCAAGTCTGTTCCTTGGATCCCCTGAGGCAAAAAGTATAATCCCCAATAGTCAGTTCATTGAGGAAAAACCGCTCGTCAGCGCTCTCAAACAAACACGCAAATGGATTGGCTCACCGATTGAAGTGGTCCGGTTTTTTTGCGCAGCACTCCTACTTATTGATCTTTATGAAGACGAAAAATAAGATGTAATAGTGCAATACTGCCGCAATTAACAAGGCGAGGGAAATGGTTTGGCAAGAAATTGCTGACCGATTAAATGCGTAGGTCATACTAGCCCCAGTTATTGTTATATGTTCATATTTTAATAAATGTATATTTAGTCATATACATACAGTCATATTGTCACGATGGCATTGTGGTATTTATTCGTCATTTTAAGACGGTGGTTCAAATCCCTCTTCGGACACACTTTTTACTGCATTTCATTGTCTGAATCTAATCTAAAATCTCATCTAAAAAGGTATGTAGGCTATACAATGATGGTGCAGGCTAATTTACAAGAACTGACACAATTACAATGGTGTTTGAAGCCTTTCTGAGTAGTAAATTATGTTATTCTAACTGGATTTGGCATAGATTACTTTTTCTTATGATTACTGATGGATAGATGATTCACTTAGACAGATATATATATATATATATATATATATATATATATATATATATATATATAGTAAATCGATTTGCATGAAGGCTTCGGTTAAATGTAAAAAAAAAAATGTTTTAATTAAATCAACTTTCAAACTGTGAACCTTCAGACCTCTAGCTGGCTGCCTTAACCCCTGCACCAAACGCACCGCTGTGATGACACTAATGCAAGTTGATAGACATACTTTTATTTTATTTTATTTTTACACTTTTTTATTTATCTATCTATCTATCTATCACACTTTCAAAATATCAAGTTATCTATCTATCGATCTATCACACTTTCAAAATATCAAGTTATCTATCACACAATCAAACTATCTATCTATCAATCGATCACACTTTCAAAATATCAAATCATCTATCTATCACACAGTCAAACTATCTATCTATCAATCTCGTAAAAAGTGGGAACTAATATTTCTTAAAAGACACTTGAGGAACTGTATTTCGGGATGTAGTCTCCGCCTGTGAGACATTTTTGACGCACGCATTACCTAAACCAGCCTGTAAGTCTGCTCGCGACCAGAATTACTCATAAGGATAGCAACCAAGCAGCGAATTATCTGAGCCACATTGATGGAACCGAACGCAAACTGAAATCATCGCCGGTTAGAAGATTATCGCCGATTAGAAGATGATCAGCCTTCTAGGAATTGGCCCCGGGACTAGAACAAACACTTCTTCTCTAGCTCGTCCTCTCTCTCTCTGGTGAATGTTCACCTTCATTAATACAAGTCTCTTCACCTGCGCTAGAGCGCTTTGACAGGTCATTTAAAGAGACAGTACCCAAAACAAGAAGACATTATGTATTACAAAACTAGGAAAATAATAACAGAAAAACACTTCATGGCTTTCTCATTTTTGATACCAGTCATGGCTTATATTAGCAGCATGGGGCAAACACAAATACTGATAGATACTGTAGACTAAGGGCCAATCCCAATTCCCTTTTCTACCCCTATGGCTCGTTTTCGAGTGTCACTCGATTCGAAGGCCTTGCCTTCGAATACGTCACAAGCCCTACCCCTTCAAATCTCAGCCCTTTGAATTGGGACAGCCCTTCACGGCGCCTACGTCATCAACAGTGGTTTAGACGCGGTACGGGTGACGCGTTGTGTTGCCGGCGAATTCTCACATCTCGCAATGCCTTCTTCAGCTGTGTTTATTTCTGTTGCGTGTGCTATAAGCATCTATGTTTAGACGTTCCTTTTTTAGTCTCTTCCGTCAGCGATGTATTTTTTGTGGACATCGCAATAATGACAATGAATGACTCCAACTAAAACACAGAGTATTAACCATCTGTCAGCGCACAATGTTCCTCCAAAGATACCCGTGACTCAATCCTCAGCCACCACATACACACGAGTCCATCAGTAGTCATAAAGCGTTGTCCAAAAATCACGTTACCAAGCGCCTTTCTCAGAACAATTCGTCGTCTAGAATCCAAAAATCAATCCATCGTGGTCAAAAACGTAGAAAGAGGATCTCTTGGGGACACGGCCACATTTGCCCGTGAAGGAGAGATGACAAATAAGCGGAAACATTTCTCAGTAGAGTCGAACGGTGATAGATCATCATCCTTTACGCGTATCCTTAACTGTTACATTTCGCGTGTCATATGCCATCAGACATGGAAATATGTCAATGCGCGGCTGTCATGCACAAATCAGCTTGTAACGTTAGACACACAGCACACAGCACATCGGCATGATAACGTTTTGTTGTTGTTGTGCTTGTTATAAAGAAAAGGTCTATAATGCATTGAAATGAATGATACAACCCATTAATAATATTACCTAATAACAACTGCTCGGATTAGATTGCGGGTGGAAATAGGTCAAAATGCGCATCATGTAGTCAGATGAACGTTTGATAGATAACTTTACATATGTGTACCATCATCCGCTGTCAAACGCCACAGGTAATAATTGATTTATGACTGTAATCTCTGAAATGCTCGACTGTCATGCAGCGTTGCGTTACTGTAACGTTAGACACAGCACCGACATAAAAGCGATTTTTGGGTTAAGCTTGTTATAAATAAAAGGTCTATAATGCATTGTAATGACATTAAACTAAGACAATACGATGGTTATCATAATTTTTCAAATCTTTATTAATAAGTAATTACAGAGAAAGTAAAATGACATTTCCGCATTGAATAGAGCGACATAAGATTTCTGTAGATGATTCGCAATGCATCCTGGTATCAAGGGGTAGCGTACCGTTAGCCCTTCGAAGCTAGTCTGGTCCTGAAATCCCTCGAAACGAAGTAATAGTTAGCCCTCCCCCTTACCCCTAGCCCTCGATGAAATATGAATTGAGACAGCCCTCGCCCTAAACGTGAACGCGCAAATCGAGCCATAGGGGTGAAAACGAAGGGCTAGGGGTGAATTGGGATTGGGCCTAATAAACCTCCGCACTTAGGGTAGGCTATTAGTGTACAACACTTCGTGTGTTTTCTTTCTCAACACAGTACATCAATGTGGCTTTGTCACACATGTACTCAAGACCCTCTTGATGAAATCTTCAAGTCCTTTTAATAACAATAATAACATGGCAATGACTCATCCTTTTAATAACATGGCAATGACTCAGCCTTTTAATAACATGGCAATGACTCGTCCTTTTAATAACATGGCAATGACTCGTCCTTTTAATAACATGGCAATGACTCGTCCTTTTAATAACATGGCAATGACTCAGCCTTTTAATAACATGGCAATGACTCGTCCTTTTAATAACATGGCAATGACTCGTCCTTTTAATAACATGGCAATGACTCGTCCTTTTAATAACATGGCAATGACTCGTCCTTTTAATAACATGGCAATGACTCGTCCTTTTAATAACACGGCAATGACTCGTCCTTTTAATAACATGGCAATGACTCGTCCTTTTAATAACATGGCAATGACTCGTCCTTTTAATAACATGGCAATGACTCGTCCTTTTAATAACATGGCAATGACTCGTCCTTTTAATAACATGGCAATGACTCGTCCTTTTAATAACATGGCAATGACTCGTCCTTTTAATAACATGGCAATGACTCGTCCTTTTAATAACATGGCAATGACTCGTCCTTTTAATAACACGGCAATGACTCGTCCTTTTAATAACATGGCAATGACTCGTCCTTTTAATAACATGGCAATGACTCGTCCTTTTAATAACATGGCAATGACTCGTCCTTTTAATAACATGGCAATGACTCGTCCTTTTAATAACATGGCAATGACTCGTCCTTTTAATAACATGGCAATGACTCGTCCTTTTAATAACACGGCAATGACTCGTCCTTTAATAACATGGCAATGACTCGTCCTTTTAATAACATGGCAATGACTCGTCCTTTTAATAACATGGAAATGACTCGTCCTTTTAATAACATGGCAATGACTCGTCCTTTTAATAACATGGCAATGACTCGTCCTTTTAATAACATGGCAATGACTCGTCCTTTTAATAACATGGCAATGACTCGTCCTGTTAATAACATGGCAATGACTAGTCCTGTTAATAACATGGCAATGACTCAGCCTTTTAATAACATGGCAATGACTCGTCCTTTTAATAACATGGCAATGACTCAGCCTTTTAATAACATGGCAATGACTCGTCCTGTTAATAACATGGCAATGACTCGTCCTTTTAATAACATGGCAATGACTCGTCCTTTTAATAACATGGCAATGACTCGTCCTTTAATAACATGGCAATGACTCGTCCTTTTAATAACATGGCAATGACTCAGCCTTTTAATAACATGGCAATGACTCGTCCTTTAATAACATGGCAATGACTCAGCCTTTTAATAACATGGCAATGACTCGTCCTGTTAATAACATGGCAATGACTCGTCCTTTTAATAACATGGCAATGACTCAGCCTTTTAATAACATGGCAATGACTCGTCCTGTTAATAACATGGCAATGACTCGTCCTTTTAATAACATGGCAATGACTCAGCCTTTTAATAACATGGCAATGACTCGTCCTTTAATAACATGGCAATGACTCGTCCTTTTAATAACATGGCAATGACTCGTCCTGTTAATAACATGGCAATGACTCGTCCTGTTAATAACATGGCAATGACTCGTCCTTTTAATAACATGGCAATGACTCGTCCTTTTAATAACATGGCAATGACTCGTCCTTTTAATAACATGGCAATGACTCGTCCTTTAATAACATGGCAATGACTCGTCCTTTAATAACATGGCAATGACTCGTCCTGTTAATAACATGGCAATGACTCGTCCTTTTAATAACATGGCAATGACTCGTCCTTTTAATAACATGGCAATGACTCGTCCTTTTAATAACATGGCAATGACTCGTCCTTTTAATAACATGGCAATGACTCGTCCTTTTAATAACATGGCAATGACTCGTCCTTTTAATAACATGGCAATGACTCGTCCTTTTAATAACATGGCAATGACTCGTCCTTTTAATAACATGGCAATGACTCGTCCTTTTAATAACATGGCAATGACTCGTCCTTTTAATAACATGGCAATGACTCGTCCTTTTAATAACATGGCAATGACTCGTCCTTTTAATAACATGGCAATGACTCATCCTTTTAATAACATGGCAATGACTCGTCAAATAGTTGCCTCATTTTAGCTGCAGTTCCTCTGATGGATTTTGTCTGATGGTTTGTAGAGATTGTTTTACGTACCTAAGAGGAAAGGAACACACAATGGCTAGTTCAGTATGCACCAAATCACAGTAGAACAGAGTGGGAGAGAGAAAGACCTTGATGTTCAGCGAGAAGTAAAACACATGCATCTTCCAGACACATCCAAAAAATATGTGTCAACAGTGTCATTCCAATTCAAAATGTGTGACATTTATAGCATTACATTTGGGTTTGAAAATGGTGCTCAGCTGAAATGTGTGTGATCACGTTCACAAGTGAGTAAGCATTTTCGATTCATCAACAACTATGACGAGTCATATTTCTCTATCCAACAACTTGTCAATCTAGCAAACGTATTTAGACCATAAGCATAACATTACACTATGGGGCTAAGGGGGGTGCCACACTCCTCATTTGGCTCAGTTAAACACTGGAGAGATGTGCCCTCAAGCACCTCATGCATAGACAACAGCCTACACAGTAATATTGTAAGAAGTTGGCAGTTGCCTTACTCTGCTACCCCTGGTTTAGCGGGTCTTCTGATCCAAGCTGGTGCCAGGCAGCTACTGGGCATTACACTATAAACCTAAAGCTCCAGAGGCCCTGGCGCCAGTACCCAGTACCTTTCAGATCATTATTCCCAAGAAAGAGATTTGTATTTGTTTAGAACCAGCTGTGCTTTCCATCCCTTCTGAGAAATTCAGCTGGCCTGAAAACCCTCATAACACAACATGATAAAGTCGGACCACACAGTCACACACACAACCCAGTAACACGCAACAACAACAACAACACAGCCACACACAACAACAACAACAAATAGCTACCAGACAACAAAGCTACCAGACTAGGTCCACTAGGTGGCTACTCCTCAACATTCCATGAGTTTATACAGACCTAGGTAAAACAGTCTTCTCATATCATGCAGCCTGGGCTTGGAATGCTTTACAAGGCCTCATTCAATTAGAAATAATTATGACCTACACTACATGCAGGAGTTTATAGAGTTTGTATTGTAGTATCCCCTCGCCTGGACCGGCACTCGGCAGTCCGCTCGAACATCTCCAGGGACATCGTCGCCGGGGCCCATCTTGGTCAGCCAGCGGGTGGGTGCATTCTCTGGGTTGGTATGCTGTAGGTGGGTGGCCATCCTGCCTATCGCTGCCTGGAGCTCAGCCATGCCCTGTGCCTGCTGGGTCTGGACATGGACAAGGAGGGCAACGGGGTCAGTCATATATATATACATTTTTTATTTTTAAAAATGTGGGTCTCTTCGTGTCTCTAGCTCGAGAGTGCGGGGTAGTGGGCTCTAGCTGCCCGCATTCTCCACCATTCTGTAGTATCCCCTCGCCTGGACCGGTGTCAACACACCCCCTGGCTAGAGATCACACAAGTCAGAGTACAGTATATAGAGTATTTATTGGTAGGATTTCACTACTGGTTCACTCAGACCCTGCCCTCGTCTGGAGGGGGCGAAAAAAAAAGGGTAATCCAAGGGTAAGAATCCAAAAGGGAAAAACAGGAATAAACCACTGACATACACGGTGGGAAACACGGTTAGTCCATTTCTATAATCCAAACGAGAAAACAAGAATAATCCACCAAGCAACAAGGGGTTAACTGAAATACTTCCTCTCTCAGAGGGTAACTTAGGCATTACTGTTTATTGTGTTTTAAATGTATTTTCTTGTCATTTATAGATGCTGCTATCTTGGCCAGGTATCTCTTGGAAAATATATATTGTATTTCAATGGGAGTTCCTGGTGAAATAAAGGTTAAATTAAAAATATATATATATTATGCAGGTAGTTGATGACTGCATTGCTGCCCCTTACTCGATGCTATCCCTTCATCAATTAGATAATTAACTTGCTTCGGTATCCCTTCACAGGAGACACCAAAAAGGCTGCACTTGCGTGGAGTTAGAAAGTACATGGGTCGTGGTTGATGAGGTTCAGCAGGGAAGTGGACCTAAAAGAGAAGGCGATAATCTAAAAAATAATAAAGTATGTTATACTTCACCATAACAGACACAATATAACACAACACACTCAGACACAATATAACACACTCAGGCACAATATCAGACCTGCCAACCTGTACGCACTTTGCAAAGCAGGTACGCATTTTAACGTCAATGTACGCTGGTACGCATTGTCAGCTGAAAGGTACTAAAAGAGCTGCCTGATTGGTTCCTCCTTCCTTCACTCACTCGTTCCACCAATCATATTCGCAAGCGTGACGTTTACCTGCTTCGGAATCTGCTGTTTACAGAATACAGATAAGCATGCCTACAGCCAATTTAATGACACCACGCGAGGCTATTCGGGTCCAAATTCCTCTTGAGAACTCAACTGTCAAGCACTTTGGAATAGTTTGGAATACAAGAGAGAGCCTTCGCCAAAGTGGACATGGATTGAGCTTTTGTCAACTACAGAAGTTTTGGAGTGATGTCAACGTGCACCAGTTCCCTAACGTTAAGAAAAAATCAATCCTTGTGCTCAGTATGTTTGGATCAACATACACTTGTGAATCAAGCTTTTCACACATGAACTCAATAAAAAGCAGCTCTCCCTGACTGACAATACTCTTCACCAATGCCTTCGGATTGCATTGACATCTTATGAGCCAAAAGTCACTGCTCTCGTTCAGAAGATGAAATGTCACTTCTCCCACTAAGAAAGTCAGCAAGGTAACTGTAACCTACATATCCAAATAATGTGGGATGTGTAACAAAATACATGCCTAATCACACATGTGGTGATTTAAAACAGAGTGTAATAATAGATAATAATAATAATAATAATAATAATAATAATAATAATAATAATAATAATTCATTGTATTTTTCATAGTGCTTTTCCGAGGCGTGTCTAATTTTGGCAATGTTTCGGAGGTGGAAGTAGGAAGTCTTGACGATGGAGCTGACCTGGGGATCAAATGAGAGGGTGGGGTCCAGGATGAAGCCAAGGTTGTGAACCAGGAGGGAGGGGGTGATGGTAGTGTCCTCAATGGTGAGTGTGATGGGTCCGGTTTTATTGAGTGTAGATTTGGTGCCGATGAGGATGACTTCTCTCTCGTGTCTTGTCACTGTTGAGTTTGAGTAAGTTGTGGGCTAGCCAGGTTTTTATTGCAGATATGCAGTTTTCAATGTGACTGAGAGGTGGGTTCTGGGTGGATTTTGTGCTGATGTAGTCCAGGATGAATTGGCGGATGATGTGACCGAGGGGGAGTATGTAGCAGAGGAAGATCAGGGGGTTGAGGACTGAGCCTTGGGGGACCCCCTGTGTGACAGAGGAGGAGGTGGAGGTGTGACCGGAGAGGGAGATTAACTGTTGTCTGTTGGTGAGGTAAGAGGTGAGCCAGTCCTGTGCGGTGCCCTCAACACCCAGTTGGCGCAGCCTTTGAAGGAGGATGGAGTGAGACACTGTGTCGAAAGCAGCGCTCAGGTCTAGTAGAATCAGGATGTTGAGGGCACCTGAATCTGCAGAGGTGAGGAGATCATTGATGATCATTGATGGCTGTGTTTCTGTGCTGTGATGTGGGCGGAAACCAGACTGAAGGGGTTCATACAGGTTGTTGGACTGGAGGTGGGAGTGAAGTTGGACAGAGACAGCGCGCTCGAGGGTTTTGGATAAGAATGATAGGTTGGAGATGGGGCGGAAGTTGGAGAGGTTGGCTGGGTCAAGAGTGGGCTTTTTGAGAATGGGGGTGACAGCGGCGAGTTTGTAGACTGAGGGAACGTGGCCTTGGGATAGTGATTGATTGAAGAGGGCAGTGAGGTGGGCGATGCGGGCAGGGAGGCAGGCCTTGGTCAGGGTGGTAGAGAGGGGGTTGAGGGAGCAGGTGGTTGTTTTGGAGGCGGTGATGATGGTAGTGATGAGGGAGGAGTCAACAGGGGAGAAAAGTAGTGAGAGAAGTAAGGGGGGTGTAGTCAGCTGGGGGGAAGATGACAGCGGGGGGGGGGGGGGGGGCGGGGTGGAGGAGTTGCAGATGGAGGCAGTCAGTGAGCTGTTGATTTGGGAGATCTTGGTGTTGAAGGCATGGAGAAAGGAGCTGCAGAGATCAGGGGAGGAAGTTGTGTTATTGTCCGGGGGTTGGAGTAGTTTCTTGACAGTAGAGAAGAGGGTGCGGGGGTTTCAGTTGGTGGTGTTGATGAGGTTGGAGTAGTAGGCGGATTTGGCAGCTTGGAGTGTGGCACGGTAGGAGGAGGTGTGTTGTTTCTAGGCTTCGGCGAGTTTTTTTTTTTTTGGGAGTCATTCCAGTTGGCGGCCGGTCTGCTTCATGGTGCAGAGTTCAGGGGTGTACCAGGTCCCAAAAATACATTTTCCTTTCAAAGGAGGAAAGCCATCTATAGACGGGCAGTTTGAGTGGTCCTCAGCAGCTTTAGTGACAACTACACTTCAATTTCTCACACCCGTGTTCAGTTCCAAAAATGTTTGTCTTGGGAAGTTCACATGTAAATAAATGAAGAAAAGCCATCTGAGAGCCACAGGGACTGCTTTAATATGTTAATGGTTCATTAACATCTTGCCTTTGTTGCCTTGTTTTCAAAGCCCCCTTCATTAAACCAGGGGCAAACTCTCTCTCTGGCAGTTATACAGCCACCACAGGGATTAGGCCCCTTTTTTATTATTATTTGAGATGCAGTGATTGTGTGTCATTGGAGAGGCATTGACCCCACATGAAAAGCCATCCCAAAGTTCACAACAGCAGAAGTGAGCTTGTTTGTTTGGGGAGTGGGACCACCCGTTGCCCTCATTGGCCGTATAATTTATTTACTAAAGCCGCAGGCTCATTTCATAAAAAGGAAAGCAAATTAATCTTGTAATCACACAGAACACCCTCTCTCATCCATGTATCCTGCAGCAATCGGGGAGGGGGGGGTTGTACAGTACCTAATGTTGAGGGGAATAGTGGAGATGATATCCAGAGCTGTGCCGTGCCAGAAAGTCTAGTTCTGGTATCCTCTACTGCAGGGGTAGGCAACCTTTTTTATATGAAGTGCCATTTTTTTTATTTTCTTGGTAGTCAGTGTGCCAACCACAATATCAACATTAATTATGACTCGACATCAAACCAAACCAAACAGACCAACAGATCTGCAATTTTATTCCACAACATGAACAACAATTTTCAGCAAAGAGCTATGTATGCAAAGCCATGTATGCTAAATAAACAGGCCTAACAGTCAACTAACTGAAACTTGAACAAAATTACCAACATAACATCTAAGACAACTAAAACGTTGTGATGCGTAGCACAACTTTAAGCAAATTGGTGCGCTCAATTTCTAACAAAGTTGCTAACTGCGCTCCCTATGGTTATCATTTTAATAAGTAGCCCTAACTGGATGGTGATTATACAAGGGTCTTACTTGTATGAATTATAATTTATATTTATATAATTATTTGGTTGTTACTTACATTTTATTATTTTATTCCATTATTTTTTTTAGCAAAGAGCTATGTATGCAAAGCCATGTAAACAGTCCTAACAATCAATGTGATCCCTGGCCCTGTTTTCCTTTGCTCAACTCCATTATCTGGGGGTGGTACTTGGTCACTTTAAGTAACAGACAAACTGGTCCAAACCTTTCCCGCAGCTTAGCCACCTAACCGCACACTGGGTTCAACGTCATAAAGGGACCAGGTAATTTGATTGGACAAGAGGCATTCCATGAGTGCTGATCAGATTTCCAGGGCGAATTTACGAACGCAGCTAGCGAACAGAACACGAAAAAACCGTCAGATCAGATATATAAACAGGTTATTTTGATAAACTGGACACATTTTGGGAATATATATGGTTACTTTCTCGCCTGAAAACATATTAAAACTTCATAAAATGACATGTTAACACTTGTATTGCCAAAATTACAGCTTTTAGCCAATGGAGGTTAAAATGGACGATTTAAATTGCCCGCTGCTAGCCGGTGCGAAATGCATTCTGGGAAAAAGGCGGTGGCTGCGCTTTTTTCCCATGGGTTGTATTAGTCAGTTTCACTATGTTTCAATTTAAACTTTCGTGGGAATTTTTTGGGGATTTGCTAATCTATACATTTTTGGAAAGGGCATTGTATGAGGAATCAGAAAATATATGTTTCCATTTGCACAGATGTCTGAAAGGCGGCCATCTTGGCATTTACAAAATGGCCGCCATAATACACACGTTTTGTAATATCTTGGCTTCTAAATAAGCTAGAACATTGATTTTAACTGCTAAACCTACATTTTCAGGGTCAAGGAATCCAATGGTTGTAGTTACAAAGCAATTTTTTGTATTCTTCAAAACAAAACAAAAGTATATGGGCACAGGCAGCCATTGCTCTGCAGGATCCATAATTGGATCCCCTGCAAAATTGGTACTCCAAATATGAGGATGGCATGCTTAAACCAACAACCACAGACGTCCTCCCAGCCCCAAAGTCCATCATTAAGATGGTACAATGCAAATGAAAAACTGACTGTTCTTCTGGCAGATGTTCATGCAGAGCTAAGAACTTAGCCTGTACCGACATGTGTCAGTGCAGCAGCCAGTGCCAGAACGATGACGATTCCCAAGCCGTGACGCACGAAAGTGATGATGATGAACTAATCTAACAGCCCAGCTCACATTGGCACGCATTGGACTCGCCATTCACATATCACATCACACATAGCATAAACGCTTATACATAGTCAAGGGACACAACCCGCCTGTCATTACACATAGAGTAAATACACATCCCATAAACAGAACAACCAGCACACCATACACTCCCCACATTCCTCCCATTCATTTATTTTGTTTCATTCCCTATTTTTATCATTAAATATGATATACGGAGCTTATTCTCCATGCCGCACCCGCCTTGAAGTCCTGGCTGAGAGCGTTCCTCACTTCCAGTTTGCGCCAACTCAAGATCCCCAAAATCTGGCGAAGAGCCCTAGTTGTTGCGATCCCTAAACCGAATATGCCTGAAGGGGACCCTAAGAGTTACCGTCCCATCTCTCTGTTATGCATCCCCTTCAAGATCCTCGAGCGTCTCATCTACACCCGCATCGAACCAATTGTCGACCCGCTGCTCCCACGTGAGCAGGCCGGGTTCCGACGCGGGAGGTCGACCGTAGATCAAGTCACCCTTATGACTCAAGACATCGAGGATTGCTTTTCGGCAAAAAAGAAGGCCGGGGCTGTCTTTATAGACCTGACGGCTGCCTACGATACTGTATGGCCTCACGGCCTCTCCTGCAAGCTGCTCCGCCTGCTGCCGGAAAGGCACATGGTCAGAATGATCATGGAGCTCATCCGTAACCGCAGCTTTACCCTTACCACCGGTTGCGGACAGCTAAGCAGGCTTCGACGCCTTAAGAACGGCGTCCCTCAGGGATCGGTCCTGGCCCCCCTCCTCTATAATATCTACACCTATGACCTGCCCAACACACTCTCGCGGAAGTACGCCTACGCAGACGATCTCGCAGTGGTGTACTCTGCTGGAAATTGGCAGTCTGTGGAGGGGATTCTGAGCCAGGACATGCAGACACTAGTGGCATACTTCCGGAAATAGAGAGGCAAAGACGGTATCGGCTGCCTTCCACCTTAACAACAGGGAGGCTAAACGTGAGCTTAGAGTATACCTAGATGGAACTCCCCTGCCATGTTCCGCTGAGCCAATCTATCTCGGTGTGACATTGGACAGGACGCTCACGTTTCGCCGGCACCTCGAGTCACTGCGCAAGAAGTTAACAGCTTGTGTGGCGTTGATGAGGCGACTGGTTGGCTCGGGCTGGGGCGCCGGCGCAAAGACCTTGCGCACGACAGCCCTAGCCCTTGTTTATTCAACTAGTGAATACTGCGCCCCAGTATGGTGTCGCAGTGCCCACGACTCGCCTATAAACGAAGCCTTGCGCATTGTTACAGGATGCCTGCGTCCTACCCCCATGGACAACCTTCCCATCCTAGCAGGCATCCAGCCCGCAGGCCTCCGCCGCATGGGAGCCACAGCACGTCTCGCCTGCCGGGCCGTGGAGCTTAATAACCATCTGCTCCACGATAGGCTCACTATAACAGCGGAGCCCTCCCGGCGTCTCAAGTCGAGACACCCATTTGTGCCTGCCGCACAGGATCTCAGGCAGCAATGCAGAGATCTTAACATCAGTGCGGCAGGATGGGCGGATTATATGTGCGCGCGGAGTGGGAGGCAAACACCTCCAAACTCCGCGACCACATCCCAGTCGCCGGCCCTGACCCCCTCGGGATGGACTTGCCAAGGCTATCCTGGGTGACGCTCAATCGTCTCCGGACCGGCGTCAGGCGTTTCCGCTCATCAATGCACAGATGGGGCTTGGCCCCAAATGCGTCGTTCGAGTGTGGCGCAGAGGACCAAACCGCAGACCATGTTATCCTGGATTGCCCGGTGTACCACCCACCCAACGGGATGCATGGTCTGTCGGTATTAGATGACGAGACGATGACGTGGCTTCTGGAGGGGTGTCCAGAAATATAGCCCGGGTGAGCCCCTCAACCAGGTCTCGGTGTGGTAAAAGGGTAGCCCCTCGGGCTCCGAGCCTGGTGGAGTGGAGAGGAAAACAACTACCCATACGCCGAAAGAAGATCATTAAATATGCCATTAGGCTAAAGATTTACCTGCCTCTGTATTGCCTTACTGGTTGCTGGCTGTTGCCATAACATCCAACAATGTATAGATTAGCAAATCCCCCCAAAAAGCCAACAAAAGTTTAAATCATAACATCGAGACTATCTAATGCAGGAGGTTGTCATGATCATCAGGCGCGGATCTATGGGTGGGCCTGGGTGGGCTACCCAGTCAGATTCATAAAAATACATATTTTTTAATAATAAAATATTTTTAAAGTTTAATTTTCACTAACTAACTGTAATGTGAATAGTTTTGTCTTGCGACCGTCATTGCCACCGGCTTGTGAAGAACTGGTAGGACTACACCGTCGGATCTGTCAGCCATGGAGGAACCAGCCACTCAACCAAAGCTGGTAACATTCCCTACTACCACTGTAATAGATGGGAAATCGCGCTCCTTCAGTAGAAATTGGTACGAGAAGTTCAAGTGGATGGAATATAGTAAAGAAAGAGACGCTATTTTTTGTAAAGTGTGTCGACATTTCCCAGAGGCGCACACGGAGTTCACTTTTATAAGAGATGGATACAAAAATTGGAAACGTCTCCGGCAGGCCTGTGACAAACACGAGTCTAGCAAGCCGCATGCTGTTGCCCTCACCAAGTTGGATGGGTACAGGCAAAGCCATGGACCACAAAGCCGTGGGACAGTGTTAAATCAAATGCACGGTGATGCCGTTTCATTCATAGAGCGAAACCGGCAACACGTTAAAGTTGTGTTAGACATTGCTATGTTGTGTGCCAAGTTGGAAATTCCACTTAGAGGTCACAGAGAAACGGAAGAGGCGCTCAATAAAGGTAATTTCTTGGAGCTATTCAAGTTCATGTCAAAATATGATCCAGAAATTGAAAATAGACTGAAGGAACTGCCTCGAAATGCCACGCTCCTAAGCCATCACATTCAGGATGAGCTGCTTGAGGCTGCAGCCTCACTGCTAATTCGAAAGATAAAGTCTGAACTGCATGAGCAATCCACCTATTATGCCATACTTGCGGATGAGTATAAAGATCTATCCAAGCGCGAGCTAGTTGCTGTCTGTATTCGATTCATTCATGGAGGGGTAATTAAAGAACGAGCAGTAGGCTTTGTGGAAACTGCGGAATTGTCTGCTCAAGGAATATCACAGAGGATCCTAGTGTGTATTCGTTCATTTATTTGTTCATACATTCATTTATGTACCTATAATATATATTTATTGTTAATTCTGTCAGACTTGGTCCTCCATAGTTGATGGTTATTGGTTAATTCATTGAATTGCGTGCGCTTGAATGCCTTGCCTGTGTATTATAATAACTTGTTTGGCTGTCCGTTGCATTGGGTAGACAGGTACTTTATTTATTTTCCGTTCGTTTCATGGTCTGCATAGTGATCTCCTCCAGTCCCTGCGAATATTTTGCGTGTGTGCATGCGTGTTGGTCGTACCCAAATGTTTCGAGCACCCACGGGCAGAAACATAAATCGGCGCCTATGATCGCGAGCCCGGTTGTGTTCCATCCATCTGGCTGCTCATACATAGGTCTAAAACGTGCGGTGATGAGTTTCACTCAGGCCCACCCAGATTTTTCCAGGCCTACCCATCAGCCACTTTCTGTATCCGCCACTGATGATCATACTGTGGTCTGTGGACTCACGTATGGAAGTAATAGAAAAACTACAATTTCTTAAAGTATAAGTTACACATTTTTATGTGATGATATATAAAAAAAAAGCTTTGTAACTACAACCATTGGATTCCTTGACCCTGAAAATGTAGGTTTAGCAGTTAAAATCAATGTTCTAGCTTATTTAGAAGCCAAGATATTACAAAACGTGTGTATTATGACGGCCATTTTGTAAATGCCAAGATGGCCGCCTTTCAGACATCTGTGCAAATGGAAACAAATATATTTTCTGATTCCTCATACAATGCCCTTTCCAAAAATGTATAGATTAGCAAATCCCCAAAAAATTCCCACGAAATTATATAACAAACCTGACTATATGTAAAAAGACGGCGAAAAGGCGCTGAAGACGGCGCTTTTTTCTAAAAAAAGACGTCAAGTGTGAACACCCCATAACACTTGTATCAAATCGAATTCAGAATTTTACTTTGAAAATTGGCGCCAGAATACGACTCTCGTGGAGTGGATGAGAGACTAGGGCTGCATTCGTAAATTCGCCCTGAGAGCGCCGGAGCGTCCCTGAGACCGCCTCTAGTCCAATCAAATTACTTGGTCCCATTGTGAGGTTGAACCCACTTATTGCTTGCGTGCCACTGTTTAAGCTGTCGCGTGCCACTGCTGGCACGCGTGCCATAGATTGCCGACCCCTGCTCTACTGTATCCCTCTTGGGACCGGCCAAGCAGGCGGTTTATAAGGCACACATAAGAGCCATGCTCACATATGTGACATGTTCTAGTGTTTTGGTCCGCATGTCGGCAACCAATCAAAATGTTCTGACTTTTATTTTGAAACACGGAACTACGTTTCAACTTTGTTGAAAATCACAACACAAACTACTCGCTAATCAAGCCGAAATATTGGAACACAATGGATTTGGTGAGTAATCCCCTTGCTACCTAGTTAACTATAACCAGGGGTGCACATAACTGGTGCGCCAGTGCGCATGCGTCGCCAAAATGCATGCTGCGCGGCAGATCAGCTGCGTGAAGGCGCTCTTGCGCACCAACAGCTGGGACCGCTGGGAGAGGAATTTACTTCCTCAAAATACAACTGCTGACTGCTGCATCACTGAGGCACCCGGCGAGCCGTCAAAATGTCCAAGAAGCAAGCCCCACTAAGTAACTATTTGCCGGCGCTTCCCCTCACGAAAACATTCGGAAAGTATCGTAACTCGTACTTTCATTCCGCGTATCGCGTATCGCACGGTTATCACGCCGACACGTGAACAGTCAGTCCCGAACGACTCGTCGCTAAAAGGAAAAACAACACCAAGGGACTTCACGTTTCTTTACTCTGAAGCTTTCAAACGTTCAGACGTTTTACAGCTTCATTATCGCACCTCGACCCCTGACCCAGGGAATATGGTTGGGAATTCTATTAGAAAAAGAAAAAAAAAAGACTTTGTTGCACAATCAAAATAATGAGCTATTTAAAGTGATGGCCTACAACATCCTCTACCATGGTTGACATTGAGGACAGTGATAACTTACAGCAGTCAAGAGAGCAGTGATGATGATGATTAAGCTTGTAGCATAAATAAATGCTTAGGCTGTAACTTTTTGTTGAAAAGTTGATTTCAGTGTTTACAGAACAGAGCAGTGCTTAAAGAGATGTCCGTTGATTTCATTGTGTTTAAAGAACAGACATTCAGTTAGTGCTTAAAGAGATGTCAGTTGATTTCATTGTGTTTAAAGGAGTCTGACAGACTTCATGCTTAAAGAGCAGTCATTTGATTTTGCATTTGTTTCTTTTGTTTTGCACACAATAATTTGTTCGTTCATCTTTATTTATGAATAAATGTCGTTTTGCTAATATAAGTTATCCATGTATCCCTTTTTTATCCATCCTGTGGGACGGGTCGTGACTCGCAAGCTCGGGGAGCACCAAGCAGCATCCCTAGGTGCTCCTCTGAGCACTGGCCCCAAAAAGTTATGTGCACCCCTGACTATAACACTACTTTACATTGTTAGTAGGCTCCCAAAACAGCTGTGTTAGTTGACTAGCGATGTAACATTGATTTTCAACAAGGCGGAAATGTATTGACATTTTTCTAAAGAAAAGTCTGAACATTAAATCAGATGTCGACATGCGGACCAAAACAATAGAACGTGTCACATATTGTACATAATGTTGCCTTGAAATCCTGGATACTTTTGTGACATGCAACAACCTGCATTAAACCCCAGCAGCTGGTCACATTTGGACGTCTGACACTCTAACTAAAGGTCACAGAGCAAAAGCATAGTGTCTACCAGCCAGATTGTGGACTAAAATATGTAGAATTGTCCTGTATTTTCAAAGGTTTGGGCATTTCATCAAGGGTTCTGAGCCTGGACAAACAGATTTTGAAAGTTATATTAAGTGCTCATTAAAAATGGATAAGCCAATTCTGCTCAAGACAGATCAAAGTAGAGATGAAGCTAGGAGTCTGTCTAATTTTACCCAGAGAGGGGAGTGAGGCTTTTCACAACTGTACATGATATGACATCAAATATTTAACATGAGAATATTTAGTTAATGCAGTGACTGTAAACCGGCCCTGACTGAATATCATCTACCCACTGATTATGAAGAGCTACTTTACCCATTAACAAACAGCTTTATTGTATTTGTATTATTTACAGGAGAGTAACCTTTACTGTGGTCATGACAGTGTAATTACACATTATCTCCATAATATGGATACAACTTGAAAAGGAAGTTGAGTACCCTGATGCCTACAACTCATTGGTACGTTCGTTATCCTAGCCATGCACCTAGCTATCATTGGTGCGTTCGTTATCCTTGCCATGCACCTAGCTATCATTGGCATTTTACAAAACCAAGGGATTTTTTTGCCCCATGCTTTTCCACAAGCTTCATCTACTCGTTTGTTGTTTATATGTATGCATGTATAGTATTGTTTATATGTATGCATGTATAGTATTGTTTATATGTATGCATGTATAGTATTGTTTATATGTATGCATGTATAGGGTAAAAGTGTGCAGCAGTATTTCATACCCTCATTTGAGAATGTTTGTCATCTATGACTTTGTGACCAGGCTGACGCGCTTAGCTAGCTTTGATCCAGTGGTGCCTGCGTCAGTAAAGACCTTGTTTTTAGTTGCCCAATGACAACAAGGGACCGACCCACTCCGTCGGAGCTCCCGACTCCCTTGAACTTTGTCACTCAGTCCATCCGACGACAGCTGGCTCGCCCCCAATAATGAAAATCCTTTCCACCTTATTAACTATGCCTAATGAAGCTCTGGCCTCCATTACTGTAAGACGGAATATGATGACCTCATTAACTTGAAGTCTTGTATTATGGTGCATAAATAGTATGAGAATCAGAGGTTCAGTGGTTTCTGTGTACAGAGATAATAGATTTCTGAGTACAGACGGAGGGGCAACAGTCTGTCATCTATTAAGCATTGACGTGTCAGATACTCTTCCACATCGCTGTGAAAGCAGCAGTACTCTCGCCCCCAAGTACATCCTAAACGTAGCGCAGTGTCTTTGCGGTTTAAGACGAAGTTCGCTATGACTTTGGAGGGACAGCATAACAAATACTCCGGTGTAATAGCTGAAAGCACGCGAATCAGGGAGGGTAAATGGAGAGTGGTTTGGACTGAGTGTTTGAAGGAGCCCGTTCCCTGCAGTAATGCCAATGACTCTCTAACCAGAGAGAGCATTCATCAAACAGACCATAATGTATCCCTCCACTAATGACAACATGCTTGTCTGAATGGCACCTTAAGAACAGCTGTGGGAAATGGAAACACACATCACTTTGGTGGCTGTCGCAGTAGTGAAGAAATTCCATCTCTCCAGTGTGATTGTCAATCCCACTGAAAGTTAGAGTGGCCCACTCCAGTGGGGCTATCAGCTCTGTAGAGGAAAGTCATCATCATTATCATCATCATACCAGCCATTCTATTATTACAACGTAACAATACAACACAGATAGTCATATTCAGAGATTGTATCTCTCTCTGCAATCTGCACACAGACAATTTTCTTTTAACAATAATAATGATGGCAACAGTGAGGAGTTTGACATTCTGGTTGGGGTGTTGCAAGGGGACACCCTGGCCCCCTTCCTCTTCATCATAGTGCTAGACTATGTCCTCTTCCTCTTCATCATAGTGCTAGACTATGTCCTCTTCCTCTTCATCATAGTGCTAGACTATGCACTCAGGAAGGCCATCAATGGACAGGAGCAAGAACTCGGCCTTACTATAACACCTAGGAGGTCAAGACGACCCCCCGCCGTAGTCCTAACAGACCTGGACTACTCGGACGATATCAGCCTGCTCTCCGACCACTTAGAGCAAGCACAGGAGCTCCTGTGCAGAGTGGAGACAGAGTGTGCCCAGGTTGGCCTTCGGCTAAATGCCAAGAAAACCGAGGTAATCACCTATAACATCCTCCCGGACCATCCACCTCTAACAACAACAGGTGGCATTGCTCTGAAAGAAGTCAACGACTTCAAATACCTGGGTTCATGGGTCAACTTGTCTGAGCAAGACCTTAAAGTGCTTGGAGGGCCCTGAACAGCATGGCCAGTGTGTGGCACTCCAACCTCCCAAATCAAATTCAGCTTTTTCTATGCAGCGGTAGAGTCCGTTCTCCTATACGGCTGTGAATGCTGGACCCTGAAGCCTACCCTGCAGAAGTCCCTAAATGGGTGCTACACCAGAATGCTGCATGCAGTACTTAACATCGACAAGAGCGAGCATATTACCAACAAGCATCTGTATGGGGGGTCACCAAGGATAAGCGAGAAAATAGCCGACACACGGGTATCGATGACGAGGGCATCCCACACTAACATACGTGGACGTACTCAAGAAAGATGCAGGAAAGTACTGGTGAGCTAGCCAGATGTATGGAGGATCAGGGAGCTAGCCAGATGTATGGAGGACCAGGGAGCTAGCCAGATGTATGGAGGATCAGGGAGCTAGCCAGATGTATGGAGGATCAGGGAGCTAGCCAGATGTATGGAGGACCAGGGAGCTAGCCAGATGTATGGAGGACCAGGGAGCTAGCCAGATGTATGGAGGACCAGGGAGCTAGCCAGATGTATGGAGGACCAGGGAGCTAGCCAGATGTATGGAGGACCAGGGAGCTAGCCAGATGTATGGAGGACCAGGGAGCTAGCCAGATGTATGGAGGACCAGGGAGCTAGCCAGATGTATGGAGGACCAGAGAGCTAACCAGATGTATGGAGGACCAGGGAGCTAGCCAGATGTATGGAGGATCAGGGAGGACCAGGGAGCTAGCCAGATGTATGGAGGATCAGGGAGGACCAGGGAGCTAGCCAGATGTATGGAGGACCAGGGAGCTAGCCAGATGTATGGAGGACCAGGGAGCTAGCCAGATGTATGGAGGACCAGGGAGCTAGCCAGATGTATGGAGGACCAGGGAGCTAGCCAGATGTATGGAGGATCAGGGAGCTAGCCAGATGTATGGAGGATCAGGGAGCTAGCCAGATGTATGGAGGATCGGGATGACTGGAAGCACCGATGGAGGGCTCATCCAAGGACGACCTAGATGATGATGAGTGAATGGCATGTGATGCTAGATGGGTTTGACCTAGCTACAGAGCGAGCCTAGCAGCACTAGCCACAGTATTCTGTCTTACAACAGATAGCGTGACTCCGTCCACATCTGTCTGATAACTCACAAAATATTATGGGAAGGATCAAAAGTAGCCTGGCTAAAAGTACTGTCAAAAGGTTACCATGGTTACAATGCGACAGACAAACTCTTCATCCTAAAACCAGTCATGACTATTCAACAAAAGGTGAAGTGGTGTCGCACTAGAATAACAATACCTGATATAAGACACTGCAGTATTAATAGAGTCAGCTAAGGTCATCGAACAGTGCTCATAGTACTGATGCTAAGGTGGTTACTTTTTTCTTTATTTTTACGTGTTGTCTTTTAACATCAACATGTATTACCGTACATCCGGCTATAATGTTTTTATCCACTATATAAAACCAATATATTGTTATTATTATTATTATTATTATTATTTATACTCAAACTGGCTTTGAGGTCCTCTGACCTTACTGGGATTAAGATAGATCAAATAATTAGAAAGAAAAAAATATATATTTCTCTGCTTTTTGTTACCACAAAACTGTTTTCTGCTGACCTTGAGTGACAGCCCTACCTTAAAGGACACCAGTATGCTGCACTGAACGCCCTCAGAACTCATCTGTTCCCTGGGATCATGTTGATGCTCTATTTACATATCCATCCAACCCAGCCAACTCCTCATCTGTCTCCATTGTCCTGGCGGGACTGCGTAACCTTGTTGTGCAGATGGATGTGTTGTTTTAGGCTTTGTGTGTGTGTTCATGTGTGTGTGTGTGTGTGTGTGTGTGTGTGTGTGTGTGTGTGTGTGTGTGAGTGTGTGTGTGTGAGTGTGCGTGCATGTGTGTGTGTGTGTGCATGCGTGTGCGTCTGTGTGTGGTGTGTGCGTGTGTGTGTGTGTGTGTATGTGTGTGTGTGTGTGTGTAACCTTGTTGTGCAGATGGATGGGTTGCATCAAGCCATTGTTGGGGGTTTATCTCTCCTGGATAACACAGACTCCTGACAGGGACAGGAACTTGGCTTCCCACTTGGAGTAGAGGCCCAATGCCAGGCCTGCCAGACGCCAAACTGCTTCCCTACTGACTCACGTAGAGCAACACGAGAGGTGTCACTTTCTCCCCTGAAGGTGATTTATGGTATCTAAAGCCACTGATGGATGTGGAGCATTTTTACAGATTCTCTTCGAATTCATCTTGATCAAGCGGTAGCATAAAACTATCTTGGCAAATAAAGATAATATCGATTCATCCATGAATGGATTTAGACAGTTGAAAGATAACTGTAGATAGACAGGTCATGACACATTTAGCTATTGATTATTGATCTCACAGAATTATTAGGACACTTGATTACTGGATTATATCATGACCTTTGTGTCCTCCTGCCAATACTCATCAATACCCTCACCTCGCTGCCTGTGATATAGGAGAGAAGAAAAAGGCATGCAGGCAAATGAGCATGCGGCCGGATACGTCTTGCAAGATGACTGTGTGCAGAAAACAACATTGTCCATTCATTGAGACATGTGTTGTGGTGTGAACAAGTAATGTATTACAGGGTACCTGTGCATGCCAGAGAGAGAATATCCTTTCACTGTTTGTTTACTCTTTTTCAAAGATTATTTTTGTTTTCTGCAGAATTTTGACTTCAATTAGTTTTACACATCCTGAGATTCTCTGAAAGAATATGATTCAATCATAGGAGTCACAAGAAATCAAATAAAGACGAAGGCAACAACAACAATATCTCCATCCTAGACACAGTACATTATGGTCACAGGAGGGCTGTAGCTTAGAATAAATACATTCTGTTAATGGAACTGTCTTTCACTAACTCGCTTTCCCATTGACTTGGAGGTCCAAAGGTGGCTATAGGTAACTTACAGTAGGCTGTGGTTACCTGTTTAAGGTATCAGAGTTTCTGTTTTCCACACCCTTTAAACCCTTTGTGTTTTCCTCTTTCTACTTATCTGTCACCACACCACACCACACTCCACCACTGCACACTCCACCACACCGCACTACAACACACCACACCACACCGCACTACAACACACCACACCACACCACACTCCACCACACCACACCACACCGCACTACAGCACACCACACCACACTCCACCACTGCACACTCCACCACACCACACCACACCACACTACAACACACCACACCACACTCCACCACACCACACCACACCGCACTACAACACACCACACCACACTCCACCACTGCACACTCCACCACACCGCACTACAACACACCACACCACACCGCACTACAACACACCACACCACACTCCACCACTGCACACTCCACCACACCACACTCCACCACACCACACCACACCGCACTACAACACACCACACCACACTCCACCACACCACACCACACCACACTACAACACACCACACCACACTCCACCACACCACACCACACCGCACTACAACACACCACACCACACTCCACCACTGCACACTCCACCACACCGCACTACAACACACCACACCACACCGCACTACAACACACCACACCACACCACACTCCACCACTCCACACCACACCACACCACACCACACCACACTACACTAAAACACACCACACCACACCACTCTACCACACCACACCTCATAACACCACACCACACCACACTCCATCACACCACACTCCACCACACCACACACCACCACTTTACATCACACCACACACCACCACACCACACCACACACCACCACACCACACCACATTATGTGGATGACTAAAGAGGTCCAGACACTTTTGAGAGAGCGCAATACAGCATTTAGATCGGGCGACAGAGAACATTACAGTGCAGCCAGGCACAACTTGAAAAATGGCATAAAGCAGGCAAAGCAAAAAATCGAGGTCCACTTCACCAACAGGGATCTGAGACGTATGTGGCAGGGCATCCAGTAGATCACAAACTACAGGAGTAATCAGGGACCACCCACAGACAATAACGCCTCCTTGGCAGAGGAGCTCAATCATTTCTTTGCCCGCTTTGAAACTTCTGGGCTTGATAATGGAGCTGTACCCCCACCACCGGCCGCCTCTGACCACATACTGACTATACAGACACAGGAAGTGAGGCGACCTCTGACCACATACTGACTATACAGACACAGGAAGTGAGGCGAATCTTCAGATCTGTGAATGTAAGGAAGGCTGGAGGACCGGATGGGGTTCCAGGGAGAGATCAGAGACTGTGATCAGAGACTGTGATCAGAGACTGTGCCCACCAGCTTGCAGATGTTTCTACAGACATTTTCAATCTGTCCCTGTCCCAGTGCTACTGTGCCGACCTGTCTCAAATCAGCCACAATCATCCCTGTGCCAAAACAAAGTAACATCAGCACTTTAAATGACGACAGACACTCACCTCGATCATCGTCAAGTGTATTGAAAGACTGGTTATGAAGTACATTAAATCTGTCCTCCCCCCTAATCTGGATCTACATCAGTATGCCTATAGAGCAAACAGGTCCACAGAGGATGCGATAGCCACAACCCTTCATACAGCACTGACGCACCTCGACAAAATTGGGACATAATGTGAGAATGCTTTTCATAGACTACAGCAGTGCATTCAACACAATTGCCCCCAGTATGCTGGTCACCAAACTTCTCAACCTGGGTCTCAGCAACTCTCTGTGTCGGTGGACCAAAGACTCTCTAACTGCCAACAGACAGTCAGACTCAGCTCTCATCTGTCCTCCAGTCTGTCCCTCAGCACCGGCGCACCACAAGGCTGCGTGCTGAGTCCGCTGCTTTACTCCCTCTACACACATGACTGTACCTCCACGCACCCTTCAAACACAATAATCACATTTGCTGATGACACAACAGTGGTGGGATTGATTTCCGACAACGACGAGACGATGGATGAAGTCCATAAACGGATAAGATGGCGCACAGACAATAACCTTCACTAAACATTCAAAAGACAAAAGAAATCATCATTGACTTCAGGAGACACAGGGTGGATCTCTCTCCCCTAACCATTAAAGGAGAGGAAGTGGAGAGGGTCCCCTGCTTTAAGACCCACATCACTGAGGACCTCAAATGGACAGCCAACTCCACGAAGTCTCAACAGCGGCTTTATTTCTTAAGGATACTCAAGAAGACCAACTTGTCTGCTGAGCTGCTCAAGGCCTTTTATCACTGCTCTATCGAGAGCATTTTAACCTACTCTATCACAGCATGGTATGCAAACTGAACAGCAGCTGAAAGGAAACTCCTCCAGAGAGTCATCAACACTTCCCAGAAAATGATTGGACTTCCCCTGCCCACACTGGATGACATCTTCAGGACGCGCTGCCTCCGCAGAGCGAGCAGCAGCCTGGAGGATGAAACCCACGGTCCCTCTCATCCCCTCTTCTCTCTGTTACCATCTGGTAGGCCATACAGGGCCTTCAAAGCCTGCACCTCCAGGATGCAGAACAGCTTCTTTCATAGAGCCATCACCCAACTAAATAAACACTCCCCCCCTATTGCCACCACATCTGCTTCATCATAATACCCAGGACCTTAAGTGCAATATGACTTTGGCTACGAATGTGCCATATTTTCCACTGATGCAATATTCTGCTGTGATGCTGTGTTGCTCTGATGTTCTTAAATGCTGCTTTTTATACTTCCTTTTAACATATTCGTATTGTGAAATATATGGGTGTATGTGGTACATGAATGTTGTGGTGTGTGGTGTGTATGCAGGCATCGTTTTTAAGTGATGCAAACACATTTCATTGTACTGTTTGTGCAATGACAATTAAGCTTTCTGATTCTGATACGCCACATCCCACCACACCACACCACACTCCACCACACCACACCACACTCCACCACACCACACCACACCACCACACCACATCACACCACACCACACCACACTCCACCACACCACACCACACCACACCACCACACTACACCACACCACACCACACCACACTCCACCACACCACACCACACCACCACACCACATCACACCACACCACACCACACCACACTCCACCACACCACACCACACCACCACACCACACCACACCACACCACACCACCACACCACACCACACCACACCACACCACCACACCACACCACACCACACCACCACACCACACCACACCACACCACACCACACCACACTCCACCACACCACACCTCACCACACCACACTCCACCACACCACACTCCACACCACCACACCACACCACACCACACCACACCACACCACACTCCACCACACCACACCACCACACCACCACACCACACCACACCACACCACACCACACCACACTCCACCACACCACACCACACTCCACCACACCACACCACACCACCACACCACACCACACCACACCACACCACACCACCACACCACACCACACCACACCACACCACACTCCACCACACCACACCTCACCACACCACACTCCACCACACCACACTCCACACCACACCACACCACACCACACTCCACCACACCACACCACCACACCACACCACACCACACCACACCACACCACACCACACTCCACCACACCACACTCCACACCACCACACCACACCACACCACACCACACCACACCACACTCCACCACACCACACCACCACACCACCACACCACACCACACCACACCACACCACACCACACCACACCACACCACCACACCACAACACACCACACCACACCACCACACCACACCACACCACTTTTGTGCCCTTGGGTAAGGCACTTAGCCCTCAGTTACTCCAGGGGGAATGTCCCTGTAATTCGTAATTGTAAGTCGCTTTGGATAAAAGTGTCTGCTAAATGGCAAAATTATTATTAAATTATTATTAATTATTACCACACTCCACATTAGTTTACTGTTCAGCACCTGATCAGCCAGAGGAGGATGGGTTTCCTCTGAAGTCTGGTTACTTTCAAGGTTTCTTCCTCCCAGGGAGTTTTTCCTTGCCACTGTACCATGTGTTTTTCTCCCTTCTGGGGAGTTTTTTGCTTCGCTTGCTTTTTGGGGGTATATGGTTCAGTGTTAGTTAAAATGTTATTGAGTTTAGTAATGTTGTTGTAGGAAAGTACAGTATGTGTCCTGGTATAAAGAAAATACAATACCTAATCTTTTCCATCTCCTCTGCCCACGTTGTGTCTGTCTAGTTTTCTCACTTTATTTACTAGGCTGTATGCACTTCAGCGGCTGTATTGTGTCCACACAGAGCAGATGGAACACTATCCATCCCCAACTACCTCCAGACACTATCCATCCCAAACAATGACTTCAATCATGTCGACCTGAAGGCAGTACTACCCAAGTTCTATCAGCATGTTAAATGTGCAACAAGAGGAGAAAAAATATACTGGATAAGGTATACACCAACATCAAACGTGCTTACAAGGCTAGACAGCTAGCTCATCTAGGCATGTCTGACCATGTGTCAATCCTCCTGATCCCAGCATACACTACCATGAGGAAAAGTGCTCCCATCACCACTAAGACTGTCAGAACCTGGCAAGAAGTGTCCGCTCCACTGCAGATCTGCCTAAATGACACCTCATGGCAGGAATATGAGCATGAGGACCTGGAACAGTTCACGTCGTCGGTTCTGAACCACATAGTGAACTGCACCAACTCAGTCACCGTGGACAAACGGGTCCGGGTCTACCCCAACACGAAGCCATGGATGACTGGGAAGGTCCAAAAACTGATCAACGAGAGGGACAACGCCTTCTTCGCAGGGAAGGGCACACCGCTGTACAGCACCACCAGGGCTAACCTAAAGCGCGGCATCAAAGAGGCCAAGGCAGACCACAGAGAGAAGATTGAGGAATGCTTCCTGAGCAACGACTCCAGGCGGATGTGGCAGGGGGTTCAGCACATGACAAACTTCAGAGCCAACAGGCTCACAGCCGCAGAGGACGACCCCCTGCTGGCGGAAAAGCTGAACTCCTTCTACGCCCGGTTCGACGAGGGGCGAACGGAGGTAACCACAACACAAACACCACTCTCTCCAGCTCTCAGCAGCCTCACCCTCACAGAGCATGAAGTGAGACGCGTGCTGAAGGCGGTGGACCCCAGGAAAGCCTCGGGGCCGGATGGCGTCCTGGGACGGGTGCTGAGGGACTGCGCCGACCAGCTGGCCGGGGTTTTCACCAACATCTTCAACCAGTCCCTGTCCCAGGCCACCATCCCACCCTGCCTGAAAACCTCAACTATCATCCCAGTACCGAAGAAAAGCACGGTGAGCTGCCTAAACGACTACCGCCCGGTGGCACTCACACCAATCATCATGAAGTGCTTCGAGAAACTAGTCCGGGCCCACATACTCACACGCCTCCCGCCCAACCTGGATCCATACCAGTTCGCCTACAGAGCCCACAGGTCCACAGAGGACGCCATCGCGACGACTCTCCACGCCACTCTATCCCACCTGGAGAGGGGAAACAGCTACGCGAGACTGCTCTTTGTGGACTTCAGCTCCGCCTTCAACACCATCCTTCCAGACAGGCTAGTGACCAAACTACTTGACCTGGGACTATCACACTCTATATGTGCATGGATCAAGGACTTCCTGACCGACCGCCCCCAGAGGGTGCGGGTGGGCCCCCACACCTCCACAGCCCTCAGACTCAGCACTGGGTCCCCCCAGGGCTGCGTGCTAAGCCCCATCCTCTACAACCTCTACACCTACGACTTCACCCCCGTCCACCCCAGCAACTCCATCGTAAAGTTTGCAGACGACACCACCGTGGTGGGCTGCATCTCGGGGGGGGGACGAGGCGGCGTACAGGGATGAGGTAGAGCAACTGAGCAAGCTGTGCAAGGTTAACAACCTGCTGCTGAACAAGTCAAAGACCCAGGAAATCATCGTGGACTTCAGGAGGAAAAAGTCCGAGATCCAGCCCCTGCTCATCGACGGAGAGAGCGTGGAGAGAGTCTCAACCCTCCGATTCCTGGGGGTGCACATACAGGATGACCTGTCCTGGAAGGACAACACAACAGCCACCATCAAGAAGGCACAACAGCGGCTCTACATCCTGAGAGTCCTCAGGAAGGAACACAGCAAGATACTGGTGACCTTCTACCGCGGCGCAGTGGAGAGCATCCTCACCTATGGCATCTGCAACTGGTTCTCCAGCTGCACAACCGTGGAGAGAAATGCGCTACAGAGAGTCGTGAGAACAGCCCAGAAGATCACCGGCGCCCCCCTCCCCTCTCTGGAAGAGCTGTACAACACACGCTGTCTCAGGAAGGCCTCCAAGATCTCCAGAGACCCAACCCACCCTGGGTACGAACACTTTACCCGGCTGCCCTCGAAAAGGCGGTACAGGACCATGGCCGCAAGGACAAACAGACTGAAGAACAGCTTCTACCCCAGGGCCATCCAGGCCCTGAACACAGCAAAGACCTAGGTTCTGGGCCCTGGACAGTCTGGACGGATTGATGGCAGCTGCTGGACTGAAAAAATCAGGTGTAGTGCTGAGGCACAAATATGTACATTTCAAGCCTGCAAACTGCGACACTTTAAATGAATGTGCAATTACACTATGTGCAATATGACAACCCTAGTCGTCTATCTGTACAGTATAGTATAGTGGATAGTGTACATAGCCTTTATTTATGTAAACCAGCTCCTTCCCTTCTTGTGTTTTTTTTGTTTTTGTTTTTCTTTCCTAACACCAGGGGAGCCACGACTCCTAAATGTCGTTGTTTGGTACCTGTACTATAGCAATGACAATAAAGACCATTCATTCATTCATTCATTCATTCATTCATTCATTAAACTACCTCCAGACACTATCCATCCCCAACTACCTCCAGACACTATCCATCCCCAACTACCTCCAGAACACTATCCATCCTCAACTACCTCCAGACACTATCCATCCTCAACTACCTCCAGACACTATCCATCCCCAACTACCTCCATACACTATCCATCCCCAACTACCTCCAGACACTATCCATCCCCAACTACCTCCAGACACTATCCATCCCCAACTACCTCCAGACACTATCCATCCCCAACTACCTCCAGACACTATCCATCCCCAACTACCTCCAGACACTATCCATCCCCAACTACCTCCAGACACTATCCATCCCCAACCACCTCCAGACACTATCCATCCCCAACTACCTCCAGAAACTATCCATCCCCAACTACCTCCAGACACTATCCATCCCCAACTACCTCCAGACACTATACATCCCCAACTACCTCCATACACTATCCATCCTACTACCTCCAGACACTATCCATCCCCAACTACCTCCAGACACTATCCATCCCAAACTACCTCCAGACACTATCCATCCCCAACTACCTCCAGACACTATCCATCCCCAACTACCTCCAGACACTATCCATCCTAACTACCAGCGCATATTTTCTACTATCTATCTTCTAAACGTGGACATAGTAAGTAAGTAAGTAACGTTTATTTATATAGCACAACGTTTACAACGACAACAGCCGCCCAAAGTGCTTAACAGATAAAAGAGAAAGAGAAAAACAAGATAAAAGAGATAAAATACAGATTAAAGAAAACAGATAAAATAGATAAAATACACAAATAAAAGTGCAAAGAGTGCAGTGTCGGGAAGGCAGGCTCACCTCAGGTCAAAGGCCAGGGAGAAGAGATGTGTTTTGACTAGTTTTTTAAAAGCCTCAATGCTCTCGGCGGATCTGATGTGGAGGGGGAGACTATTCCAGAGCCTAGGGGTGTCAGGGGGTTCAGTGCTTTAAAAACAATTAAAAGTAATTTAAAATCAATGCGGGAGCGGACGGGGAGCCAGTGAAGAGAAGCCAGGATTGGTGTAATATGGTCATGCTTCTTTGTACCGGTGAGTAGTCGAGCTTCAGCATTTTGAACTAGCTGACATAGACAGTTTGTTAAGTTCCGATTTTTTCACATGATGTTTTAGTATCAGCAGAGATTATATGATTATACGACTATGTCTGACCCTGTGCCTAGAGCAAAACTAGGACCTAATTCCAACAATTGACTAACATTTTTTTTTTTAAATATTATTATTATTCCTCTCCAATTGCCTAATAATCTGTGGCACTGGTTCAATTCACTGGATGCTTCCACCTCCAAAACCCACTTGCATTACAGTTTTCATCCAAATATAACTGTCCACGGCCACCCCTATGTGAGAATCAAAGTATGCATCATCAGTGATATGCGATTGGTCTTTACACAAGACCTTGAATGCAAACTACGATGAGGACGTGTTGTCCGTTGCATTTAATTGTGATGGTGTACCAGTGTGTTAGTCCTCCAAACTCAGTATATAACCCATACTGTGTTCTGTCAATGAGATAACGTTTGTAGACTTCAAGTCTTTTGTGTCATAGATACATGTAAAGGTACATCCATTATGATGTTTGCACAATGCGGCAGCACGACCATTACTGCAGAACTTCAGACTTAATGGAGAGTTGTTGTTTTTTCGATTTGTGGTTTTATTGTCTCTGTATGGTACAACATTTTGTCGTTGTCTTTTATTTATTTATGCATGATGGTTGTCTGTAAATCTGTCTGTCCGTAAGGATGGGGGAGGGTGCCCACTTGTATTGTAGTACATCTTGATGTAACATCAAGAGGTTATTCATGTTTAGAAGAGAAACTGAAATAGCTGAAACAGAAGGGCGTACTACACTCACCGAACACTTTATTAGGAACACTATAGTTGTTCTCTATCGCTTCCAAGCATTTTCTGAAAGCATGGCTCATTTTCTCTTAACTCGAAACACAAATCCCAAAACTCACACACAAAACCCTGAACTCCACAAATTGCTTGCAAAAGCAAACACTGCATTTAAAATAATGTTATGTCTTTTCAAAATGATATGTTGTCATCAAGTGACACACACACACCATCAAATGAATAGACTTGTAAGAACCAATTGACATTAATGTGCTCAATAGAAAACACTATGATCAGCGGAAAACACTACACTGATAATTGATAAGACTATCAGGAGGCCTTTTGCATTTTCAGTGTTACACTACATACAGTAGCCTGTTACTGTTTAGCCTGTTACAGTTTTTTTCAATGGCTTAAGTACGATTTTCAAACCAGGGCTCGGTTTTTCAACACCCTACACACAATTAGCACAACCACACACAATTGACAGAACACCTCAGATCCTTTGCAAAAACTCTTAAAACATGAAAACTATACACTAATTTATAAAAAAAATACATATTTTCTTAAGATATGAAACACACATGTTTCATATGACTTCATTCTGTTTGAACCAGGGAGGTGTGCGACACAACGTGTGTCACTTTGTGCATGCAGACAGATGGTCACATTATGGATTGATTCAAAGAACTGCAATTACACTGGTACAGAAAGAGACACGATTGACACACACCTGTTGTTTATTAAAAATAACTCCTGTTACTTGAGTTCCACGATAAGTGGAAACCACATTTTGGAAATCACACAAGTAGCAACGCTGACACCTCTACTACAGAGTACTACATAGAGGACTCCATACTCCTCTACTACAGAGTACTACATAGAGTACTCCATACTCCCACAGACGTTTACACATGAGCAAGGAAATGATCCTTTTGTAATTCATTTGGTGATGTTTTCATTTGCTTCATATCACCATGAAAGATTCCACTATCTCTATTCACAATAAAACAGTGACAGCGCCAAGTGATCATCAAGACATCATCAGTAACTGTCCTCACTACGGCTTTTGTTTCCGTTACGTCTGTTACCCTGACAACTCATCGCTTGCGACACGGATAACCACTGAGCGGATTTGACAATGGCGATGCCAAAAGCATCCAGAAACATCTCCTGTCCACCATTTTCCCTAATTCTGTTATCTGGCAGGTGTCGTACACCTTACAGGGGGGGGTAATCAGATCTAATCCCACAGGGGGATTATCTTTGCCACAGGTGATATATTTCACGTATGCCAGGGTCCTATCTACAGCCAGCAGCAGCAGGAGATAATATGTCCATACATCAGTCACTGGACGGTGAATACATTATGTTCTGAGGCCTTTTGACTGATAGTCCACGGCCTGGCTGGTGCAGATAGTCCAGACATCGGCCACTTATCACCCTTCTCTGGGGGGGGAGTATAAATCACTAGTCGTGTTTCCATAAACCATTCTGATTCCCATTTTGAAGTGATTCACATTAGAAAGGTTATGGAAACCTGTGTGTGTCACTCAGAACCCTGGCAGAAAGCTGTCTTTCAATTGGCATTTAGACGCAAGCCAATTTCCCAGGGCCTGGGGAAGAACAAGGCGTTTGAATAGGGCAGAGACAAACAGGTATACACAATAACACCCTGGCCTCTGACCACTGGGAAAGGCATCAGGCAATGAATGTTGACAACCAATTTAAGATTAATTCCCCAGTTGTTATTGTTATGCTTAATATTATCACTAGGAATTATGTTATGTAAAATGTGTACATCACGCCTTGGAAATGTCAACCGCACTAAACATCACTGCCAGTTATTTGGGTTTGAGAAAATGTTTGGCATAAAGTGGAAGAACACTGGATTTGTTTTTGGAGTTGTGAACATGTTTGAATAGATCAGAACTCCATTTGTCATCTTTCAGGTCTACAGGACTCATCCAATTGAAAGGATGCATCTTTTTTCTTTTTTCTCTTCACAGTCAGTTACAAACATGGCAGAAGAAGTGGAGCAGTGAGGCAGAATGTAGCAGTAACCAAGGCGACCACACCCCAGTGAACACGCTTTAGTTTCCTACACATCATTTCTCATAGACGTAGCTAAAGCAATGGCTCCCGAAACTCCCAGAAGAGATCTCAGTTTGTGTGTGTGTGTGTGTGTGTGTGTGTGTGTGTGTGTGTGTGTGTGTGTGTGTCAGAAATGTAACTGCACTCAGAGAGTTGCTAGTGTTCCTATATATTCTTCCCACTGTCTGAGTTAATACAAAGATAGCTGTTGAACTGACATGGTTGGTGGTCCCCCCTCCACACGGCTTCCTGCCTGAGAACAGGCCTGAGAACAGCCTTTTATACCGCTGGGTTTATAGGTGGAAACCACCGCTGTGCTAAACACAATAACTGCATGGGATAATTGCATTACAATACAATTTTAAGAGAATGCTACGGGAATCTGAAGAGATTTGAAATGATATTGCCCAGGAGTTAAAGCTTCCATATGTTCAATATGTAAGTCAGAGGAGACAACATAATTGCATCATGTTGTGTTTTTTGTCTAAAATTCAAACACTTCTAATTATCATTCTGAAAGTTGCTTTTGAAGCACTAAGCAGGGATATACAACCTCACTCCTAAAAATAGAGGAAAAGAAAGTGAGCCCTTGTTATTTCAGTACATAGAATGGAAACCCACTGTGCGATCAATTCTAGTTAGCCTAATATGAGTGGATTGTTCAGTTCTGTCATGTTGACTGCAGTTGCAAAGTTTCTCCAGGATCTGAACAATGGTAGCATTGATAAACAGGTGTTGGTGTGCTGGTAATGGATACATGGGGAAAGAGGGCTTGTAAAAGCTTTCACAGCTTTTCACAACCTCCGTCCCTCCTGAAGAGGCTATTCTAGTCACTTAGCTCGTCTCTGTTATGGAGATTGAAAACAAGCCTGGATAAAAATAATATCAGTAAACAGAAACATGAATTAATCTCTGCTCTGTGTGAGTGTGTCTATAATCCTTAAATGGCGTGTCAATCCAGCATTTTCACTCACATTCAATGTGATGGTTTAATAATTATGAACAAAAGCCGTAGGTGTACCCTTAGGATTCATTCCAGATACGGTGTAGGGACTATACATACACTGCAGATAAGCATGTGATGTGTAGGGACTATAGTTACACTGTAGATAAGCATGTGATGTGTAGGTACTATAGTTACACTGTAGATAAGCATGTGATGTGTCGGTACTATAGTTACCCTGCAGATAAGCATGTGATGTGTAGGTACTATAGTTACACTGTAGATAAGCATGTGATGTGTAGGTACTATAGTTACCCTGCAGATAAGCATGTGATGTGTCGGTACTATAGTTACCCTGCAGATAAGCATGTGATGTGTAGGTACTATAGTTACCCTGCAGATAAGCATGTGATGTGTAGGTACTATAGTTACCCTGCAGATAAGCATGTGATGTGTAGGTACTATAGTTACCCTGCAGATAAGCATGTGATGTGTAGGTACTATAGTTACACTGTAGATAAGCATGTGCGAGGTGGGATTGAGGTTTACGGATGCCTACATTCAGCTATTCATTTGAAAGCCAACAATCCTGTGTCGGAGCACCAAGGACAACGGGCAGATCTTGAAAGGTTGTTATCAACATATATTTACATACATCACACTGAAGGAATGGCACATACTAACTGTGTCCTTGAATTAGTGCTTATAGGGTGAGAAAACACACATTTATAGACCTATATGCAAATATCCATGAAATGTAATCTGGAATTAGTACATTGAGCCACCCTGCTATACAGTGACTGTATATTTATAGCCCTGGCTGCACACTTAAAAGTTCTCCAGAGATGGAGGGCAACCCAGTTTCACGTTTATGCCCTAAACGAATTTATTCTTCTAATTTTGCTAATTGAAACAATTAAGATCATTTGATGGTCTTGGCAGATGGTCATTGAAGGGCCCCTATAAAGCAGCTGGACGCAGGCACAGAGGGGGCGTGTCAGACACAGCTGTGCCAGATGGACCACAATCAGGGAGTTTGGAAATGGAAGGTGTGCGTCAGATGGCATATGCCCCCAAGAGATAAATAGATGGTTAAAAGTGAAAGTCAAGGATAGCCACATGGTGAAATCGAGAGCAAGGCAGGCATGTTGTTGAGAGCTGTCATTAGCTACACCAATAGCTGTGACTTTTGAAGATTGAGAAGAATTCTTCAGGTTTGTGACAGCTGTGAGCTGTACATTAATCCACATTTGTATTGACCTTAACCGTTTGTATGAATGTTATGTCCCTCATTTCCTGTTATCAATCAAAGTACCCAACTCAACTTTTCAAGTGAGAACAAAAGCCAGATAGAATAAACGCAGGAAGTAATTTTGACTGAAAAACAAGACATAAAATGTTACTTTGGTGGCACGCTAGGATGGTGCCAATATAATTGTGGTTACATTTACACATTAAAGTACAAAAAATTGTAGTTTGTGTTTATACATGTTTTATAATTAATTAATTAATCACTTATAGCCTGTTTATTATTAAATTATAAACAATTTAGAACAGTTATAACTGTAGATATTCGATACTCACTTGGTGCTTGCCAAATAAGGAGCAATCGTTAATGCTCTTAAAAATGCTTCGAAAGTTAACCCTGACATAAAATCACATTATTTCCAAAATTGTCATATACTATTGCCTAATGAGTTTGCTCTATCCCTATTTGAGCAGGTAAGTCAGTACCAAGCTAGCTAAACAATATTCACTCCAGTACAAATAAACACACCCCTGCCACCAATGTAGTGCATTAGTTATGCAAGACAGTCAACGCCTGATGTAGAAAGTAAACATAGTTGATTACACTCACCTAGCTAGTGTAATCTCTTAAGTGCAGTATGATGCCTTGAGTGCAGAGCACAGAATATGCCTCGGTGCACACAAACACAACTCTAAGTTTCCTACCATGCATATAGCATAGCTAGATGGATAAACTATGAGACACAGAGTGCAATTTGGAGCATGATCATATCCTTTGACCCAAGCTAGAACAGTGTTTACAGTCCAGTCTTTCGTTGTTGAGGCAACTTAGTGTGAGTCAGCCGTGGTCAACATCCCAGTCGCTCTAACTCTCCTTAATGTGGACTTTAAAGGAAGCAAATCAATTATTAATGGATTGTGTTTTAACAGCATGTTAATATAATTATGCAGTTGCAATAATAATTACAGTTTTACTATACAGGTACAGGAACAATTACATTTGAAGTGAGACAAGAAGGAAATACTTATCTCAGTATTTTTGCAAATGAATAAAAACATGAATGTGAAGCCTCTTGGAACTCATTCCCCTTCGGTTGAACTTCATGGAGACTGAGGATCCCTATCCCGGGGGACCTGGGCATCAAATGTAATGAGGGATGAATAGAGGACCCGATAAAGAGGATTTATTTAGCAGGGTCCTGATAAATAAGGTCCCTAATGATGTGCCTGTGGTTATTTATGTGGATCAGGGAGAGACAGTGGAGACGACAGCGCTGGGCCTTGTCTTGTCAGGACCCCATTGGATCCATCCAGAGCTCTGATTGGTTGGCTGCTGCTGTACACTTTGTCTCTTATTGAACATAACGGCCGAGGCTGGGGATGGATGGGCAGCAGAAGTTTCCACCTTGGGTTTAAATCAGGACAAGTGCTTTTTTGCGGGCAGAGAGAGAAGAGAGATCGATACCACAGAGATCACCAGGTGCCCACACTGCCTGATTTAGAATTCTGTGGATGAATGTATTCCTTCTTGTCATACTTTTTTTTTTTTTACTGATTTATTGCCATGCAATCAACTTGTCAGTCAATTGTTGGAATTTTGTATTTTTTGCTCTAGGCCCAGGGTCAGCCATATTCAGCGCCCCTGGAGCAATTAGGGGTTAAGTGCCTTGCTCAAGGTCACATGCAGCTCCCTCCTGAGGTGGGGATCGAACCTTCCGATTGCTAGCCGGCTTCTCTAACCTCTAGGCTATTAAAAATAATCATAATAATAAAGCCCCCCATGACTGTTCCTCACCATATGAATATTGGGTTGGGTTATAGGTTGAGTGTTTTTGACAAATGTTTAGGTTTAGGTGTTTTTAAGTGCTTTGTCTGGTTAAATACCACCCAAATAGTTTTTACATTTAGAGCCCAACATTTTACTGAAATATTTGTATCTGCACATATTCCTCTGATAATGCACCAATGTGCATTATCCTGACATTCCAAAATGATAGAAAACCTGTGTAATTAGGTTTTTCCAGAGCAAATTATAGACACATGATGTGGATTTCTATAAATGAATAAACTTGCTGTTACTGTCTGTCTATGGAAGTGGCTGAATTTAGGAAAAACGTTAAAAGCTCTTTGGATTGCAGTCAGTTAGCGCAGCTGAATACTAACAGGTTGTTCACTGAACAGGAGAGTGATTCGGCATAGGGAGTCACACAGTAAGATATTATTTACCAATCATTTATTTCACCAGTTAATATGGCTGATGAATTCAGAGTCAGACGTTAACTAACACACAAGCAGCTTGGGTGCGTATTCAACAGTAATCAGTATCAGCATGGACTACATGACACAGGGTTGTTGGTTTGTTTACTCTGGTGAAGAGAGCAGAATGCACAAGTTGATGCATTTGTCTTGCGGAGCGCTGGAATAAACCATTACTGGAAATGGTTGGCAACTCTTATGATTCAGATTCAGATAACGTTTATTGCCATTATGCTTACACATATAGGAATTTGCTTTGTTGTTACAGTAAGTGCGTTTATACTTTTTTCACGTGTATACATGAACAAAAACAAATGCAAAAAAAAAAAATAGGACAACACAGGACAGACAACAGTGCATTGGTTAGTACTATATATATAAAAGTGCAGAGTTTTTACAGTGAGACCAGTGCATATTCAGTCCTGGGCAGACTTGGGGGCGGGGGGGAGGGGGAAGCCAGAGTCATTTATCAGCCTGGCGGCTGAGGGGAAGAAACTGAGCCTGTGGCGGGCCTTTACAGTTTTAGGCAGCCGCAACATTCTTCCAGAGGGAAGCAGGGTGAGGAGGCCGTGGCCAGGGTGGGAGGGGTCGGCCATGATCTTCCTTGCCCTCCTCAGAGCCCTGGTGTCATGCAGGGAGTTGAGGGAGGGCAAGGGACAGCCGATCACCCTCTCCGCTGAACGTATCACCCTCTGCAACTTGGCCTTGTCCTTGGCCGTTGCAGCAGGGAACCAGGTGATGATGGAGTGGGTGAGGATGGACTCTATGATGGCTGTGTAGAACTGGACCATCATGGACCTCGGCAGCCTGAATTTCCTCAGCTGCCGGAGGAAGAATATCCTCTTCTGGGCCTTCTTAGTGAGGGCCTCGGTGTTCCGCTCCCACTTTAGGTCCGGAGAGATGGTCATGCCTAGAAAGCGGCATGACTCCACGGAGGCCACCGGGGTACCTCCCAGCGTGATGGGAGGGGGCAAGGCTGCTTTCCTGCGGAAATCCACCACCATCTCCACTGTTTTAAGAGCATTAAGCTCTAGGTTGTTACCAGCTCCGCAGCCCCTCGATCTCACCCCTGTAGGCAGATTCGTCCCCCCTGGAGATGAGGCCCACCAGGGTGGTGTCGTCTGCGAACTTCAGGAGCTTGACCGAGGGGTGGAGGGAGACACAGTTGTTGGTGTACAGGGAGAACAGTGCTGGAGACAGGACGCAGCCCTGCGGGGAGCCCGTGCTGGTGGACCTGGAGCTGGAAATGCTCTTCCCCAGCTTCACCCGCTGAGACCTGTCAGTCAGGAAGTCCGTAATCCACCTGAAGGTGGAGTCCGGCACCTGCAGCAGGGATAGCTGGTGCTCCAGGATGTGTGGGAGGATCGTATGGAAGGCCGAGCTGAAGTCCACAAACAGGATCCTGGCGTAGTTGCCTGCAGTGTCCAGATGTTCTAGTGCGTAGTGCAGAGCCATGTTCACGGCGTCCTCCATGGATCTATTGGCTCTGTATGCGAACTGCAGGGGGTCCAGCACAGGATCCGTGATGAGCTTCAGGTAGGCCAGGACAAGGCCCTCCAGGACCTTCTTGACGACAGAGGTCAGCGCGACGGGTCTGTAGTCGTTAAGGCCTGTGACCTTGGCCTTCTTCGGGACGGGGATGATGGTTGACGCCTTGAAGCACGCTGGGACGTGACACAGCTCCAGGAGGCATTGAAGATGTGGGTAAACACCGGGGCCAGCTGGTCGGCGCAGTGCTTCAGGACGGAGGGAGAGACGGAATCCGGACCAGCTGCCTTCCGGGGATTCTGCCTCTTGAACAGCCTATTTACCTCTCGCACTGTGTCAGAGAGAGGGGGTGGGGAAGGGGAGGTGGGGAGGGGGGAGGAAGGGTGAGGAGAGGGGGGGGAGGGGAGGGGAAGGGGGGAGGGTGGGGGTAGCAGGAGGGACATTGGCCCCACTAGGGGAATCGTTCAGCTCGTTAGCGAGAGGGAGGTTGTCGGACATCAGCGGGGACTTGGGTTTGTAGTTGGTGATGGTATTGAGGCCTTTCCAGACGGAGGCGGAATCCCCCTCAGAGAGCTGTTGCTGCAGCTTCTCCGAGAAGCGATTAAAATGTTTTAAGAATGCGGTTAGGGTACCGATTGTAAAGTAAAGAGCTGCATTTTCCAGATTCTAAATGCATGTTTTTTGTAAATGAAATATACTGAATATAACAAAAATAATGTATTGGATGATCAAACTGTCAGAACAGAAGTTAGATTGAACAGCAAGTCACTGATATCAATATGCAGTGCACTAAATGTGAAATTATCATTTAGCATAAGTAGTAACTGTGCATGTAATGATGTTATGATTGGAGATCATTTTAGGTCACTATTGAGATATGGATGTTTGCCTTATGAGCAATAACAGCATATATTCTGCCATTGTTTACTTTGCTAACTGTGCTAAAAAGTAAAAAAAGGAAAAGTAAAAACATAAAAATCTAGTATCAGTCGGGCTCTACTTACATTATACCTGTGTGTAGTGACACTGAAATTACTCTGATAGCAACACTGTAATTACATGTTTTCTTGTAATATTTTAGTAATTGCTTAAGTCTTAACATTGATGGAGTTTGTACCTTTTCTTTAGACAGGCAGACATTGTTTTAGAGTATTTACAGTTCAACTTGTATGCCTGCAGGGTTGTTGAAATGGTGTCCAACATTCCTCTCCCCTAAACAAGCAATAAATACAGCAGCTATGTTATTAGTTTTGGAGAACGGCAAATGAACAACGTAAAATGAAATGATTACTCATTCATTTCCATAGCAGAGAGGAGATTCATCACACCCATATTTTTCATCACAGATGTTGTTTTGTGAACCTCAGCAGAAAAATGAAGAGCTGGAAACAAATTCAAGCTGTGTGTGTGTGTGTGTGTGTGTGTGTGTGTGTGTTTGTGTGTGTGTGTGTGTGTGTGTATGTGTGCATGTGCATGCATGTGTGAGTGAGTGAGTGAGTGAGTGAGTGAGTGAGTGAGTGTGTGTGTGTGTGTGTGTGTGTGTGTGTGTGTGTGTGTGCATGCATGTGTGAGTGAGTGAGTGAGTGAGTGAGTGAGTGTGTGTGTGTGTGTGTTTGTGTGTGTGTGTGTGTGTTTTGATGGATTCATGCAACTCTTACACAGCGGTAAAGTAATGTGTCATCATGAGTAATCTGTGTCACCGGTACCATGGCAAAAAAATATATGGCCGTTTACATGTGGACTAAAATATACGTTCAGTGTAATAAAAGGAATGTGTTTTACAAAAAATATAATACATGTAGATATGTTTATCAGCTTTGTCCCTGGTGGGATATAGAAATGGTAATCATATAATGTAATGTGAGGAAGAGGAAGCAGAGATGAAGGTTGTTAGAGGAAGAGGAAGGAGAGAGGAAGAACATCAGAAGAAGAAGAAGAAGAAGAAGAAGGAGAGGGCTTTTGTTTTGCACCAAGTCACCCAAGGTGCTCTGAGACAGACGGTGCCCTTGATGAATCAGATTCATGCCCCAAAATCCAAAGTACTTTTTCAAAGACTCCTAGATCTAAGGTGAACTGAGAATGTGAAGGTTTTATTTGATTGTGTATGGAATCCGGTACCCTCGAGTCAGCAGTAGAAAATTAATGCTCTAAAATTCTAACCTCAATAAAACACATTCCTAGGGCTTGATGGACACGGCTGCAGCGATATTGTTGTTAATGGAATAACTCCATCACGCTTAGCGGATTCCATCCATCCTTCTGTGTTCTCATCCACTCCTATTCTGATTCCTCTTGTCATCCAGGCGCCAGGCAGCACGCAGCACAACTACTTCAAACAGGAACACACTGTACCTCCTTCTCCTCTTAATTCAATAACACGATTGATTCCCATTACGGTTGGCATGGAAATGACCAGACTGGAAGATAGGAGGACATTTACACAGTGGGCAGAAGATGGAACAGAACAACCAACCCTACTGTGTATATTGAGATGAGCCTTTGGCCCTTCTCAGCAGCAATATGGCATCACGCAGGCTACCAGGACGAAAGACGACAATCCTTATAGTGTTATTCTTCCTGTTGTCTTCTTGTGAAAGTAACAACCTTCCTAGGCTGCGTTCACATGTGGTCATCATGGGGAGAAATGAATGGGAAAGCAGGGAGGGGGATTGATAGATTAATAGAATCCTCTCACCTCTACTCCTCTTATCTCCTTCTCTCCTCTCCCTTCTTCTCCTGTCTAATCCTCCTCTATATCCTCCTGTTCCCTTTTGAATGCTTTCTAAGCTACAAAGACTCAGCTCATCTCCATAAGGATAAAGTTGTATCTCATAAAGCAGTCACTAAACAGGAACACTTTATGGGGGGTAACTGAACTACAACCATGACAATTAAGAATTACGCTGACCCTTATCTGCAGAATTCAGGGTTGAACTATTGTCAATAAAAGCCTTAACATGGAGCCTGCACTCTTCCTCACAAGCATACACACACACACACACACACACACACACACACACACACACAAATGCCTGAACCAATGACTGAATACTAATGGCAGCAAATAAGTGTGGTAGAGAAAACAGGGACGAGCGACTTTTCATTTACCTCATCAAAATGCAAATGACAACAGTTGGGACAGTTCAGTGGAAATAACAGCACACCGTTTTTAGTGCTTTTAATGTTTTTCCCCCTTAAACATTATATCTGCCATTCTCATGAGCTGATCCAGGGCTTAGGTTCTCACTCATTTTCCCGTAGACTGAAAAGCTTCCTACTTTGTGAAAATAATGCTTTAATGTCGGTATGTTTTCTTCAACACTATTTGTATTAAGGAATTATGCATGGGCACACATTCACCACAGCAGTGGGAATAACTGTGCATAAGTAGACAGAGCAAGTTGACAAGCTGTATTGCAAAACAAAACAAAAAAGGATATTTAAAAAAATATATACAGTATTTAGAAGATCACTTCAGCGGTTGATATGAAATGATGGATAACTTTTGACAAGATACATTCACAAACAAGAGAGAGCAAAAGAGTGTGTTGTGATTAGCATGACCTTGCTTTGTGTTTTGAATGGCGGAGAGCATTAGGAATATGACACATGGTTGCTTCACAGGTAGAGACAGCGCTGTGGTTCAACCAGAAAAGACCACGGACAAACACAGATGTGGGTTTGTGGTTTATGAGTTGTTGTTGTTGTTGTTGTTGTTGTTGTATGTATTGTATCGTATTTACTTTTAAATCAGAGTTTGTGGACGGTGCGTCAACAAGGTATTTTGCTCTTTGGTGATAGCTAGTAAGCCGACACAGTAGAAGCCTTCTCACAGCCAGGTAGCTAAAGCCAGGTAGCCTAGAGGTTAGAGAGGCCGGCTAGCAATCGGAAGGTCGCTAGTTCGATCCCAGCATCAGGCGAGAGTCGGCTGTGAGCTGGTACTGGAGGGTTGCTAGCATCATAATCTAAGGCTCCTACCACTGCCGTTGGGCCCTTGAGCAAGGCACTTCATCTCTAATTGCTCCAGGGGCGCTGACTATGGCTGACCCTGTGTCTAGAGCAAAACAAGAAAAAAAAATACATTTTGTTGTATTCTGTGGAAGGACAAAGGTTGAATCGAACCGAATCTATTCACTCTGGAATGAGAGTGGCCACGCCCTGTGAGATAGAAGAGATGACAGAGATCACCTGCAGGAAGGAGGAGGCTCTCCTCCTGGCCTCTCTGAGCGTTCTCTCATCAAGCGTCTGGGTTAGACACAACCACAATAGTGGTACTATACTGGTCTAGGTAGTGGTACTATACTGGTCTTGGTAGTGGTACTATACTGGTCTTGGTAGTGGTACTATACTGGTCTTGGTAGTGGTACTATACTGGTCTTGGTAGTGGTACTATACTGGTCTTGGTAGTGGTACTATACTGGTCTAGGTAGTGGTACTATACTGGTCTTGGTAGTGGTACTATACTGGTCTTGGTAGTGGTACTATACTGGTCTTGGTAGTGGTACTATACTGGTCTTGGTAGTGGTACTATACTGGTCTTGGTAGTGGTACTATACTGGTCTTGGTAGTGGTACTATACTGGTCTTGGTAGTGGTACTATACTGGTCTTGGTAGTGGTACTATACTGGTCTTGGTAGTGGTACTATACTGGTCTTGGTAGTGGTACTATACTGGTCTTGGTAGTGGTACTATACTGTGCATACAGGACTCTGCTCTTCAAGCAGGCCGATAGAGACTCAAACCGCAAACGGGCGGCTGCTTAACTCAGGGGGGAGAGGGGGGGGGGGAGAGCGAGAGCTTGTCCTTTTGCCACACATTCCTCTGACAGTTGTATTATGAAGACAAATGAACATTGGATATGGACGGAGTGTCTGCTCCCCGGCGAGACGGCCAGCGTCCTAAATTGAATCAGAAAAAGGAGAGAGAGAGAGAGTGGTAATCTCTGAGCCTCACCGGGTGGTTACCATTTTATCTTTCAATTATGATGACTGAAATATTAAAGACCTGCGTTAAGAGTCTGAGACATGGGGTGTGTGTTTAACTTTAGCATACTGTATATGAATCTTTTTTTTCTGGAGACTTGGACTGAGCTGCTACTCGTGTGGTTATCATGTGGTTATTAACAGTAGCGTATTATTAGCACACCTTAGAGACACTCCAAATATGGAAAAAATAAATCATCCTCATCTCTCTGGCATTCTCTTTTATCTACACGATCATGTAATGGCCCAGAGAAACACGCTCTGCTCAACAGGCCGTCAGGGTTTTAATCACTAATGTGATTACTGGCATGTAATACTTTCAACATCATCATGATCTAATAAGATTGTTTACAGTGATCTACACATCTGTACCCTGAAGGGAGCCAAAATTTAACAAGCCCCTCGTTATAGCACCTGCATTTAGATTAATGATAAACTGTCCTTTAAAACGAATCAAGAAATTGACAGTTTAAAAAGAAAAAAAAAACGTGAGCTTCACCTTCGAGAATAGGAAGAAGATTGCAGGCAACGGTACTCCCTGTCCTCGACTATGTTGACACAATGTACATGCACGTAGCAGTCTACTGTCACACCCTCCACTTCCACCTAGTCTGTATCAGTGCCTCCCTCTCTCCTCTCTGTCTCTCTGCCTGTTGTGTTGTGTGTGGGGGCGTGGCCAGGCTCCAGTTTCTCAGTTTCAATGCTCACCTGTTGGTCATCAGCTTATCACCCTTCTGGATTTCAAACCCTGGCTTCCTATCCACTCATTGCCAGATCGCTGTTTGTTGTTTCAAAGTTAGTCTCATTCTCTGCCTCTTAGTCGCATGGTTGATTCTCTATTCTATGGTCATGTTCTCACATGAAAATCTGAATCATGACCAGGAGCAAGTGGATGAGATTGCAACATTGTTGCATACAATATTTCTCTGATTTGCGTTTTCTTTTTTTTGCTGTTCGTCCCGCTCTTATCCAGATCAACACGCATGGGCTGTTGTTTTCCTATGGACAGCCTCGAGCAGCGTTCTCACCAAAAGCGAAGCAAAGCAAAGTGATGCATGCGTCGTTTCTAACCGGAGCGAAACCACCCTTTTCAAGCGGAGCATCCGTCGGTTGTTTGCTCCGGGAGTGACTTCGAATGCGCGTTCTCACAGCTACGAACGACACAGAGCAAAGCGAATCTTATCCTAAACTCAGATTCCAAGTGAAGCAAATGTTCTAGTGAGAACACACCCAAGTATCTACAGTGCAGTGGAGGCTCCTCCATAGAGGTGGAGGAGGCCTGGCCTCCCCAATAATTTGAGAGAAGAGAGAGAGATTTAAAAAAGCAATAATTATATTTATTTTATTTATTTATTTATTTATTTAACATATTATATTATATTAATATTATTTCCGTTTTGTTCATAAATCTGAATTTTTCCATGGCTAAAACCCAATATTGCAATTGTAAAGCACCTACAGGCCAGAATCCCTATCCGTTTCTATTGAAGGAGGCCAGGCCTCCTGTCGGAAAGGCCAGGCCTCCTGTCGGAAAGTGGTTTCTCATAGAAGTCAATGTAATGCAATTTTTTTCATGGCAATATGTGATTGGCCAAATCACTGAAAATGGGTGGGCACAGGAGGCCTGGCCTCCCATGCATTGAGTCCAGGGCTGAAAGATTGACATTTTGTTCGTCCAATCACATGAAGCCATTTTGAGAATTCGCCAGTCACTTCAGTGCAGGACACGCTAGAACACCCATGGCTATTATCCCTGAAAATAATAGCTCATTTGGACAAATACTTTTGCTTAAAATGACCTCGGAAGTCGGCGAGATTCTGGCGCGATTTATACATCGAATAGGTAGACAACATTTAGGATTTATTGAACAGTTTTATTTTTAATATTAATAATTAATAATTGTATGTAGTATGTTGTGGTGAATGTTGTGAGCCTGAGCAGAAGGGACAATAGCTGCTGCAGGCGGACCATGACCCATTGTGCAGGTAACTTATTACATATGTTGTTTGAGTTCTATGTTTTGGTGCATTTTGTAAGAGTCCACTCGTGGTGTTGCTAGCATTCGCGAGCTAGGGCATGGCTAGTCAGTAACGTCATGTTGCATTCCACGTGTAGTACCTTTTCCCGCCACACGCGTGTATGAGTGCTGTTCTGCAGGATAAATATTAGAAATGGATGAAGTATTGTTCTGAATTGTATATTGTGTGTCTGATTCAGTGATGCCGGTAACGCGTTACTCTAATCTGAATACTTTTTTCAGTAACGAGTATTCTAACGCGATACTATTTCCAAATCAGTAATCGGATTAAAGTTACTTATTCAAGTGACTGTGCGTTACTATTGCGTTACTACCTCATAACTTAGGCTAAATGCAGTATTTCTTTGTAATGTTCGATAGTAAACAAACATTTGTTTGCTTTTCTCGCGTCTTGGGGAGTGACGTCAGTGCTCACGTTTTCAACACGAGGTTGCAGCAGAATCGCTCACGTGTATCACCACGCTGATTGCACAGTGTAAACAGAAGAATGGAGCGAGAACAGAGATATGCGTTAAATAGCTGGAAATATAAGGATTATTTTGAGTTTGTGTCAGCAAAGGATGACAAGAACATAAATGTTCGTTGTACACTCTGTGCTGGCAAGAAAATATTGTCCTGTGGTAAAAGCCTGAATGGTCAGGGTAGGTTTTAGGTTTTGTGAAACCACTCCTTGCTAGTTACTGTTAAATAAAGATTATATTTATTTTATTGTTTAAAAACAAGTATTTATGTTGGGTGAGGCAAAGAAAGACTCTTTATTTTGTTGTTTTAAGTTATTGTTTAAAGTTTAATTATGTAATTTAAGTTACTGTTAAAATAAAGTGAGTTTTGGCAAAACCAGTTTTCATTTTTATGTTGCGGGGGGGGGGGGGGGGTCGGGTGCCTAGGCAGCTGCCAATAGTAACTAAAAAAGTAACTAGTAATCTAACTTAGTTACTTTTAAAATCAAGTAATCAGTAAAGTAACTAGATTACTTTTTAAAGGAGTAATCAGTCATCAGTAATCAGAATACTTTTTCAAAGTAACTGTGGCAACACTGGTCTGATTGACAAAGTGTTTGAGTGCTTTTGACAAGTCATTGATTGTATGTAGTATGTTGTGGTGAATGTTGTGAGCCTGAGCAGAAGGGACAATAGCTGCTGCAGGCGGACCAGAGATTCATGCCAATTGTTTTGTTTATTTGATGACCCATTGTGCAGGCAATAAAAGCTGCTTCATCCACCATCCTGAGAGTGTCCCAATCCCTTCAGTACCGCCAAACACAAATTAATATTTTTTAACAAAGACAGATAAGAAGAACAGGGAACATTCCATCGCGAGTGAAGCGAGCAAGCGGAAAAAAAAATTGCCTCCTCAATTCTGGAAGTCACCAGCCTCCACAACAGTGGGGTGCAAAAAGAATGTGTGCACCCCTAGTCAAAATTCCTTTTACTTTTTACAGATGTATTGTTTAATAAAACAAGGAAAAAGGCCTTGTGCAAAAAAATTGGGAACCCTATCAGCTAGTACTTTGTAACTCCTCCTCAGGCAACTATAACAGCTTGCAAACGCCTCCTGTAGCCAGTTACGAGTCTTTCAATTCTTGTTTGGGGAATTTTCCCCCATTCTTCTTGGCAGAACACCTCTAGCTCAGAAATATTATTTGGCACAGCATGTATCTCTTCACAGACTTTCTATAATATTCAAGTCTGAGGACTGTGATGGCCATTCCAAAACCTTCATCTGTCTTTCCTGGAGGTACTTCATGGTTGATTTTGAGGAATGCTTCGGGTCATTGTCTTGCTGGAATACCCAACCTCTCTTCAACTTAAATTTCTGGACTGACCTTCGAACATTAGCCTATAGAATGTCTTGATATTTGGTGGAATCCATTCTTCCTTCTTCCTTCCTTTTCCATTTATTTTAAATTTTCTGATTATGTTTCTGACAGTGGAAATGGGTAGTTTGAAATGTTGCAAGAGTTTTTTGTAGCCTTCTCCTTGATGGTGGAAATGAACTATCTTGATTCTGACATCCTTGGACAACTGTTTAGACTAGAGGAACCCATGGTTTTTAACACCAGACACAACAGCCATCGCAGTCAGATACTTTAGAAGGCATGCTTCAGAATACTTCAGAATATAGTTCAACCCTGGAATTATTCACCTGACTCATTGGAGCCCTAACTCTTCTCAAAAGGTAACAAAGAATAATCCAAAAGGGTTCCCAAACTTTTGCACAGGGCCCTTTTCCTTTTTTATCATTTGAAAAATGAAAATAAAAATAAACCTTGCTTTCAAATTTGCAGAAAGGTGTCATGTTTAACTTTGTTACGCCCCCTGGTGACTCGGGGTAGAAGGGCGCAACATAGAGCAACAAGATGGACAAGTGAGGGGACAGTCACACAAAAAACAGGAAACTAATGGTTGCAATTAACTTGGTATTTATTAATACAGCAACACAGGGAACAGAGAGGACTAACAGTGGCACCAAATAAAAGTAATCAAAATAATAACTCCCACCCCCCCTTTACAGGTGCTAGGCACCTCAAAAGTACAGTGGGTGGTGCTCACTCTAAACTGGGGTGCTAGACAGCAGGTATGTCCTACGTGTATGCAGATGTAAACCCAGGGTATCTCAACTAGTCATCTGCCCCTGTGTGCACAAATAAACATAAATGATTAACAAACAAAATACATAAACAAGGTAATATAATAAATGGAAACTTACATAAATCATCTAAATCATCTAAATGAACAAAACAAATAACACAAACAAAACCAAACAAGGCTCAACCCACCAGAGCCCTGCCACAGCTCAAAACAGGAGAGAGAGAGAGAGAGAGAGAGAGAGAGAGAGAGAGAGAGAGAGAGAGAGAGAGAGAGAGAGAGAGAGAGAGAGAGAGAGAGAGAGAGAGAGAGAGAGAGAGAGAGAGAGAGAGAGAGAGAGAGAGAGAGAGAGAGAGAGAGAGAGAGAGAGAGAGAGAGAGAGAGAGAGAGAGAGAACACTGAGGACACAGAACATTTATAGTGGAAAGACCAGGTTGATTGATGAATCAGGAACAGGTGTGTGGAATGATGGGACTGGAACCAAGCAATTATATGTGAACCTAGGAAAAAATGACAAACTTACTGTAGCATTTAGTGTTCAGGTTTGCTTTCAATCACTTGGAGATTAATTGTAACAGACATTTAAACCAGGGGTGCCCAATTGTTGCACCCCACTGTAAGTACTCTGTCATCATCTCTGTAAGTACTCTGTCTCATCATATTCTCTTTATGCAGGACCACAACTCGGTTATCTACCTGCCTGTCTGCCCAACCTGCCTCCCCTGTCTGCCCAACCTGCCTCCCCTGTCTGTCCAACCTGCCTCCCCTGTCTGCCCAACCTGCCTCCCCTGTCTGTCTGCCCAACCTGCCTCCCCTGCCTGTCTGCCCAACCTGCCTCCCCTGCCTGTCTGTCTGCCTGCCTGCCTCCCCTGTCTGTCTGCCTGCCTGCCTCCCCTGTCTGCCTGCCCAACCTGCCTCCCCTGTCTGTCTGTCTGCCTGCCTGCCCTGTCTGTCTGCCTGCCCAACCTGCCTCCCCTGTCTGTCTGCCTGCCTGCCTCCCCTGTCTGCCCAACCTGCCTCCCCTGTCTGTCTGCCTGCCTCCCCTGTCTGTCTGCCCAACCTGCCTCCCCTGTCTGTCTGTCTGCCTGCCTCCCCTGTCTGTCTGTCTGTCTGCCTGCCCAACCTGCCTCCCCTGTCTGTCTGTCTGTCTGCCTGCCCAACCTGCCTCCCCTGTCTGCCTGCCTCCCCTGTCTGCCTGCCTGCCCTACACCATTTGCCATCCCACCCTGCTTTTCCCAGTTCCCTGCTAAGCCCTCATTAAATACCTGATTATGTTATATACAGTACATGTCACATACATATATACAGTACATGTCACATACATATACAGTACATGTCACATACATATACAGTACATGTCACATACATATACAGTACATGTCACATACATATACAGTACATGTCACATACACACACACACACACACACACACACACACACACACACACACACACACACACACACACACACACCACACACACATACATATACATGTCCTGACTCAGTGTTCTGCACTTGGGTTCTCTCTTAAAACCTCATCTTATCCACCTCATTTTTCTGGTTTTCTGCCCGAAATGACATGCCCACAGTGAATATAGAATATCTCCACAATCACAAGGGCCTTCATAATGATCTTGTTATCAAATGAAAGCTAACACCTGTGGGGAGGCTGTAGAAGTAGCAGAATCAAAATCTATGTTACTGTGTCAGAGTAAATAGAGCTAGAACATTATAAAACATCTCAAATTCAGTCTCCGCCTAAAAAAACAACAGCTTTTACAGTGAATATCACCTTGGAAACCTGATAACCAAGCCCAAATCATCTAGGAATCAGTACTCCAGGGTCTTATTAGTACTTGTGCCAAAGTCGATGCTAGTAATGTGAGCAAATGCAACTTTGTACCTGTTTTAGTACAGGTATGTTTAGACGGACACCTATATGTTTAGGCCATTTGGAGATATTTTGGCACCATCTTTGACCTTTGACCTTTCTCATGTATCAGATTTCTTTTTTTGGGTTGGCCGACCAATGGTATGGAAATTCGGCGTTGAAACCGGACATGACACATTCTCCAGTTGGAGAAAACTGGATGTGACTTAGGCCGTGTTTACCGTCTCGGGAAAAAGATGGTGGCATCGTATAGCATGCAAAGTTGTGAAAAAAATTTGATATCGATGAAGAGAATTGATCGAGGTAAGCTCTTTATATCACTTCGGATCCACCTGTGGATATAAACCACAAGACTCGGTTTATCACTCTGATCTGCATGGATTCTAGGGTTAGCAGTGCACCACCATTGGGTTTTGTATGAATCTGTGGGTTGGGATTATGTGTCTTTGAGAAGAGCGTGTCATTGGATTGCATTTGGATAAAAATAACTTGTTTTAAAACTCCCATTTTATTTGACCCTTTGTTTATATTGCTTTTATGGCAACCTAGCAATCAGACATGCTCCCAGAGCTTGCTACTCCTTAAACTCCTTATACTCCTTAATGTCCCACAGAATTGGGAAAAACTGCCTTTAAGACACTGTGCTCCTCAGACATGGGGAGACATCTCAGGATAGACTGAAGCGCCTGGTCCCTTACACTTGTTTTAAGTCTTTGGTTAGGGACCAAGTCACCAGCTCACTGGCCTTGCAGTTAGAGTGTCCGCCCTGAGTTTGGGAGGTCGTGAGTTCCATCCCCAGCCCGAGTCATACCAAAGACTATAAGAAAATGGTACCCAATGCCTCCATTAAGGGTTGGATTGGGGGTAAGACACTGAGACATACCAGCGTCATGTCCAGGGGGTGTACTTGTACATCAACCCACCTCGCGCTACTGAAACAGTAGAATTTGAATTAGAATCTGTGTTCTGTATTTTATTGTGTTGTGTTTTTAGGGCGTAAACAGGGCACATCTGCAAAGAGACCTCAGAGTGTCTACCTGGATAAATACAGGTTAAATAAATTAGAAGAAAATCACAGACACTATATATATTATTGTATATTAATCAGATGTTTCAGTCATGCAGTTGATGTATGAAACCTCCTCCAGCAACATCAACACTTGCTATGGTTGACGTCATCAATAATGTGCATTTTCATCCCATCATCATGTCATTATATCCATCAGCAGGTAGGCGTTCAATGTAAATAGAGATATTTGCAAAACATCAATACGCTCACTCCGAAATATAATGGTTAAGAGGCACGCTCCTTGTGCATGTACCATGTTCAAAGTGCAAATAAGCTCCTTGACCTTCAGAAGCTAGCAGGCGCTGATGGGGAAGGTGAAAAAGGAGCAACACTAGGGAAGGTGGGGGAGCTGATTTAGAGAAGATGAGTGTAAATCAATCAATAACAGGGAAAGGGATTCACAGTTTGTCATTGCAGAGTACAACCGAATGCATTTATGTTCTAGAGGGGGAATCTAGGCAAGGGGTCAGAGCCATTGAAGGCGATTTCAGAGCAATTAGGCGTTCAGTGCGTTGCTCAGGGACACTTTGACAGGTGGGGAGCCGGGGATTTGAACCACTGCGACCTGCCGACTTTGCGATCGTTAGACGCCGGCTCTACCGGCTGAGCCACAGCCGCCCCAGACAGCAATGGTTATAAAGGCAGTGAGGTTCAGTTTGGTCAAATGGTTGATAGGTGATTTACTGTAAGTATTTGTTTTTGAAAATAGTCAGGTTGGAAAACTAACCCTTTGTTGATGTGCAATTAGTTTTCACACACACAAAAGATGTTCTCTACTGATGAGAAAAAAGTTTTGTAGCCTTCTTACAATTAATGCAAAAACAGCATAATCTGTCCTGAAAGATCATATGATACACTCATTTTTGGGGGGGTTTATTTCATGTATTAATAACATTCCTCCCTGAACTCAACAATGGCACCGCTTTTGACAAATTAACTGTAAAACATGTTCCAATTCTTGTATCCTTCTAATGTATAATTTAATTCATTATCTAATTCTACTCCCACTCAAAAATGAATACGGAAACAACCTCTCTCCTGACCCTTCAGCTATAACTTCTCTATTAGAATAGAATAGAATAGAATATACTTTATTGTCGTTGTACAGTTGCCTATACAATTAAATTGTAGTGGTTCTTCTGAAGGTGCAAAAAACTGAAAACATATTCACATATTCACAAACATATACCGTACACATATAACATATCACAAGTATTACACACTAGACAATTAAAAAGCAAAAATGCTATAAAACAAGCTAAGAGACAATGAGGTCTGGTGTCAAGTGCAAATAAAGACAACAATCTTAAGAAAATAAAAACAACTATAAAAGCAAGCTAAAAGACATGAGGTCAATGGCGTTATAATACTATAATAATACTGTAAAAATATATAAATGTATAAATAGGCACTTAGAATAGAGGCTATTAGTAGAGGCTGTTAACAACTTTTGACTTCAGTTCATGCAACAAATGTCCCATTTGGCATGCAAGTACCTTAGGGTCATAGAAAAAACGTTTATCCAAAGACACAAGTGAGATCTGCTTTTTTTCAAAATGGCCACCAACAATACATCAGAGCCCATTGGCAATTACCACACCCCCTATATGTGCTACTGTTATAGCTATAATTACAGATTTGGTGTCAAACTGTACATTTGTGGGGTCAGGGAATCCAATTTAATAGGTTGGATGAAAACCCAATAGTTTTCTTCGTACCATGACAATCTGGGGTAAATCTGGGCCAAAACGCCGCTGCTAGGGTCCTAACAAAAACAAAGAAATTTGAACACATTACACCAATCCTGAGATCCCTGCACTGGCTACCAGTCTCTCAGAGAATTGAATTCAAAATCCTCCTAATTACATACAAATCACAAAATGGTCTTGGACCAAAATACATATCAGATCTCCTCCCACCCTATATTCCCACAAGGTCCCTAAGGTCAGCTGAGACAAATCAGCTAATAATTCCAAGAGTAAAAACAAAACACGGTGCAGCAGCTTTCAGTCACGCTGCTGCATGCTCCTGGAACAAACTCCCTGAAGAAATCAAACCCTTAAAATATTTAAATCTAAGCTAAAAACCTTCATGTTTTGCACCAGTTATGATTAAACACAAACACTTCTATCAATGTCTTTTTTCCATTAACTATTGTCTTTTTAAATGTCTTATCTATTTACTTCTTATATTTGCTTTTATTCATTGTAATTTTTATTTTCTTATGCTCCTCTTGCTGTATTTTTAAATAATGCATGTAAAGCACTTTGAATTGCCCCTGTTGTATGAAATGTGCTATACAAATAAACTTGCCTTGCCTTGCCTTGCCTTGCCTAAAATATGCAAATTCCATAGAAAAATAATAATATTTAATAATCAAGGTGATTTTCCAAATCTTTTATTTTAAATAGTTTTAAGAGGTCCAGTTACTTGCATAATTGTATATGTGTCCTTTAGTAGCATTATATTTAGACCAATCAGGTGCAACCTAAGCAAACCATGAAAGGATGTACGGTGCAAACACATCTGTAAAGTAGTGTCCAATGGTCACGGCACTTCCAGTACGAAGCATTTGGACAGGCACAGCACCATCCAGCACAGCTGCAGTTGTCACTGGTCTGTGGTTTTGGAGATCTCTGGGAAAAATGCAATCTAGAATCTCACTCTTGGCTCCATGATGCATTTTTCCTGTTTTCCTGAGTGCGTAAAAGGTGGATGAGTGAGTGAAGGTGGATGGGGAGAACTTTCATGTGAGAATACTGCCTCATTGGTTTTGTGACCAGAATGAACAGCCAACAAAAGTTGGGTCACTTTTGCTTGTTGGTCCTTCACAATAGCCACTTCTGATTTGTTGTATTTGTTGTGTGGTTGGGAAAGTGGAGCCATGAACAACTTCAGCTTGGGATCAAGCTGGGAGCAGTGAATGCCTCTTCTTGGGACCTGACCCGCTTATCCACAAACACTGTATCGCTTCATTCCGATGTCCTTCACCTCCCTTACATTGTCGACCACATAGTCGAATAGTACCTAGTACTGCAAATCAAGACTACCTGCCAATTTGAAATGAATCAGAAAATTACCTTGTAGACAGCTTGAAATGTTGGATACTGTTCATGGTGCCTCTGTTCTTCTGACTTCTTTGTACCCTCAAATTTAGGGTACGGACTAGGCGTGCCAGCTCAGGGCGAACAATCTGCTCTCGGCGAACTGTGTCTAGGTCATCCAGGTTCTCTATGACGCCACCATGATTCTTGAGCCAATCAATGAGCTGCTCATGCATCTGGTCATGAGGGATCATGGACAATGTTCGCCTTGACTTCTGCCCTATGAAGTGACCACTTTGGAACTCCACAAACAGAGCAGGATGTCGTTCTTCTAGTGTTGCCATATTGTGGAGATGGATGGGCAGGTTCCGGGCATAGTGGGTATGATCCAGTGCAAATACCGATCAGTGCATCAGCGAATCAAGTGTCTCCATGTAGAGGGAGATGTTTGCTGAGCGACAGGACATGACAAACTTACTTACAAAAGTACTTTATATGAAACACTAGGAAAATGTGGAGGAGCTGTACTCTTGACTAAAGAATATAATAATTGTTTAAAGGAGTGAGTGTGACGTGAACATGTCTTACCTGAAGAATGAGAAGATCCAGCTCCATAGACTTGAACCAGTAATGTGCTTGGGGCTGTGAGGCACACTGCATCTTGAGCCATTCATCAAAGGGCAGAGGGATGAGGCCCCTTAGCTCTTCATTGTCATTTGTTGCCTTCTCCACGTATTGATCATATGCCTGCTTCATGAACACATAGAGAGCAGCTACAGACACCTGATGCATGTACCGGGCTCTGCAGATGTGGTGAACACCAATGAAGGACTGAGCTTTGCCACTAGTGAGATACCACTGTTGGTAAGAACTGTGGTCCATCCACTGCCTTCCAGCCAGTCTCCAGACACACTCCACAGCATCTTCTCTCTCTTAATTATATTTAGGGCAGGTACATACAAGACCTCATCAGTTGGCAGTGAAACATCTAGATCCATGGTTGTGTAGCAAGCTGTCAAGGTTTTCACACCCTTCTTCCCCATCATAGCTGGATCTAGGATGTCAGTGAGAAGTGGCTCTCTGAAGAGAAGTGCTGCTGAATGCTGATGCATGTTCCATGGAGGGCTGATGCTGCTCTTGTACCACACCAATCTGTTCCCAGTGATTAATCACTGAATTGGCGATGTATGTGCTGTATATTTCCAAGCGGTGATATGACACACATAGTCCTCGATTATGCATGGCCTCCACCAGATGTCTGCTGCCAGTTTGAAGGTGTAGTTTCATTGCCATGCTGGCGTTTCCTTCTCTTTTTTATGCTGAGAAACACTGTCAGGCTTCTTGGATCTGTGTCTTACGGAGTTGAAAATGATTTGCTGCCCAGTGGATGTTGCAACCTGGGACTTCTCAGGTCCAGGAGGTGGCTGATCAATACCTGATCCATCAAGAAGCATGTGTAGGAATGATCTTAGCATGGGAGGGATCGGATCTGCTTCACAGAAATTTGAGAAGGAACCTGTATAGGAACCTGTAAGCCTGCTTCATGGGGAGATACTCTTGCTACCTATACTACTACTACTAGCTATACCTAGTTAGCTAACAATTAGAAAGGTCTGTAATCAATAATAAAGTTATACCAACCTCATGTGTTCATCTCAAATTTCTGTCATCTCAACATTTTTGGCACATCTGGAACATTTGTCACAGCCACTGGTGCACATTAACTTGATTGATTGATTGATTGAAAACCTTTATTGTCCCCAATGGGGAAATTTTGTTGTCAAACAGCTCAGTTAGGGCAGAAAACATTCAGTACAGAAAACAGAAAAACATTCAATAAAATACATAAAACAGTGCAGGCTCAATAAGTAAAAAGTTCCAAAAGTTCCATCTCCAGGTCTCCCCCACCCTGCAGGGCCTGGTTGTAGAGTCGGAGTGCAGCTGGAATAAAGGACTGTCCAAATCTTTTTGTACTTTGACGGGGGAGAACAAATCTGTGGCTGAACTTGCTCCTCATCCCTGCCAGCTCGCAGTACATCGGGTGGGAGGGATTGGCCAGCATGGCCGCCAGTTTTTTCCCCATCCTCTGTTCTGCCACCACCTCTAGGCTGTCCAGCCCGGTCCCCACCACAGAGCTGGCCTTCTTCAGCAGTTTGTTTAGCTTCGCAGCATCCCTGGCACAGATGTTTCCACCCCAGCAGGCCACGGCGAAGAACAGAACGCTGGCAACCACCGACTGATAAAACATTTGCAGCAGCTTGTTGCAGACACCGAAAGACCTCAGCCTTCTCAGGAAAAACAGTCTGCTCTGCCCTTTCCTGAGAAGAGCCTCGGTGTTGTCAGTCCAGTCCAGTTTGTTATTAATTTGTACTCCCAGGTACCTGTAGGAGTCCACCCTCTCGACTTCCACCCCCTTGATGGTGATGGGGGCTGGGGTCCTTCTCTTCCTCCTAAAATCCACCACCAACTCCTTTGTAACTTGCTTAGGTTGCACCTGATTAGTCTAAATATAATGCTACTAAAGGACACATGTAACATTATGCAAGTAGCTGGACCTCTTAAAACTATTTAAAATAAAATATTTGGAAAATCACCTTATCACACTTATTTTTTAATGAAATTCAAAGATTTGACGATCTGGGGCATATTTTACCCCAGATTGTCATGGTAAGAAGAAAAATATTGGATTTTCATCCTTGAAACGTATTTAATTGGATTCTCTGACCGCACAAATGTACAGTTTGACACCAAATGTGTAATTATAGCTATAACAGTAGCAAATATATGGGGTGTGGTAATTGCCAATGGGCTCTGATGTATTGTTGGCGGCCATTTTGAAAACAAAAGCAGATCTCACTTGTGTCTTTGGATAAAAGTTTTTCTATCACCCTAAGGTACTTGCATGCCAAAGGGGACATTTGTTGCATGAACTGAAGTCAACGCGCTATATTTTGGTCTAACAGCCTCTACTATATATCTTCTTCCATACTGGCCTCTATCCCTCCTAGGAACTTTCCATTTTGAAACGTATGATACTTAGGTTACAAGAATACGAGAACTGAAATAGGCCTACTCTTATAACCCATCTCGGTTTCGGAATAACGTTTGACAAAAAGTATTCTCCATTAGCGCTACCTATCAACAGTAGCAGGGATCTGATTGTTGATCCTCTTCTCTGTCAGGCACTGCCACCACATCGATGCTTTGTGTCAGAGCAGTGAGTCTGCCTCTGAAAGCTCTCTCTCCTCAGACCCCCGCAGCTCAGGCTCAAAGACAAGCTCCCCTCTAGCTCCTCTGTCACAGTGACTGCCACTCCCTAGACTAGGGATCTCAAAATACTTTTCAATGATTCCTTCCATCCTCTCTCTTGCCTCCTTCTCAAAACCCATGTGAGGCAATGATCAGAGGGGCGAAATGGAGAAAGGGGAAAGGATTCAAGGAATCAGAGAAAACCTTTGAGATTCATCCCTGGGATTGGTTGAGAAAAGAGCTCCATTTAGAGAATCGGAGGGGCACTTACAACCAAACGAGCTGACTCGGCACAGAGGAAACGTGGTAAGATTTAATTGGTTAAACCTGCGTAATGGAAGATCTACCACAGATCCTAACTGAATGGGTCCCGGGTCAGGTTAGGGTAGACCCATGAAGACCTCTTGTCTGAAGTTCTCTGCTCTTGCCCACTATCTCAAAATGAGTAAGATGACTGTGAAGGTATGATAATGATTGTAATGTCAAATACCTTGCTCGTCAAATACTTCATTGTCAACTTCATTGTACATGATATATTAAGATAAATACATGGATGTGATCAGGGCCGGTCCTAGGCATGGGCGAACTAGGCAGTCGCCTAGGGCGCCAAATGGCTGGGGGGCGCCAAATGCCCCCCCCCCCCCAAAAAAATACAAATCTATTTTTTTTTTACATTTCAATGATTTTGTCTCTATGACTTTCATGTCTCTATGAAAATATGTCTCAGCCAGTAGTAGTCTATTTTTGTCTTGAAACCATTGTTGTCCATATTTTTACTGTTGAATGTGTGGGTGGTGATGAGGCAGTACTGGTGGCTTAATGTGGTGGTGGTAGCGCCCCTAAAAAAAGGGGGGGGGGCATCAAATCATACTCTCGCCTAGGGCACCTAAATGCCTAGGATCGGCCCTGGATGTGATATATAAATGAAAAGTTACCCCTGTAATGATCCCTTTCACTGTCTGTCTGTCTACAGGTGCCAGGTGATCCTGCTGTCTACAGGTGCCAGGTGATCCTGCTGTCTACAGGTGCCAGGTGATCCTGCTGTCTACAGGTGCCAGGTGATCCTGCTGTCTACAGGTGCCTGTTAGGAACATGACTCCTGCTGTCTACAGGTGCCTGTTAGGAACATGACTCCTGCTGTCTACAGGTGCCTGTTAGGAACATGACTCCGCCCCATTCTTTACTCAAGTCCTTCTGAACACGGGGCAGCTGTGGCTCAGGAGGTAGAGCCGGCGTCTCATGATCGCAAGTTCGGCAGCTCCGCGGTTCGAACCCCGGCTGGCCACGTGTCAAGGTGTCATTGAGCAAGGCATTGAACCCCTAATTGCTCCAGGGTCGCCATCTATTCTATATCTATGGCTGACCCCTTGCCTAGAGCATAAAATACCAAATTCCAACAATTGACTGACAAGTGGATTGCAGGGCAATAAATGAATTCTATGATTATAAACACATCAGTGGAAAATGATCTAGGTTCCTCACTGGACAGAGGACAGGAGTCGTATTCTGAAGTGTTATGGAAAGGTTATCTACCCTTTCTTTGACAGACATCAAGTTTGGTCAGAAACTTGATTCCTCTCATTCTCCACTTGCTTCTCACAAAACATTGGAGGGGAATATCTAAATGAATATCTAAGGGGAGGAAAGATATTCTCCTCCACGGCATTTTGAGAAGCAGCAAGTGGAGGACGGAGGAAAGGATGTGAAAAATGGAGTTTGAGAAAAGGCCAACACCTCACCATGCCGTAGGAGGAAGGAGCTCCATCTGAACTCTACTGGAGGTCTAAGTGGTCCAGACAGTTGTAAAGCATTAACTGAATGTATGTTCCTCTGGCACCATCTAGTGGGAGTTAACTACTCATCTCCATCAACATGTATTAACAAATACATTAACAAATACATCATTGCACCAATTTACTGTGTAACAAACAGTATTAAAAAGTTGCAGTTCTATAGTTGCATTTCGTAACAGTTTTCCTGACAACTCAAAATGTTGGAAACCAAAATGTTTAACCATTAGTCTAACTGGATAGATGCCCCAGGATTGTTCTCTTCACAAGGTTTTAAAAACTCACAGGTCTCAAGGACATTAAAGAAAACACACTACATATCAAAGTTTTATTGTACAACAGTGACCGATTGTACAGTAGTTACAAATTCATTTGAAAGTTTTCATTGATAAGCATGATCCAAAAGATCAGTTCATACAGTTAGGTCCATATATATTTGGACTTTTTACAGAATCCTTGTTATTTTAGCTGTATACCAAAACATATTCAAGTTACAGTTATATAATGAATATGGACTTAACGTGCAGACTCTCAGCTTTAATTAAAAGGTATTCACATCCCAAATGGAGCTCTCAATGCAAGTGAAACAGGTCGTCCTTAGGCTGCAAAAACAAACAAAAATCCATCCGAGATAGCGGGAAAATTAGGAGTGGCCAAAGCCAAAAGAAAAAAAAGAAGCCACTGGTGAGCTTGGCACCACAACAAGCTCTGAATGTCCACAGAAGACACCAGTGATGGATTATCTCAGGATCCTTTACATGGTAAAGAAAAACCCCTTCACAACATCCAGCCATGTGAAGAACAGTCTCCTGGAGGTAGGCATATCATTATCTAAGTCGACCATAAAGGGAAGACTTCACAAGAGCAAATCCAGAGGGTTCACCACAAGGTGCAACCATGCATAAACCACAAGAATAGAAAGGCCAGATTAGACTTTGCAAAAGAAGATCTAAAAAAGCCAGCCCTGTTCTGGAACAGCATTCTTTGGACAGGTGAGACTAAGACCAACCAGTACCAGACTGATGGGAAGAAAAAACTACGGAGAAGGCTTGGAATGGCTCATGATCCGAAGCATACCACATCATCTGTAAGTGTGATGGCATAGGCATGGATGGCTTCCAATGTCACCGTGTCACTAGTGTTTATTGATGATGTGACAGAAGACAGAAGCAGTTGGATGCATTCTTAAGTGTTTAGGGACATACTGTCTGCTCAGATTCAGCTAAATTCAGCAAAGTTGATTGGATGACGCGCACATTAAAGATGGACAATTACCCAAAACATACTGCAAACGCAACCCAGGAGGTTTTTAGGGCAAAGAAGTGGAGTATTCTGCAATGGTCGAGTCAATCACCTGATCTCAACCCGATCAAGCTTGCATTTCACTTGCTGAATAAAACTAAAGGTAGAAAGACCCAGGAACAAACAATAACTGAAGACAGCTGCAGTAAAGGCCTGGCAAAGCATCACTAAGGAGGAAACCCAGACTTCAGGCAGTCATTGCCTACAAAGGATTCTCGACAAAGTATTAAAAATGAAAATTTTATTTATGATGATGTTAATTTTTCCAATTACATTTGAGCCCCTGAAAATAGGGGACTGTGTATAAAAATGGTTGCAATTCCTAAATGTTTCATACAAAATGTTTGTTCAACCCCTTAAATTAAAGCTGAAAGTCTGCACTTTGTTTGCATCTTGATCATTTCATTTCAGATCCATTGTGGTGGCATAGAGCCAGAATTATGGAAATTGTGTCAGTCCAAATATTTCCGGACCTAACTGTATATGAGAATAACAAATGTGTTAATATAATACAGATGGTGGTTTGACAGTGTTCTTTCAGAAAAGGTGAGACACATAATGACAAGACAAGGCAGACACATGGCATGTACAACATCATGAGGACTTGGCTAAACTGTGTTGTTGTAACAACAGAATATCAACTGCTGCTAGCAAATATTATTTGATAGCAAGAGCTCTTTATATAAAAAAAGACTTCAGCATAGCAATAACGCAATAAATTTGATGTGCTGGTGGAAAGTTAATGTTAGCTTTAACATGTTGTTGAGTTAAATTGTGAATGTTAAAACCAAGGAGCTCATATAAAAATAGTACCACTGATGTTACACAATTCAGCATTTTTACATAAAAAATAACACCAACAAATTAAAATGTGTAGATACTACACATCTAGACAAAAATGCTGCCAAAATGAGCAGCAAGACACAAAGAAACAGTTCAGTCTGCTGCCATAATCCAGGCAGGACTAAAACCAGAAAAAACCCTCTAGGTGATGAAACAGCTTGTATTGCTTCACAATGCTATACACAAGGCCAAAGGTTCACTGTTGCTGATTCAATTCAACAGCAAAAAAAAACATTTTGCCATCCATAAATGTGCATGAACAATCTAATAGGATATGCAAACTCAGGTTTTGGTTTATAACCAAATATGCAAAACATGGTTTAAAAATGTTTACATAAAGGAAAGCCTTCTTGCACAAAATGTACAAGAATGCTGAATCTCCAGACTGACGGCTGTATGTATGTAAGGAACCCCTGCAGAGGACATGATTGGGCCTGACGGAGCTTGGTGGGTCCAGAGGGATCTGTGGGGTCCATGTAGGTTTCGGGGGCTGGTCAGTGATGGGCTCTCTCACTGACCACGTCCTGCAGCCGTTTGAGCAGCACGTCCTCGCTCTCGGGACACACCCTCTTGGTGGGGGACTCAGCGGAGTAGTCTCCCTCCATGCTGAACGCTCTCTTCCTGCTCACCCCGCCCTGCCGGATCATCTGGTTGATGTCTGTCAGCTCCTGAAGAGAGGAGCAGGGAAACCAGTCAGCAGAGGAAAATAACACCCCCACAACCCCCCCCCCCCCCCCCCCCCCCACACACACACACACACACACACACACAAACCCCCACACACACAATTCAATTTCTTGAACATCTTTGTCATATATTACTATGGCATTAGAATTGCTACACCCAAGACAAGTGAACCAATCTCAGAAACACACACAAAAAAAACTATTTCATTCTTATCCACTAAAATAGAGCAACCAGTCAAAAATGATTAATGAAAGTTCCCCATCACCCCCCTACGCCAGGAGAGTAGCGTGGGTGTGTGTGTGTCAGCACCTTGGAGGGGCTGCCGTTGATCCTGTAGGTGTAGGCAGAGTTGGGCGTGAGGCAGGCTCCGTTCTTGTGAGGAGACACATAGATGGAGTGTCTCTGGGAGATGCGGCGTGGGGACAGAGGCTGGGCGCGCACCGAGGGGAACGGGGACAGGGGAGGCGCCTCCATCTGCGCCACACACAAACACAACACACACAAACACAAACACAAACACTCAGACACACAGAAGAGGCTCAAACCGTCTCAAACACACATCTACGTGGGGCTTCACTGTTCCCCTGGCCGTGTTTGTTTGAACAACGACAGACATGTTCAATCAAAACGGGAACGCCTTGAAATATTCAAACCCTTGAATCCCATGAGTTAGGTGGGTTTCTAAACATTTCTACATTGTGTTTTTTGCTGGAGTCCGTACCCGATTGTCTGTGCTGGGGGCGGCGTATCGGAGGGCGAAGCTCTTCATCTTCACCACGTAGACGGAGTTGTAGAACTGGATGAGGTCGCCGCGCTCTTCTCCGGACAGGTTGGAGCCGTCCTCTCTGTGGTCCTGATTGGCTTTCTCTGCGGCTGAGGTTAAGACAGTTGGGGGGGGGGGGCACACCGGTAGACACAGGTTTACAAAAGTCACAGGGTCAAGGACCATGAAGCCGGTAATACAGCTGAGGTTGTTGGTTTGTGGTAATAATACAGCTGAGGTTGTTGGTTTGTGGTAATAATACAGCTGAGGTTGTTGGGTTTGTGGTAATACAGCTGAGGTTGTTGGGTTTGTGGTGGTTCTTACATGCTCCGGGGTCCACCTCCATGTTCTCATCTGACGGCTGCTCTCTGGCGCCGGGACGGAGGAGAACGCTACGATACACCTGCAGGACACACACACACACACACACACGCACACACGCACACACAGACCATAAAGAACACATCCCTCGTCCTAACAAAATTTCTCGGGCGAACCGTATTGAGAAAAACGTTTCTTTTAAAGTCAAACAAGGAAAAGGGACGTCATGTTAAAAAGCTTCCCGGGAGGTGTGTTACTCACGTGACTGCTGGCCTGTGGTTGACTGCGGTAACATTTCATGATGTCCTGGAAGGTGTGACCTTCCTTTGAGATCTACAACAGAAAGGATGGCGTAACACCACATGTACGGAACACTGAAATCTCAAGACAAAACACACTAGCTCTTTCCTTCTGTCGTCAATAGAATGGCTTCCATTTCAACTGTCAAACATCCCCCCCACACTGAGAGGGTCAGTCATCTTCCCCACAGTAGCCCTGGTTCCATAAAATGACCTTGGAGATGACGTAGACAGACAGACAGACAGACCAACCGACCTTGGAAATGATGTAGACAGACAGAGACATGCCTACACAGAGAGAGAGAGAGAGAGAGAGAGAGAGAGAGAGAGAGAGAGAGAGAGAGAGAGAGAGAGAGAGAGAGAGAGAGAGAGAGAGAGAGAGATTGCTGCGGAGACAGACAGACAGACCTGGGAGATGACGTAGACAGACAGACAGACAGACCATGGAGATGACGTAGACAGACAGACAGACAGACCATGGAGATGACGTAGACAGACAGACAGACCTTGGAGATGACGTGGACAGACAAACAGACAGACCTTGGAGATGACGTAGACAGACAGACAAACAGACAGACCTTGGAGATGACGTAGATGGCACAGAGCAGGAGCTGGTCCAGGTGTCGGTCCTTCATCAGGTCGGTGCAGTGGACCAGCGAGTGCTCGAAGCAGGTCCAGATCTTCCCTCGCAGCTCCGAGGAGATGTCCAGTTTCACACACAGGTCCCTGAGACGCACGCTGGCCAGGTGGTACACCTGCACATCAACCATTAACCAACCATTAATCAACCAATCGATCACACAAGAGCACATTTTGACCATGAATGCAATGTCCACTAGAAAATAAAATAGATACCTAGAGATGGGGGGAGGGACAAGGGAAGAAGGAGAGGTGGAGAGAGAGAGAGGGAGGGGGAGTGTTGTTAGCTCAGTGCAACTAAGGGAGTGAGTGTAAAGCCTGGTACACACAAAGATAATCTGGACGATTTTGGACCGATTTCCCCCCTTCCGACCAAGGACAGCAAACGCCCGATTATCGGATGTCTCTAAAGATTATCTTACAAGATTATCCTGTGGTGTGAGGTGTGTTAAGAGTCAATATCTCCCGACAATCTGCTCGGAAAATGGTCGGGATGGCCGACGATCGTAAATATTAAACGTGTTCAATATTTACGATCAAAAGTCTTCTTGTCTGTGGTCAAAACTGACAACTCCCGAGTCCGATTGTGACGTGGAATGAAATGTAGCCAATCAAGAAGCGAGCTGACTGCCGTGTCTTCTTCTTTTCGTTCTTCTGCACTTTATTTCCCCTGTAGCACATGGCTGCCTCTACAGGTCAGTCAGGGTACTACTACCCTGATTACGCGAGATTTCTGGCTTGGGGGACGAGACTCCAGACTGTCGGAGGACAGATCTTTATGCATGTGGTCGTATATCGGAGCACACCACACACAATACGATCAAAACTGTTCAATTCCTGATTTTTTATCTTCATGTGTGGGGTCTCTCTCAAAATCTTTATGCGTGTACCAGGCTTTAGTGTGAGGGTGAGTGTTAGTGTAAGGGAGTGAGTGTTAGTGTGAGGGTTAGTGTAAGGGAGTGAGTGTTAGTGTGAGGGAGTGAGTGTTAGTGTAAGGGAGTGAGTGTTAGTGTGAGGGTGAGAGTGAGTGTTAGTGTAAGGGAGTGAGTGTTAGTGTAAGGGAGTGAGTGTTAGTGTGAGGGAGTGAGTGTTAGTGTAAGGGAGTGAGTGTTAGTGTGAGGGTGAGAGTGAGTGTTAGTGTAAGGGAGTGAGTGTTAGTGTGAGGGTGAGAGTGAGGGTTAGTGTAAGGGAGTGAGTGTTAGTGTGAGGGTGAGAGTGAGGGTTAGTGTAAGGGAGTGAGTGTTAGGCCCAATCCCGATTCCCTTTTCTACCCCTATGGCTCGTTTTCGAGTGTGACTCGATTCGAAGCCAAGGCCTTCGAACAGAGCCACAAGCCATAGGGGTTGAAATCTACCCCTATGAATTGGGACAGCCCTTCACGACGGATACGTCATCAGCAGTGGTTTAAATAGACGCGGTACGGGTGACGCGTTATGTTGCCGGCGAATTCTCACATCTCGCAATGCCTTCTTCAGCTGTGTTTATTTCTGTTGCGTGTGCTATAAGCATCTTTTTTCGTTTATTATCAACACACCTGAGAAATCGTGGAAGAGGGACAACCCTTCAAGACTGATACGTCATCAGGAATATCGTAGAAAAGCATTGACGCTCGCGACTCATTCACAACTTCACTTTTACGCTATCAATCGATCAAACAAGTCATCAAATAAAAAAGAACAATGCTTCATTGTCAGACCATGACAGAATAACGGCGCTCTAACCTGTATGAAACCTGTGCTCCTACCCTGCCAGTCTGCACTGATTTAGGACAACAGTGCAACAACTTCGCGGCTGAACTTTAGTTACATTTACAGCGTCATATACCATCAATGGGAAACATGGAAAAATGCATGACTTACATATTTAATTTTATGACGTTCCGAAATCCGAAGTGACAGGAACGCTGGAGAAACAGCCGCTGTCCACTGCATTAATTAACTACATGTCCTTGATGAGTCTCCCGCTCACTGCCCTCCATCAAAAAATGTCACATCCATCAATAATATTACATTTACATTTACATTTTTGGCATTTAGCAGACGCCTTATTCCAAAGCGACTTACAATCAATACATTTGAATACTAAGCATGTGAATCAGCAGTCCACCATTCGTTGCAGGAAGAGTACTCTAGCTCGGGCCCGGGGCCACTGATAGAAGGAAAAACCTTCTCCCTATTATCGCTTTCTACTAAACCTTTATTTATTTATATATATATTTTTTAATATTAGTGGAGAAACTGAGAAACAGTACAAGGGGGGCAATAGAAGTTCTTAGGGACACAGTAGAGGGGAAAGCGGGTGTCTTTAGGAGACGTAGTGGTGAGGGTCAGAAGATGTCTCAGGAGGAGCAGTTAAGATGTAACCTGAAGAGATGGGTCTTCAGTCTACGACGGAAGATGGGTAGTGACTCTGCCGTTCTGACAGCCGTGGGGAGCTCATTCCACCAGCGGGGAGCCAGTGTTGTGAAGAGACGTGATCGGGCAGCCCGACTGCTGTGTAGAGGAGGTGGGGCCAGTCGGCCAGCCGAGGTGGAGGAGCGGAGTGAGCGGGCAGGGGTTTGGGGGGTTACCATTTCCTTCAGGTAGGCAGGGGCTGTCCCTTTAGCTGCCTGGTATGCAAGCACCAGGGTCTTGAATCTGATGCGAGCTGCTATCGGGAGCCAGTGCAGGGTGCGAAGGAGAGGGGTGACATGCGAGTATTTGGGGAGGTTGAATACCAGCCGGGCAGCAGCATTCTGGATGAGCTGCAGAGGTCTAATGGCTGAAGCGGGGAGCCCAGCCAGGAGTACATTGCAGTAATCCAGGCGGGAGATGACCAGTGCCTGGGTCAAGAGTTGCGCTGCCTCTCTGGTAAGGAATGGTCGTATCCTTCTGATGTTGTAGAGGAAGAATCTGCAGGAGCGAGCCGTTGCTGCAATGTTCTCCGCACAGGATCGGTTATCCAGGATCACTCCAAGGTTCTTGGCTGTCAGGGAGGGGGTTACAGTAGAGTTCTCCACTGTGATGGAGAAGTCTTGGAGAGGGCAGGCTTTCCCGGGGATGAAGAGGAGCTCGGTCTTGTTAAGATTGAGCTTGAGATGGTGGTCAGCCATCCAAGTTGAAATGTCAGCGAGACATGCTGAGATACGGGTTGCCACGTGTACATCAGACGGGGGGAAGGACAGGAAGAGTTGAGTGTCGTCTGCGTAGCTGTGGTAGGAGAGCCCATGTGAAGAGATTACCGAGCCAAGAGACTTGGTGTAGAGGGAGAAGAGTAGGGGCCCTAGGACGGAACCCTGGGGAACTCCAGTGGAGAGGGTTCGTGGAAAAGATAGCGATTCTCTCCAGGTCACCTGGTAGGAGCGGCCCGCCAGGTAGGAAGAAAACCAGGAGTGTGCGGTGCCAGAGATGCCCAGGTCTGAGAGGATGGAGAGAAGGATCTGGTGATTGACTGTGTCGAAGGCAGCAGACAGGTCAAGGAGAATGAGAACAGAGGAGAGGGAGGAAGCTTGGGCAGAGTGGAGGGCTTCCGTGACAGCAAGGAGCGCAGTCTCAGTGGAATGCCCAGCCTTGAAGCCGGATTGGTGGGGGTCTAAGTGATCCATCTTCCCGAGATAGTCAGTCAGTTGTTTAGATGCCGCGCGTTCAAGGGTTTTGGAAGGGAAGGAGAGAAGGGATACAGGTCTGTAATTGTGGACAGATGATGGGTCAAGGGTAGGTTTCTTGAGGAGAGGCTTGACTCTGGCTATTTTGAAGGCCGCTGGGACAGATCCAGTGGATAGGGAGGAGTTGATTAGGGTGGTAAGGTAAGGATGGATGTCGGCGGAAATGGATTGGAGAAGGGGGGAGGGGATGGGGTCAAGAGGGCATGTGGTTGCCCGCTTTGATGTGATAAGTGTGAGAATCTCATCGGGGGAGAGGGGGGGAAAAGATGACAATCCAGAGATCGAGTGTCGAGGGGAGAGTTTGGAAGGGGTGTTAGCATTGTTAGTGGGAGGAGGGAGCGGTGGGGGGAGAAAGGTGCTGCTGATGTCGTCCACCTTTTTTTCAAAGTAGGTGACAAAGTCATCGGCGGACAGGGAGGAAGGAGGAGGGGGAGGAGGTGGATTAAGGAGTGAAGAGAAAGTGGAGAACAGTTTTCTAGGATTAGAGGCAGAAGAATGTATTTTTGAATGATAGTAGGATGTTTTAGCAGCTGATGCCGAGGAGGCGTAGTTGGCAAGGAGAGAGTGATAGAGGTTAAGGTCATCAGAAAGGCCAGTTTTTCTCCATTTCCTCTCAGCTGCTCTGAGCTCTAGTCTACAAGCATGTAGCGTTTCAGAGAGCCAGGGAGCTCGAGGAGAGGATCGAGCTGGCTTCAAGGTTAGTGGACAGAGGGTGTCGAAGGATGAGGTGAGAGCGGACAGGAGGGTTGAGGATGCCGCATCAGTGGATAGAAGGGAGAAGGATTCGACAGAGGGTAGGGAGGATAGGACAGAAGAAGAGAGGGTGATGGGGGACAGGGTACGTAGGTTACGACGAGAGGGTCGTAAGTGGTTAGAGGCTGAGAGGGAAGAGGAAGTTTTGAGGGGAAGGGAGAAGGATATAAAGTGGTGATCAGAAACTGGAAGAGGGGTAACGGTAAGGTTGGAAGTGTGGGAAGATGTGGTGAAGACAAGGTCGAGCTGATTGCCTGCCTTATGAGTCGGAGGAGAGGGGGACAGGGTAAGGCCGAAGGAGAGGAGAAGGTCAAGTACTCCAGATGAGAGACGCTTCTCAGATTGGAAATTGAAGTCACCTAATAGTACGAGCGGAGTGCCATCATCCGGGAAGGAGCTGAGAAGGCCATCCATCTCGCCTAGGAAGTCACCGAGTTGGCCTGGGGGGCGATAGATGACGACAATGTGGAGTTTGACCGGGGAGGAGACAAAAGCAGCATGAAATTCAAAGGAGGATGTAGACAAGTGTGCCAGGGGAAGGACAGTGTGTGACCACTTGGGCGAGATGAGGAGTCCTGTGCCCCCCCCTCGACCAGAGGGTCTAGGGGAATGAGAAAAGGAGTAGGCGGCAGAGAGGGCTGCCGGTGCAGCTGTGTTTTCTGGTGTGATCCAGGTTTCAGTGAGAGCAAGAAAATTGAGGGCCATAAGAGATGCATAAGCTGAGATAGCGTCAGCTTTCCGGACCGCCGACTGGCAATTCCAGAGACCGCCTGCGGCGATAAAGTCATGGTCAGTAGAAAGAGGTGGGTAGATGAGATTGGAAGGTTTGCGAGGGGGGATGTAGCATCTAGGTGTCCTCCTGAGTGTCAGAAGAACAGGGATAGGGAGAAAGCACATTGTGGCAAAAGTCTGTAGAGGGGAAGAGGGCTAAGGAACCAACAGAACTAGGAGTAGCTAAGCGCACTCAGTAGACCGGAGTGACTAGAGAAGACAGCAGCAACACTACAAACAACTGGAAGAGAAGGTACTTAGTACCCTGGCTTCTGGCTTCCTCTCAGGCCTTCCTCGATGGACTCCCACAGATAGACTCCCGTCTTGTTGTCATGAGTCTTGACTCCCACAGATAGACTCCCGTCTTGTTGTCATGAGTCTTGACTCCCACAGATAGACTCCTGTCTTGTTGTCATGAGTCTTGACTCCCACAGATAGACTCCCGTCTTGTTGTCATGAGTCTTGACTCCCACAGATAGACTCCCGTCTTGTTGTCATGAGTCTTGACTCCCACAGATAGACTCCTGTCTTGTTGTCATGAGTCTTGACTCCCACAGATAGACTCCCGTCTTGTTGTCATGAGTCTTGACTCCCACAGATAGACTCCCGTCTTGTTGTCATGAGTCTTGACTCCCACAGATAGACTCCCGTCTTGTTGTCATGAGTCTTGACTCCCACAGATAGACTCCTGTCTTGTTGTCATGAGTCTTGACTCCCACAGATAGACTCCCGTCTTGTTGTCATGAGTCTTGACTCCCACAGATAGACTCCCGTCTTGTTGTCATGAGTCTTGACTCCCACAGATAGACTCCTGTCTTGTTGTCATGAGTCTTGACTCCCACAGATAGACTCCCGTCTTGTTGTCATGAGTCTTGACTCCCACAGATAGACTCCCGTCTTGTTGTCATGAGTCTTGACTCCCACAGATAGACTCCCGTCTTGTTGTCATGAGTCTTGACTCCCACAGATAGACTCCTGTCTTGTTGTCAGGAGTCTTAGTGTCAGGAGGCTGTCGCAGAGGCTGTCGCTCTCAGACAGGCCAGATATTAATGGAGACTCAGTAATTGCTAACAACTAGCAGGCTTGTAGCCCCTCCCACTAACGACCACTAATGCCAACAGGTGTTCTCACTAGTCGCATGTATGAGGCAAATGTCCCCTGGTCTATTCCATATATACAGGACAGAGGCTCCTCCTACTTGCAGATTAGCACCTACTTGGGTCAGGGGGGCTAGTGGTTTCACTAGAGTTATTCTGCCAGGCTTTGTCTTTTAAAATAGACAGTTACAACACTATCACTTAATAAACAACTTACAACTTTAAACTATTAAACTTCATAAACAACACAGGTATCCACTATAAGTAGTCCAGGTTAAGTAGAAGTAGTCTTACTTACTCAGAATGCAAAGAGATGAGACACTGCTTAGGTTTCAAAATGTATGAGGCAAATGTCCCCTGGTCTATTCCATATATACAGGACAGAGGCTCCTCCTACTTGCAGATTAGCACCTACTTGGGTCAGGGGGGCTAGTGGTTTCACTAGAGTTATTCTGCCAGGCTTTGTCTTTTAAAATAGAGTTACAACACTATCACTTAATAAACAACTTACAACTTTAAACTATTAAACTTCATAAACAACACAGGTATCCACTATAAGTAGTCCAGGTTAAGTAGAAGTAGTCTTACTTACTCAGAATGCAAAGAGATGAGTCCACTGCTTAGGTTTCAAAATGTAATATTACATAATAACAACTGCTCGGATTAGATTGCGAGTTGTTTTGGTATGCCGCAATACAATTTATACCACCGAGGGGGGGGGGGGGGAATTCGCGCCTATCATGCACATATCAGCCTGTGGATAGAAAACATTAGATAGATAACTTTACATTAAATATACCATCATCCGCTGTCAAACACCACAATTTATTTCATGATTGTACATCTCTGAAATGTTAATCGCGCACATTTCTATGGGTCAGTTGCCGGGGCAGAGGAACAGGGTGACTGTCAGCCTGTGACAAACGCGCAGATATGAGTGCTCCGGTGTCTTGCTTTAGTAGTCTAATGGAAGTGATCAGGCATTACAGCGATTTTTTTGTTATGCTTGTTATAAAGAAAAGGTCTATAATGCATTGTAATGACATTAAACTAACGTTTGATAGATAACTTTACATATGTGTACCATCATCCGCTGTCAAACGCCACAGGTAATAATTGATTTATGATTGTACATCTCTGAAATGCTCGACTGTCATGCAGCCTGTAACGTTAGACACACAGCACATCGGTATAATAACGTTTTGTTGTTGTTGTGCTTGTTATAAAGAAAAGGTCTATAATGCATTTAAATGAATGATACAACCCATTAATAATATTACATAATAACAACTGCTCAGATTAGATTGCGGGTGCCGCTACATGGAAATAGGTAAAAATGTGCATCATGTACAAGTCAGCCGAACGTTTGACAGATAACTTTACATATGTGTACCATCATCCGCTGTCAAACTCCACAGGTAATAATTGATTTATGATTGTACATCGAAATGCTCGACTGTCATGAAGTGTTGCGTTACTGTAACGTTAGACACAGCACCGACATAAAAGCGATTTTTTGGTTATGCTTGTTATAAATAAAAGGTCTATAATGCATTGTAATGACATTAAACTAAGATAATAAAATGGTTATCATAATTTTTCAAATCTTTATTGAAAAATTACAGAGAAAGTAAAATGACATTTCCGCATTGAATAGAGCGACATAACATTTCTGTAGATGATTCGCAATGCATCCTGGAATCAAGGGGTAGCGTACCCCTATGGCTTCGAAGCTAGTCTGGTCCTGGAATCGCTCGAAACGAAGTCATAGTTAGCCCTCGAAATGAAGCCATGGCTCGATGAAATATGAATTGGGACAGCCCTCCCCCTAAACGTGAACGCGCAAATCAAGCCATAGGGGTGAAAACGAAGTCATAGGGGTGAATTGGGATTGGCCCTTAGTGTGAGGGTGAGAGTGAGGGTTAGTGTGAGGGTTAGTGTGAGGGTGAGTGTGGGTGAGAGTGAGGGAGTGAGTGTAAGGCCCGATCCCAATTCATCCCTTCGGCTCCGTTTTGCGCGTTCACGTTTAGGGTAGTGGTGTTCAATTCAATTCATTTTTCATCGAGGGCTAGGGGTAAGGGGGAGGGCTATCCATGGAGATGACGTAGACAGAGAAATTCGGGGGGCACGTTTGATTCGGAGCCATGACCCTTCGCCCCAGAATGCATTGCGAATCATCTACAGAAATTATTTCGCTCTAGTTAATGTGAGGGTCTCACCTTCCTGAAGAACAGGGCTAAGGAGCAGGTGTGAGGGTGAGGGTGAGGGGGGTCTCACCTTCCTGAAGAACAGGGCTAAGGAGCCCGTGCGTCGGGGCCGGGCGGAGGTTTGGGAGGGCTCGGGGGCCAGCAGGGCGTGGCCGGGCCGGCCGGGGGAGGCAGTCAGGAGGTACTGGGCCGTGACCGGGCTGGAGGGGCTGCTCCTAGAGTGCACCGGGATCAGTGTGATCCCACCCATCTCGTTCTTCAAACCTGCACCGTAACCACAGAGACAGAGACCTCAGAACCGCCGTGTGATTTACGTTGACGTCGTTTGGCATTTAGCAGAAGCCTTTATCCAAAAGCCACTTACAACAAACACGTCTGTCTAAGTCAGTGGTTGTCAAACCTCTCCTCGGGGACCCCCAGCCGCTCCACATATTTGATCTGTTCCACCACTGAGCACACCTGATTCAACTAATCAAGTACGAATCATAATTGCTTTGTACTTGATTAGTTGAATCAGGTCAGCAGGTGGTGGAACAGATCAAATATGTGGAGCGGCCGGGGGTCCCAGAGGAGAGGTTTGACAACCACTGATCTAAGTGAGTGAATCATACGTCCATCAGTCATTGTAAGAAAAAGTCACCTATGCTCGGGCCAGGGGCCATTGGCAGTCATAATGCTATAAGAAGGAAGAATTAGGATTATTATATTTTTTTAGATCTATTTATTTCTTTTATTTACAGTAGGGAAACTGTACAGGAGGGTAAGAGGGGATGAAGAGGTCTTAGGAGGGACAATTAAGGTGTGATTGAAGATTTGACTGTAACATGCTTTTCATTTTACAATCTCAGAGGGCATACAACAGTAGTGGAAAAGCTGCTGCAGTGACTGCAGAAGCCCTGTAGAGGGCGTCCCTGAGCCCCTGAGCAACACTGCACAACCATGGACATACTGCAACAACGCAGGGCTGCCAACCAGCCTGCCAGTGGACGTGTGAGCTCTTTCAGGGCAGGGTGTGTGTAATTGCGAGTGTAGGGGTGCACGTGTGTGTGTGTGTGTGTGTGTGTGTGTGTGTGTGTGTGTGTGTGTGTGTGTGTGTGTGAGTGTGTGTGTGTGTGTGTGTGTGTGTGTGTGTGTGTGTGTGTGTGTGTGTGTGTGTGTGTGTGTGTGTGTGTGTGTGTGTGTGTGTGTGTGTGTGTGTGTGTGTGTGTGTGTGTGTGTGTGTGTGTGTGTGTGTGTGTGTGTGTGTGTGTGTGTGTGTGTGTGTGTGTACCTGTTAGAGGGTGGTACAGTTCGTAGGCAGTAGACATGGCTCAGTTGGTAGAGCAGGGCGCTAGCAACGCTTAGGTTGTGGGTTCGATTCCCGCTGGGACCATATATACTGAAATGTATGCACTCACTGCAATGTAAGTCGCTTTGGATAAAAGCGTCAGCTAAATGGCATATATTACATGGAAAGGACAGTAAAGATGTGTGTGTGTGTGTGTGTGTGTGTGTGTGTGTTTCAGGGTATGTGTAACTGTGTATGGGTGTATGGGTGTGTGTGTGTGTGTGTGTGTGTTTCAGGGTATGTGCAACTGTGTATGGGTGTGTGTGTGTGTGTGTGTTTCAGGGTATGTGTAACTGTGTATGGGTGTGTGTGTGTGTTTCAGGGTATGTGTAACTGTGTGTGTGTGTGTGTGTGTGTGTTCCAGGGTATGTGTATCTGTGTATGGGTGTGTGTGTGTGTGTTTCAGGGTGTGTGTAACTGTGTATGGGTGTGTGTGTGTGTGTGTGTGTTTCAGGGTGTGTGTAACTGTGTATGGGTGTGTGTGTGTGTGTGTGTGTTTCAGGGTATGTGCAACTGTGGACATGGAAAGGACAGTAAAGAAGTGTGTGTGTGTGTGTGTGTGTTACCTTGCAGAGGGAAGCTGAGCTGCTGTCCGTTGGTGAGGGTGAGGACGGTGGGGGCCTCTATCTTCAGGGTCCCCCCGGCGCTGAAGGAGAGTGTCTTGGCGGGGGAGGGGGACAGGGTGATGCCGCGGTGGCCGTCGTCTCCGAACAGACGGCGTTTGGCGCTGCCCGCCGCGGGGGAGCTGTAGCGGTCGTGGACGGACAGAGGGGACGGAGGGACGGACAGAGGGGACGGAGGGACGTCTGGGGAAAGAAAAAAGCAAGGCGGTGAAGACGTCGTCGTCACTCAGGGCGTCGGGACGGTTCCACGAACGACATTGGATAAGCCGTGCGGTCTCCTTTTCATGTCATGAAAAACAACCACGGGTTTAGAGAGAGAGACAGAGAGAGGGAGAGAGAGAGAGGGGGAGAGAGGGAGAGAGAGACAGAGAGAGACGGAGAGAGAGACAGAGAGAGAGAGAGAGAGAGGGAGGGAGAGAGAGAGAGGGAGGGAGGGAGAGACAACAAATCATCGATCACAAGCTAGCAAGGATGCTGAATATTTTGTTCGGATGAAAAGTCACCATAGCCGTCAAGAACAGGTAATGATGAAGTGCGCCAACGTTTCAGAGAAAGCATTGGAGGCTAGTTACCTCGTAGACGAAATTGTTGATACGGCAAAGAAGCCACACACTATAGCCGAGTCCGTAACATTGAATAGGGAGGATTAAGTTGGAAGAACTGGGTCAGTATTTGCACTGATTGCCACAGGTTTCATCACTACCTGCCAGAATAGGACTGTTGTGTGCATCTTCCCAAGCGCAAGTCTCCCATTAGTTGTGTTTCCATAAAAGTTAAGCGAATTTAGAAATGGGAATCATGAAATGTGGAGTGTTTCCATTAACTTGGTTGGAGCAAATAAGCTAGCTAGGCTACGTAAAACATAATTTCGTCAGTATTTACATGTATACTGTATAGTTTGATGTAAAGAACTCTCCCAACTGCAATGCAAAAAACACATACGAAATCTTTTTAAAAGTACAATAAAGGTTTATACATTTTATCAAAGTGTGGTGTGCATCTCCCGCAGTGCGATATAAACATCAGGCACGTGCCGTGAGCTTTTAGATTGGGTAAGCATAAGATATAGAAATACACGTAATTACACATACACGCTATCAGTGAACGCAGTTTCAAGGAAATGCAATTTTGATGCCCTAGAACCCGCTAATAAACTGTAGTGTCACTTTGTGATCAGATTACCAAAAACAAAAAAAACAGTTGCCAGTTTCGACTATATCAGGGGTGCTCATTGTTCAAAGATCTTTTAAAGTAGCCAACCTACTGAAATCTACAAGACAAGTCCAGTTTCAACATCGCACACGCACACACGCACAACACAGACACACACCGTTCCCATCCTCCATAGTAAACACAACACACTTTCTTTTCACACTTTGTCACACAGGCACTTGACATCACATCACAGACCCTCCCTCTCAAAGTACTCAAACCATATAAACAAGCACAGATCGCCACCAGCCTCGCGAATCATATACATCATATAAACCGCTCATACCAGGCTTGCTGTAGCCGCTGGCGACTCTCCCTTTCTGGGTCAGTGTGAACATCGGTGAGCGAGCGGCTGGGCGGCCTTTAGCCAGTAGTTGTGTTTTTCCAGTCCAGTCCAGTCTACGAAATCCCTTTAGGTCGCTGACAGTAATGTCCATATTCACAAAATCAAGCAAGTTATCCTTATTGATTATTATTATTTAGATCGTTGGAGCTAGCTGGCATAAGCTATTCTGCTGGGCGAGAGGTGAAATGTTAAGTGAACTTGAAAGTGATGAGAGCCAATCAGTAGCTCTTATCGGAATGAAAGACCTACTCTGATTGGCTGTAAGCATGCTTACCCTGGTCACATTAAACAGCGGGTTGAGGCATCGGAAAAAAACAAAAAAGACATTTTCACGCAATCGAATGTACGCGAGGGAAAGCAGAGAGCGGAGTGCTTATATGCAAAGCAGAGTAGGGAGTGCTTTACTCCTACAGGTGGCGCTAAAAATGCAACGTCAAAATGAATGACTCCTGCTGCCCTGGGACCTAAAATACGACTCTTTTAATGAAAACAAACAAACGGTTACATGCACTTTTATTTTAATATTTTCCTTTTTTCTTTTTTCGTTGGGTAAGCACTGCTTACCCTGCTTATATGGACGGCACGTCCCTGATAAACATACTATCTGTAGACTCTCCGCTCAGGGTTGCCAGTTGGAAT